>NC_042289.1:12951575-13251575 GCF_901000725.2 Takifugu rubripes
AAAGCGAAAGTGAAAATCAGATTTTACGACTCGGCCGTAAACTTTCCCGATGGTTTAAATCGTCGCCATTTGAGGAGAAACTCTTGAGTTTATCTGTTTCTACGGAGCAGGAAGTGGAGTCAGCGAGGGGTTGTGGGTTCGACTCCCCCGGGGCGTCTTTGCTAACGATCAGGTTTCAGTTGACTCTTCTCACTCGTTCAGGAAGCAAATGTCACAAAAGACAATTTTATACATGACTTGGCGGCGTTGGGTTTAGGGAAGCGGGACTGCGGCGCTGCCCGCGGCAACACGCGACATTGGCGAGTTATTTTGGGAGGAGTATCAGCTGCTGTGATTGTTTGGCCCCGATGGCGAGAAAATCTGAGCTAAACGCTGTCCAGCAACACCGGAGGATGAAGAAGCTGTTTATGGTTCTTCTCTACGGGTCAACAAGGTGCTCCTCTTCACGGGCCCACCGGGCCGCCGCTCTATTCTCGTGGCTGTTTATTGGGGCGGGCGCCGGGGACAGGAGGTCGTCCAGAGCTGAGAGAGGGGGCGTGGCCTTGTTCTGGGGTGGAGACCCGGGAAGGCGAGGAGCCAGAGAGAAGGTGGTAATTGGTTGTCGGGAATGCGGAACGCGTGATGTCAGCGTGCTGGATCGGCGAGACGGGTCTGAGGCGATACGAGCGGGGATGGAATTACCGGGAGTGGAAGAGGAAAGGTCAGAGTTTTCACGCCCAAAACTCACACCGGAGGTCCACAGTTCCTCCAAAGATCAAAGCACCAAACCGTCCGCACCGGTAGACGATCGGCCATCAAACGACTGCCTTCCAACGCCGGCGTCGTCAAAGCAGCTCCCTTCGTTGATGGAGGGTGACATCGTCATCCGACAACGCCGCAACACGGCGTGGACGCGCGTGTGCGGGGAAGCGAGACTCCACCTGCCCGGGACGCCATGACAAATCGCTCTGTTTATCTTCTCCGCTCGGGTTTCAAGCAGACGGCTGATTTATGGCGCTCCGAGGTGGCGCTGTGATAAAGGCAGCCGCCGCGTGACTGACACCGGCGTCGCGGCGTGCGCACCTCAATGTCACACTTCAAAGCGGTGTAGCGGCGCGCGCTAATGCTGCGGCGCAGAGGTTAATAATGTTAGCGTATGGAGGATGAGCAGCCGGCGTTCACGCTTCCTAGAAAAGTCAGCGGACGTCCTGAAAACGCAGCCAAAGTCGCGTTCAGGTCCAATTTTCTCTTGACGGGAACGTTTGTGCGTCCACCGTGAAATTAAGATCTTAGCCGCTGCTATGCTGTAATAACGTAGCCACACCAAACGGGAGGTTTTTAGCCCACAATCACGACTGTAAGGTGGTGAAAATTAGCCTAGCATGGGCCCGATAAATGTGGACAATCAAAAGGCTGAAAATAGCCTGGCCTCTAGGCTCCTCCCACCATGAGCTCACTGCTCTCTAGCTCCGCCCCCCAGCAACACCTGCTGCTCGGCTTTTCTCCACCTGCCCAGCTTGTTCCCAGAGTCCTGATTATTCCCAGGAATATCTGATGGAGGCTGGATTCCGTTAGAAATGGTGGGCGGAGCCGAGGAGGATGGTCGGCGTTTATTACATTTTTATTACCGTTCAGTGTTGAAACTTTCTTGTAAATTAAAAAATTCTCATTTTTAAAGAGGTTTTTTTTGTGCTGACATCTGACCTTTAACCTTTGGACCCCGTCTGACTGGATCGGATTCCCCCCCCGGAAACATCAAAGGAAACTTGAAAGCCGACCCAACTTTTGTGTTTCTTGTGTAGCCGGTCCTCATAAAAACTGCAACTCCCTCCAACTGCTCATTAACGGCGACGTTAAAAACGCCCGTTTTAACCGCATCAGATGTAAAAAAAATAAACCGGAACCGAGTTGACTTTAGCGTCTCGGACTCATTTAAGTCAGAACTTCTGGGTTAGTTGATCGGAACCTTTGGACCCTCTTACCTGGCTTCTGAGGCTCCGGCATGTTCACGTGCTTCCTCCCAGCTCGTCTTCCTCACTTCTCGTCTCGGGATCTGTCCGAACCTCCTCCTTCATCCCTTTTTATCACCTCACCCCCCCCCCACCCCCATCACCCCCCCACCCCATCACCCACCCCCCACCCCCACCCCCATCACCCCCCCCCCCCGCGATCGGGGGCACAAGAAAAGACACTTGAAACCTTGGCAAGAGCGACGACACCGTGGGATAAAAACGGATCAGAACCATAAAGAAAAGCCCGTCCCTTTGGAAGAACACTCATTGGGGTCGTTAACGGCCCGACCGATGCTGAGGCGCCACCAACGCGGGTCGGGGCGAGACGAGCGCTTCTCCCTTCCAGAACCGAGTTCTGCTGGAGCTGCGTTCAGGAGCGACGTCGTTAAACCTGTTTTTAACCCTCCGTGCGAAATTCTGGCGCGCGTCCAGGCAGCCGTGAGCGAAGGAAGGAGGAAGAATGAGCGGCGCCGAGCAGCCGCCGGGCTCCCTGCGCCCATTTGTCGTGCGGCCTGTCAGCGGGGGAGTTTTACAGGGTTGAAGGACCTCGGCAGGAATGTCTGGGACAAGGTCAGAGGCACAGAAAGGAGGTGCGCGACCTCCCGAACAGAACGCCCACGCAGGCCGGCGGCGTTTTCCCCACACGGGCGGATATTGATGACAGACGAGACCGTCACTTGACCCCCAACCACAATAGCCGCCGCGCGCGCGCTACAGGCGGCGCTTTTCTAAATTTACCGCCGTCGCTGTGAAGCCGGTGCGGCGGCGTGAAGAGACGATGGGACAGAACACGGGTCGGGTTGGACTGGGCGGGTTTATTTCAGCGCTGGTCCACGGGTCCGCCTTTACGGCGCGGTGAGCTGGACCCTGCCGGGCCGGTCTGGCGTAGCGCCCGCCTGCAGATCAGCGTGAACCAGTGGAGCTGGAGGGGCCACAGCAGCGCGGCCCCCAGGTTACACTGCCACGGGGCCACCAGGGGCACCGCGTAGACCGGGATGGACGCGTACCTGCAACACACGCCAGGAGCCAAACACTTGAACGTGACCTCGGACACTCGGGAGACCCGATTGAGGCGGCGGCGGCGGTGGCGGCGGCGGCACCGACCTGCTGTAGGCGAAGTACAGGTAGGGGAAGAGTAAAACCCGGCAGCCGAAGAACGAGAGCAGCACCACGGCGCCGTTGAGCTTGTGCAACAGGGTGTGCTGCTTCTTGTACTGAAAGAAACAGGAAGTGCAGGTGGCGGCGAGCAGCTGACAGCAGGACGGATAATTAATCGACGCCGTCGATTCTTAATCTGACTGATACCTGGATGAGGACTTTTGCCAGACTGACGGAAGGAGTGCTGAGCTCAGCCAGAAACAGAAGACCCTGGAAGTAGTCTCCTTTCCCCTGCCTCCACAGCTGAGACACAGGCACACACACACACACACACACGCACGCACGCACACACACACACACACACACACACACACACACAGAGTTTCACACTGCAGGAATTTCAGCCTCTGTTACTGTAGCGCTGACAGACTCTGCCCTCTAGCGGTCAACAGCGGTACCACAGGAAATATCATTTGTGTAGGGGGGGGCATTGATTTGAATATTAGAATGTTACTGTAATATAATCGTTTAAGCAGGAAGTTCGAATTGTCAAATAAACCTTTTTTTTGTGACGCTCTCATCGTAAACGATCTGTGTTGTCATAGTTACCACTGAGGCGGGGAAGCAGAAGGTCACCATGAAGATGTGATGCAGCACCATCAGCATCTCTCTGCGCAGGAAACCCGCCACCACGGCCCCAGTGGACCTGGCGCCACCCTCCTCGTGACCTTTGACCTGCAGCTTGTGCCAGTGACACAGGAACATGGCGTATATGTCGTACGCAAAGTAGGGAGTCGCGAACAGAATGTAGGCGTCGGTCAGCCAATGTCTGCAACAGAAGCAAAGGTTTTCTCCGTTATTTGCTCTCAAACGCCACGTCGGACAAACAGGCTAATGCTAGCAAAATATGATGGCGCGCTAATAATTTCAGGCTAAAGCTACTTAACACGAATGCGTCATGATATTAAGCTCACAAAGGGAGGGTAGGAAATCTCAGAGAAAGGAAGCTAATGTCCTTGTAAGGGGTCATGGCTAAAGCTAATGTCCGAGTATCAAGCCTGAAGCTAGGCCACGGCATCATGCTACTATACCTAAACTCAGAGGTCCAACCTGTCCAGCATGTTCTGTGTCAAAATCCATGTTGGTATTTCAGAGACTGTTCATTAGCTGTTAGCAGAGCTTCATGTTCGCCGCGCCGTTGCTGTGATTTGCTAAACAAATGTAGCCTGCACGAGCTTCCTCCCCACTTTGACTGGGAAATGTGGGGCGAGACAGAGGCGGGCAGGGATTTACAGAACCCACCCCCACCCCTGTCATCTGTTGACTCCTCTCCATCGTGTCCCATCGTCCTCGGCGTGGAGGATTAGTGATCTCTGTCTTAGCGACGGAAATAGCTGCGCTGCTTCTGATTGGTAATTAGATTACAGGCGGCTCGTTTGTTTAACACACATTCCCAGTGACCTCCAGCAGACACCATCTGCCTGGTTTCGCTGATATTATGTGTAAAAAAAACACATGTTTATTGTGATTAAATATGGCCGGGGTCCATCTCACCTGTCCTCCACGATGTCCCTGCAGGAGGAGATGATGATGCAGGCGGCCGAACACGCCAGGACGGCCTGAGCCGACGAGACCAAGCTAAAAGGACGAATTCAACAGCGAGAAATAAAACCTCAATCGGTGGAAACCGAATCACTGACGCGTGATCCGATTTATTATTAGTGACACGTTACTGAAGCACTGAAAAGCTTCGAGCGCGGGACAATGTCCGAAGTTGAAGTTAGTGTGAGTCCGCGGGAATTTACAGAATTGTGCGTGCGTGGTCGCGCGCTCGCGCGTGTTACCGTGCAGCGACGACGGTGGCGTCTCCCTCGCTCCATCCCGTCGCGTGTCTCAATGTCTGTTTTGACAGCACGAACAATCCGGGGAAGAAGACGCAGCCGGCAGCCACGAGGCCCGCCATGGCCCCCCCGGGGGTCACCAGCGCGTGAGCTTGTGTGTGTGCGCGCGCGCGCGTGTGTTTGTGCTCACACGCGCTGTCTGGATGGACTGAAAGTTGGAGATGGAGATGTTTCCAGGAGCTGCGGAAAGAGGGCGGGGCGAGGGGAGGAGCCACCTGTCAGGGCACTAATACCGCAGAACTGGAGCCGTTAATTCTCAACAGGAAATGGAATAAAGTCGTAGTTTAACGACTCTTTCAACCTCGAGCTATTTCCTTTGTTCTTCGCGTGTTTAGAATATCAAAGTGACGCATTTCCTCACACGTAACCTACGCCTATAGTAGCGTAATAAAAGGTGACGTAGTGCTTTAAGATCAAAGCCGTTTCATCTTTGGAAGATCGGGAATTATCAGACACGAGTGGCGAAAATGTAAAACTGGAATTGTGCCTTTTGTTGCCTAAGTCCGAATTTTTAGTTTATGGTTTCCGCCGTTAGGGGGCGGGGCCTGTGCCTCAGCGCGCTTCCATAATTAGCATCGATGCTAAATTCCTCTACTGCCGCATTAGCTCAAATTAACATTGTAACGTAAAAATCCTCTCTGGCGTTTATTATCTCATATTTATTTCCCCTTTAAAAGTCCTAAAAAGGGTTGAAATAGTGTGTTATGAACCCGATATCCATCAGGCTAATGTTAGCGCTATCGCAGAGAAAACTTAGAAAAATGAAGTGATCCTTAGTCTCAACAGGTAATTTCCAGTGTCCGTTTACTTTATTCATCATTTACTACTTTAATTCTAAACAGTTGGTTGGTTTTTTTTTTTTAAGAAATTCAAGTATCTTTTTGGAACACAAGTCAAAGAAAACAACAGAAATCTTTTAGCTAAAACAAACACAAAACAACAGTTTTATATTAAGAATAAAAACACAGTTTCTTTTCTCAAGAGGAAAAACAAGTCTAATCTCTAAAAGTCCTGCTTTTCATCGAAAAGTGACCAAAGAAGAGCCGCTGATCCGAGGTCAGCAGGGAGGAGAGCAAACACCACTTATCTAATAAAATAAAAACCAAAAAGTTTTGAACTCTTGTTCCCTAAATCCACCAGCTGCTCCCTGGAATCACACGTTTATATTTCGTCTGAATTCATTAATCTTTTGGAGTCGATTTCCACCCGAACAACAAAACCTGACAGCAAATTAAATCTGGAGACAAATACTTATATTTTTGAAAAGACGTGAAAAATAAGAAGAAACGGTGAGTTGTAAAGTTGGACGTGTTCACAGGATAAAACAGATTATTGTCGGTAACGTAAGGGAACAGTCTGGTGACAGATTCTCAAAAACTCGACACCAATATGTAAATTTCAACGACAAACTTTTGAAATAAATATATCAGCACCAAAGTTGTCCAAGAACCAGTTTAGGGAACAAACGGCAAAACATCCTCTGACCTAAATAATCAAAATCTAAGGTCACAACAAACAAAAGAAATAAAATGCAATTTTAAAAAAACAAAACAAAAAAAACCCACTTTCTAAGATTAATTAAATTAAAAATACCACAAAATCGTCATGTGTACAAATCAACCATCGCACAGCATCCAAACACAAACGCTCTGCCAGGGAATAAATATACACATGCGGATATACAAGTCTGTCTCTGGGGGGCCGGAGAGCTCACAGGAAGCTGTGGCGAGGACGAGGACGCCAGGTTCCGACTGGTTCCGGGTGGCGATGCCTGTCCAACGATCCAGGAGGTTCTGTCAGCGTTCCAGGCCCGGAGAAAAGTCTGTGTCCTTCTGTTGACGCCACCGTTGACCATCCCGAGACTCCCCGCGGTCGCACCTGAGTCACGCTTTAGCGCGCCAGCTAACCACCTGACCTCCTTCAATCCAGCGTCAGCACAAAACCGCTGCAAAGGCTTCTGGGTAAGTTTTGATGCCTGACCCAGCTGAAGAAAGTTAAAGTGTTTAAAGCGCAGCGTCGCCAAAACGGTCAAATCAACTCAACCAGAGTCCGTGGAGGCGGCGCGGTTCCAACGCGTCGTCGTGGCAACCAGTCACATCCCATAAGCGCCGCTGCCGATCAGGATCAATACTGTCGAATCCTCTAATGTAACAACGGACACACCTGAGCGTTCAACTAAAACGTCACACTCAAACACAAACAGCAGCATTTCACCGACGGCACAGTCGACTAAGGAGGTCGCGCCGCGGCGGCGGCGGCGGCGCCCGGGCCACGGAGGGAACGCGAGGTAAGAAAAAACGTCCGGAGGAAAGACCGCAGACTTCTGTGGTTCCGAGGTTTGAGGTAACCTGCAGCGGAGTCGCTCCAGCCCGAAGAAACGTCCGACAACGAATAAATTACACATTTAAAAAGGAACAAAACATGGGCGGGAGCCTCACTTCCTGTTTGAGGGTGGCGTCAGGAAGACGACAACTCAAGCGCGTGGCGGCTTCCCGTCACCCTCGAGTCGATAAAACACTTTTAAAAGCAGGCGCGGGGCATCACTTCCTGTCGTCCTACGGAGGTGGCGGAACACCGGGATTAAATCCTGCTACATCGGGTCGTTTGCATCATCGTCGGAAAAACACAGTGAACAGCGTGAAACTCGGCGGCGTGAGGAGGTCGATGGCGGCGCGTGGTTTGTGGGGGGGAGGGGCTGTTGGCAAGTTTATCGCTTCGTTAAACCGTATTGCACAGAACTGGAATGACTCAAAGCTAACGGCTAAATCAAAAACCATCAAGTCTCAAATTCTACCGACGATCCAAAGAAAATCCAGTTCGGGTTCAGTCGCCTCAAACTCTTCAGCAGCATTTTTCTGTATAATCAGCACCAAAAACACCTGGAGCAGCTGTTTGGGTTGAGCAGGTTATTCTCAGATTCTGGTTTGGTCGGGGTGGGGGGGGCGGGCGATGGGGGCGGGGCTTCTCCCCCAGGACCCAAACAGCGGCTTTAGATGAATCTCCATCCTGCTGTGTCTCCGGGCGCCGGCGCTCATCTCTCCTCCTTCCTGGACACCTTGGACGAGTGCCAGGCCGTGGACCTGGGGAGACGCAGACGTTACACGCCGTCGCTCACGAACCGCCGCCGCCGTGACCCCCCCCCCCCCTTTCCTCACCTGATGAAGGTCTTGAACGCAGCGCTCTGGGGGTTGATGCACAGCGGCACGCGCTTCCCCTGCTGGTGCTCCGTGATGAAGCGGTGGATCAACTCTGAGGTCGGGACGGAGAGAAAAATCAGCTACAGAGGTCACATGACGAGCGGGTGGGAGGCGGCGGCGGCGGCGGCGGCGTACCTTTGCCCTGCCACACAGACAACAGGCTGTTCTCGTAGCTGTGACTGAACGGCCGCTCCGCCACCGGCTCAAAGTCACGCGTGTAAACTCGCCCGCTGGGGACGGAGTAGCAGCACTGACACATGCAGGTGTGGTAGCGCAGGCGCCCTTCGTCCAGGTACGGGTGGGAGAGCGCGTCGCTGCCGGAGATCCGTTTGGCCTGGACGCGGAGGAGAAGCGGGTGAAGAGGCGCCGACGCGCCACCCAAACATCAGCCGCGACCATCGAGCGGCCAAAATAAACTCACCGGATCGAAGACCAGCATGCGGCAGAGCAGGTGCACGGCCTCGTGCGTGGCGCCGTCCGACAGCATGTAGAGCACCGACAGCGACGGCTGGAAAAAAACCCACCGACCGTCACTCGAGAGCAAAACACTCGACACACACTCGGGAAAACAGCCTCGCTCACGACAGTGGCAGCCAAAGATTGTACGCGGAGTGGGGAGGCATCACTCTGGCACAATAATGCCGGACGGAAATCAAACCCACCCACTGCAGCTGTGGCCACATACTTACTGGTTTGTGTGGCCCCATCAGGATGTGGGCCCGGGCCCCCTCACAGGCCGACGACAAGGCCGACAGAGGCGGCGTCCCCAGCAGGTCCGTGATCAGATCCAGCTGTGGGGGGCGGGGACAGTCAGGAAGAGGGTTTTTTTGGGGGGACCAAGGGAACGGTTTTTCCACGCTCTAACCTGCTGAATGGGGCTCTGAGCCTGGAAGAGGATGCGTCTCCCCAGCAGCTCCGCAAAGATGCAGCCCACCGACCAGATGTCGATGGCCGAGCCGTAGTGCCGGCAGCCCATCAGCACCTCCGGCGCTCTGTAGTACTGCGTCACCACCTCCTGGGTCATGTGACACGACGGGTCGGGCTCCTCCACCCGAGCCAGGCCAAAGTCACAAATCTGGCGAGAGACAGAGACGCGTTTGAGTGTGAAAACCATGTCCTGCCCCCCCTCCCCCGGTAATCCGGGATTACGACCAGGTTTCGGTGAGATTTACCTTCAGCAGACAGTTGCTGTTGACCAGCAGGTTTCCGGGTTTGATGTCCCGGTGCAGAATCCCAGCGGAGTGCAGGTACTTCAGGCCTGTGGGAGAGAACACGCCCTCTTTGTGGAGGATGGAAACACCTGGGGGTCGTGGGGTTGCCGGCGTGTGGCGGTGGCCGCTCACCTCTGAGGATCTGGTAGAGGAACACCTTGATGTGGTCGGTGGTGAGGGGCTGCGGGGACACGATCACTTTGTGGAGGTCGCTCTGCATCAGCTCTGTGATGACGTATCTGGACGGGGCGGCGTCAAGGCGAAACGGCGGCGAGTAACGCGGGACGGGATTAGACAGGGGGACAGTGGAGACGAGGAGAAAGTGGGACAGAAGGTGCGCGGGGACGAGGGCGAGCTAAAAACAGCGAGGACCCGAAGGATACATCTCCTCGAAGCAATCGATCTGAGGAGGCTGCAGGATGTCCAGGGCCGAGAGGACCTGCGGGAAGACAGAAAAGAGGCGTTGCAACGGGGAGACAAACGGCGCCGGCGTTCCACGTCCACGTCCCGTCCTCACGTTGTCGTGTTTGAAGAAGCACAGCATCCTCAGCTCTCTGAAGACCCTCTTACAGGAGACCAGGTTCTGGAAGACGTTGGGCATCTTCTTTAAAGCGACTTTGCGCCCGTCCCGCGGATCCGTCACGGCCCTGCGAGGAACGGCATCTTAGACGGGCGCGGCACCACCCGCCTGGACACAAGCACAAGCGGGAGCACGTGCACAGACTCCCGGCATCAACCAGCGCACAAAATGGCTGCTTCCAGATGAACCGGTGCTGCTAACGCAGCTCGCCCTGCTGAGCTTTGGACCGCCGGGCAGATAAATCACTTTTAGAGGATTTTGCCCTGCGTCAGGACTCAGAACTGCACCTCCCAAGCATTTAACCATCAAGCATAAAATGGATTATTTAGCGCGTTTAAACCAGGAGGGTTGAGAACTGCCTTCCAACAGAATCATGCAAAGACCCCTGGTGATCTGCGGTTACCAGACAACGCCGAAGGCGCCGTATCCGATGGGCCGGTCGGGCTCCATCTCTGCGGGGCTGGGCACCTCGCTGGCCGGGTTGCTGTAGGGCTGAGGCACCGCCGCTCCGCCGCCGGCGCTCCCGCCCAGAGCGGTGGGGTGGCGGGGGGTCCCTGCCGGGGCAGTGGGTCCGGTCAGGCACGGGGTCGCGCTGAGGCCCGTGGAGGGGGCTCCGCAGGAGGAGCTGACACAGAAGTACTTGGTGCCCAGTTCGGAGGCCGGAAACAGGTCGCCGCAGACGGTCTGTCGGCCCGAGCCGTGAAACGCCATCCTCCGCTGCAGAGGTCCACCGAGCTGCTGCCGCCCGGCTACGCACGCGGCTCCTCGCGAAGCATGATCCACGGCTTCAGGGTGGGGGGAGACTGGCACGACAGGGACAGCAACAGTGTCAACAAGCCACTTTCCTACCGAGACAAGCCCGCTGCAGCCGCATCACAGCCGCAGCTGCTCGTCGAAGCACGGCCGGGATCAAAGCTAAGGCCCTCACGGTTCCCGGTGCGATGAATAAAAATAAAAATGGAATTTGCACCGTTGAGCGGAAGAACCCGGTGATCTTTTGTGTGTGATTGCCTCACCTGCTCGGTGCAACGGAGAACTTGTCGCTGGCTAACACCATGAAGGTAGCGGCCGATCGTCAGCATCAGCCCCGCAAATCCAAACTTAAAAAAACAATATTAAAAAAAAAAGGTGCCACACGCACGCTGCAGACTAACGAGCCCCGGGAAAAATCAGCATCCGCAAAAGCGTTTTTTTGCGTTCGATCGCGACCGACGACTAAAGCCGCCGCTAGCTGCGCTGCTAACCAGCTGTTCCGGCTAATGGTTTAACCCACTGATGACTATATGACCCACATAACCATGATTGGTCGCAGGGCTACATAATTCGGGTGGTAAATACACCCACGTTTGCCCCCACCTGATTCGGGTATTTCGTACTAATTGAAGACTACATGGCACGAAAAAAAAAACCCAAAGAAAGTGGCGAAAAATCCGATTGAGACGCTGTTCGGCGAAGCTCCTGCGGCGGCTCGGCGCGTTAGCCGGGCTGTTAGCGCGCTAGCTGGGTCGGCTAGCAGCTAGCCAGCGTTAGCTCCGGGCTGCTCGGTTGATGGCGGCCAACTCGCACTGTCAGCTGACGGGGCGTCCTTTAAACGCAGCTTGTCGCGCTGCTCCGGACGCACATTTCCCTCTCAGCATTCCTCCTGCGTGTTTTTTTTCCGAGGCGGCTGTATTTTAAACGCGTCACTTAGCTGGCTAGCTCGTCCCGGAGGAGGAGCTAGTGGAGCCGGGTGGGGGAGGGTCAGCCTGCCGTAAACAATGCTAACGGTCCGTTAGCCGAGCGGTGCGGAACGTGGCGTTAAATGAATAAATAATAATAAATAATAACTACATTTAGCTCCGCCGATGCATTTGACTGCTTTTAATACAGTAGTAGCGATGCGCTATGCACTATGCATCAAATACAATCATTATGCACAGAAATGTCACCAAGGTAGCTACAAATTACATGGCAATGCCCCCCCCCACCCCCACCCCCAAATCAGCATCCAGCAAAATAGCAAAGCTCAGTATGAAGTAGGGCAGCAACACACATGATCATGGAGGATGTGCACAAAACGGGTCGTGTGTCATGATGGGCGATAGAAAAGTGGACCCACGTCTCCTGAAACGCTCGTTAAATTAGGGTGGAAGTCCGGATCATCCCGCTGGAAGTCGATTAGAAACAAACATCACGCAGGAAGTGAGACGGTAAAAAGAAAAGCCGCGTCATCTTTTACGAAACGGGCCGAGCGGGCGACAAAGGAAAACGGCTAAATGGGCGAAGCGTCGGGGGACAGAGAGACACGGTCGCTTCCTCCGAGTGGGCCCGGGCGCCGAGGTCGGGCCCGGGCGCCAAGGTCGGGCCCGGGCCCGTGGAGCCCCCGCAGAACCACCAGAGTTTGTCTCAGAACTGCTGGACGCCGCCGACGGGGAGGCGGAGCCAGCAGTGGGAGGACGCCATCGGGGCTGGAGGGACGCCGCCTCTGCAAGAACAACGTCTGACATTTAAATACAACGTCCTCTGAAGACCGCCTGGGCCGGGCGCCATCGTCCCGCTCCTCGCCCGGTCCCGCGCCCCCCCCCCCAGCACGCTAGCTGTGGGGCTGGGGGGCGATACTGGAGCAGTCAGTGACCAGCAGTCCCACCGTGGCGGCGCTCGACACGGCGACGGCCACGTTGGCGGCGTCCACGGCGCCCGCGCCGCTCGGGTCGGGGCCGGGGTCGCCCTGGTTGGCGTGGGTGCCCATGTGACCCTGGAGCTGGGTGGTGGTCTTGCACTGCACGCCGCACAGCCGGCAGATCAGCACGCCGCCGGCCCCCGTCCCGCCAAAGACCCCCCGCGCCCCGCCGCTCTCCTTCCACTCCTGGCCGTGGTGCTTCTGGGCGTGCACGCGCAGGTAGGTGAGGGTGGTGAAGCCTAGGGGGGCACAGACAGACAGGCGGTGACCCCGTGACCCCGGACGCCCCCCCCCCCAGGTGCCGCCGCCACTCACTGCGGTTGCACAGGTGACACGAGTGGTGCTGCGACTGGTTGTGGACCCGCATGTGGTCGGTGATGTAAGCGGCCGACAGCAGCTTCCCGCAGATGTGACACGGAACCTTCTCCTCGTGCCGGATCAGGTGGGCGCGGAGCCGGTCCCGCGTGGCGAACGCCGACGTGCAGGTCTGCGGAGGGGAGACAGGAAGTCAGCGGCGGCGCGCCCGGGGGGGGCCACGCGCCCGTGGGCGGCGAGCGGCTGTTACCGTGCACTTGAAGGGGCGCTCTGTGGAGTGCACCTGCCGGACGTGGCTGTTCAGGTGGTCCGGTCTGGGAAAGAGGAGAACGTAAACGGCAAAAAAAAGAGGATTGTGTGATGTCATTTCCTGTGTGGGCGGTACCTTGAGAACGCCTTGGAGCAGTGCGGGCAGATGTAGGGTTTCTCCACGCCGCCCTGGTGCGAGCGCACGTGGTAGCTCATCCGGTCTTTCCTCTTGAAGCGCTGCTGGCAGATGGGGCAGGAGTACGGCTTCTCGTCCGAGTGCGACAGGCGGTGGCGGTTGAGGTGGTAGACGTCCCGGAACGCCTTCCCGCAGGCCTCGCAGGCGTGGTTCTTCTTCACCTGGTTGGCGGCGGGACCCGGGTGCGGGTTCGGGTTCTGTTGAAGAGACGAGAGGTTGCGTCCGGGTGTCCTAAACGCGGCCGAGACCCACGACAGGTGAGACGCGAGTGGGGCGGCGCGGCTCTGCCGCCCCCTGGTGGCCGCGCGGAGCACTGCAGCCCAGAAACCAGCTGGTTCCGGTCGCACCGGTAACCTGAACCGGAACCAACCGGCCACAATCACCTCTCGTCTATCTTAACGTCTTATCTTGAAGCACGCCCCCCCCCCCCCCCCCCCCTTCCTCCCCCGCACCTGCTCCATGGAGCCCACGACCACCACCGCTGCTTGGATGGGTT
Source organism: Takifugu rubripes (assembly GCF_901000725.2). Classification (NCBI taxonomy): domain Eukaryota; kingdom Metazoa; phylum Chordata; class Actinopteri; order Tetraodontiformes; family Tetraodontidae; genus Takifugu; species Takifugu rubripes. The sequence continues at coordinate 12,965,469 of NC_042289.1, forward strand.
GAGGCATTGCAGCCATGGTTACGGTTGCCGGGGTGATGGACACAGACACTGGCTGCAGCTCTTGCTGGCTCCCGAGCTGCCCGGGCTGGGGGAGGGCCTCGGCTGCGATGGCGGCGGGGGGCTGGACGGGCAGCGTGAGCTGCAGCAGCGACAGCGGCACCGTCTGCTTCTCCGCCCGGGTCACTTTGGCCGCCTCCTCCTTCTCCCGGGCCGCCCGGTCCTTCATCCGGACGCCGGTGTGGACCGACTGGTGCCGCCGCAGGTTGTAGCTGTTCTTGAACTCCTTGTTGCAGGTGGCGCAGATGTGGGCGGGCCGGCCCGGCTTGGCCAGGGGTTTGACTGGCGGACAGCAGAAACATGATTTACGTGTAGAAACCACCGACACACGCACGCACGCACGCACGTTGCCCCCCCCCCCGAGAAAGTAACCACGGCAACAAGCTCACAGTAATTGATGGATTAAACGAAGGAGAGGGCGGCGCTTCACAACGTCGCGCTCTCATATCTGTCGCCGGGGCAACCAGAAGCCCCCCATCATCTGCCTGAACCAACACCCACTGGTTCGCTTCCCGCCTCCATAAACATCCCGTAGAATGAGGTCGGACGGTCCGACCGTCCCCTCACCGGGCAGCGGCTCCTCGCTCAGCGCCGCCGTGTCCACGGTGGACGGCGGCGTGACGATGTGCTCCGGCGGAGGGCTCTGAGCGGCGCCCGTCAGCTCCGGCAGCAGCTCGGACTGCAGCGGCGTCTCCGGTTGGCTCTGAGCGGACGGCGTCTGGCGGGACGGAACAGAGACACATCAACCGGCGTCCACACGAAACTGACCCCAGAGTTTATATCAGAGCGTCCCAGGGAGAGAAACATCCCATAAATCAGGCGGGGGGACGCAGCCCAAGACCCGACCCCCCCCCCCCATGGAAAACATGACTCGGCAAACTTCCTGTCCCCTTATTGTGAAAGTGAAAGTGAACTTTCGGGGACTTCCAGCCGATTTGTCTCCCATCTCTGAGTCTCGTGCTGGTCGACCCGAGGACGCCCCCCCCCCCCCCCCCAAAGTTCTCGACTCTGATGACGACCCCCTGAACTACAGCGTCCCCTTAACGAGACCCTTCAGTTCCCCTCAGAACGTGCACCCAGCTGCAGGTGCCGACGGGGGGCGACATCTGGGCCCCCGTGGGGGGGGGGGGGGGGGTCGTACAGGCTGATCCTGCCCACATTCAGGAATGATTCGGGTTTCCTGCGGGACATTTAGACAAACCTCAGGTGAGAATAAACCACCAGCAAGGACATGTGGCGGACCCCAAAAGTGTGCAGAGGCACGACCCAGAGGTCACCTTTGCCCCCCCCCCGACCCACAAATGTCAAAGTTCAGCCTTTTCCAGGAGGCTGGGCCTTAGTTCGTCCTTACCTGAAAGAGGAAATTACTCCAGGAGGTATCCATCCTGGACGGGGACACGATCCCAGGCAGGCTGGGAGCGAAGAGGGGAGGGAGGAGGGCGACGGAGCCGAGCAAGAAGCCTTTGGGCTGCTATGAAGACACAATCTGCGGCCTGTCCGGATCAGTCGGGACCGAAGCACCGCATCGGACGCTTCGGCCAAATCGACACTTTTCCGGAACTAATCTGTCAAGAATGACGAGTTGTCGTGGCGAGAGGTTCGTAACCTAGCGGCTCCGCAGAGAGGGTTCTGTAAACGCGACGGCGATGGTTGGTATCATGCCTGATTTAAAATGCATTTGCTTATGTCTACTGAAAGCGAATCGGGTGAATTGCATGCAAAATAGAGATAATTTTGTACAGAAGGCGGAAGAGTAGGACGTAGTCGGTCACTGCTGATCATAGTCAGCGGCCGCTCGGGGCTCGTTTATTGGCGATAGCTCCGAAAAGGCCGCGGCGTCTCGTCCAAAGCCTGGGCGTCGCGTAGCGTCGCAAGCCGATTTAGAGCGCTCCCGATCGGCCGGGGTCCATGGCTCCGCCTCGGTGTTTGAATCGACAGGATGACATCTTTCTCTTTTTTTTTTTCAAATTCGCTCCTCTCGCCCTCCCTCCCTCTCCGCCTTTCTTCCTTTTCTTTTTTTACCTCTTCTTCACCCCCTCTGTCCCTCTCCGCTTTAAAGGGAAAGTATTTGGCGTGTGCACCCTCCTCCTCCTCACGGACCCCGGCTCGCCTCCCGCCGCTCCTCTCGCCCCCGCCGCAGCCGCTGCTCCACGGTAGGCCGACAAATAATGAAATAGGGCATCTATAGCGCCGTCCCGCCCGTTAAATGTCCGCCTCCCGCCTCGGTTTCCGGGGAGGATTGTGCGGCGCAGCGGCGACGGCTCGGGGCTTAATCCGGACCTTCCTCGCCAACTAACTCTTCGGTAAAATGGAGCCGCGTTTGGCTAAATCAAGGCTTTATCCTCCAGCATCTTAAAGGTAACGATGCGCGCAAGTGCAACAGCTGGATGGAGCCGCGTGACGTGAGCGCAGCCGCGCGCCAAAGTCCATTCAAAACAACCACCCGCGCGCGAGCTCACCTGATCGAATCGATTTTTTCCCGCCTTGACGCCACTTTCTTCTCGATTTAATCATTAATAAAAACCTTTGTTTCATTTATTTGTTCTTGTTTTGATGAGAACAACTGAGGCGATAAATCCACATTTAGAATTTATATATTTGATTGTTTAATAATTAAGAACAGCAAGAATAAGAAGGAAAAGGCCTATTTTTGTTAAATTTCTTTCTCGTTTTTACTCCAGCAGAAATGTTTACTGGTGTTCTACAAGGATCCATCCTGGGCCTTCTGCTCTTTACTCATTAACAAACGCTTGATATCCTGAACAGTATCAAATTAAATGTTTAATAAAATATTTTGAACAAAACCAGCTCGATGTACATTTTCTGATTTTATTTGAAGCTGCATTTAGAGTAAATTCTGACCATTTTCACTCCAAACAAAAGGCATCAGCTGTCTTAAAATACACAATTATTTGTATTTTCACATGTTGGTGGATAGTAACACAACAATACATTCAAAATGTGTTTTACATCTCACACGTTCTTAAATGTGGACGTTGAAATACTCAAAACGGAGGAGGCGCACGTGACCTTTAAAACAAAACGTGTCTAACATCACTGAAAACAACATCAAACCATGAACAAAGTGAGAAAAAATGAAATTCATGATTCAAAATCACAAAAAATGTGAAAGTAAACCTGTACAACAAACAAGTGCTTAGATAGTTTAAGAAAATTTATATTTTTAAAAGTTTTTTGGGTCTTTTAATAATGTTGGAATCGACAGAATCAACATAAAAGTTACATGTTGCAAAACCCAAATCTTAAAGTTTACGTTTATATTGTTAAATAAGTTTATTTTGTTAAAACTGGGAGGTTTTATTGGTCACCGACAACACAAATCCTGTCAATAATGATGTGGAAAAAGTCATGAAAATTAACACCCAAGTTCAATTTTACAAAACATAAATAACTCTCAATATCACAACAAATAACTGTTCTGGGTTTTCTGGAGTTCTGAAATACTTATATTTATTTATATATTTAAGATATTCTGACTCTACCGGTTCTCCTCTTATTTTTTTTTTACATCATCTTAATCATTGAAATAAATAAAACCCAGAGACGGATTTTTCCCACCACTGTTGTTCGCCCGCGCTCACTGACTCTTGACCTTCTCCCGTTCGGCCACGTCGAGGGCGGCCATGTTCTGTGAGGCGGTGACCAGGTGCAGCAGGCTGATGGCCGACTTCAGCAGGCAGATGATGCCGCAGACGCCCTGCAGCCAGTAGAGCCAGGCTGCAGGTGGGGGCAAGAACACCAGCTTAGGAGGGGGGAGGAGGAGGGGTGGGGGTGGGGAGGGGGCTCTTACCTGCAGGCTCTTCGATGTGATACAAAATGTAGAGGAGACAGAAAAAGAGCTCGTTCCCAGCGCACATCAGAAACAGCACCGGCTGCACACAAAGCACACGGTCAACCTCAGGTGTGTGTGTGTGTGTGTGTGTGTGTGTGTGTGTGAGTGTGTGTGTGTGTGTTCACCTTGGACGTGTAGTAGATGCGGAGGATGGGGTTACCAGACAGGTCGATGAGTTTGTGGCTGCTGGATCCTTTGATAGTGGAGCTGAGGACACACGGACAGCAGGTGGTTACTCAGATCACCGACGTGCGCCGGGACGTCGGGGGCTCCCGGAGCGACGGGGGCTCCCGGAGCGGCGGCGTACCTGTGCAGGTGCAGCCAGTGACTGGCCACATCCAGGGTCATGCTGAGCTGGAACAGGAAGGTGTAGGAGGGGTAAAGCAGCGAGAGGTTGACCAGCAGACACATGGTGGCGCAGCGGTCCGTCAGCATGTCCAACATGGCTCCGAATTTGGTGGCTGAAAACAAAAGTTTAACCTTTTTTTAAACCCCGTCTCCTGATTATTGGTGGATAATATCAACTGAGGTCTGATCAAAGGCTGGATGGAGACGGTTAGAAGCTGGATGAATCGTCCACCACTTCAAACAAGCTCAGCGAGTGAGTGTTTCCCGCTGGATGGGGAGCAGGTTCTTACACTGGTTCAGAGCCCGGGCGGCGTGGCCGTCGAAGGAATCCAGCAGACTGCTGAGCAGGTAACAGAAGACGGAAGGCCACGGACAGCAGGGCATCAGGTAGAAGGAGAGCAGGGCCAGAACAATACGGGCATAACCTGCAGGAATCCGATCCAATAAGAACCAATACAATCAATCTGCAACTGATACATGGCTGCTCAAACATCGGATGATGTTCCAAGTATCGCTAAACAGTTGAAACATTCTCTTTTGGCTGGAACCCAACATCTTTCTCTTTTCTTAACATCTTTAGGATTTGTTTTTAACCAAAGTAACGAGTACAAAGTAACGAGTAACATGACTTAAAGGAGTATACACGAGACCAAAAAAATCACTTACTTAAAACTCGAAATTGTGTAAAGAATCCACGCAAATGTTGCACATTATTCCTTTTATTTGGATTTTTTTTCAAATCTGAAGCCACTGTTAGCTAATGGTAAGCTATGCTAGCTACGTGTTGGCCATAAACAATCATCTCATCAAATGAAATCATCAAATACTCACCGATCAAATTAGGAACGAAAAGGAAAATGTTCTCCGTCATTTTCGATGTGTGTGTGGTGGTTTATTTAGTGGAAACGCTCGTTCTTCTCTCAGCAGTATTTTAAATCGTACTTGAAGGTCCTGTCAGATTCTTCATGGGTGAAACGTCACTTCCGCAACATTTAAGTAAAGTGACTTTTTTTCAAACCCCCCCCCCACAACGATGACAGTACTTCCGATATGACTTTCAAAATTAAACCCAAAAATAAACCTACAATATTCAACTGCTATTAAACGTGGGGTGTGTGTTCTGTCTAACCGAACGTTTTTAAACTAATGAAAAAACTATGTTTTAGATTTTCGTTATTAAAATTGTAAAGATGAATTTATTATTGTTTTTCTCAATCATTGACTACTTCAGAATGAGTCGAATCGATCATCCCACACATGACGTTTGCAACATTGCTTCTATATTATTGGTGGATTTAGATGCATGAACGCAGTCATATCGAAGAAGAGCAACGATTTATTGTTTAATTTGGGGGAACATATCCTCGGTACTTTTCCCTCATTCCGTCTAGCGTAACAGACACGACTACGCATGCGCATTGCTAGCGGGAGCCGTTTCTTCGACCAGTATCTGTTTTGGATTCTCATTGGTTCGTCCTTTTGTTTACCAACGTTTTCCTAACCAATCGCCATTTGTGGTGCTCAACGACACTTAATGGCCAATGAAGTTAACGATTCTACAGGCCAAAACTCCGCCGCCTCTGGAGACAGGCGCTTGTTTTGGTCCTGACGTCATCACGCCGCGCTCCCGGCGTGCTTAGCGCGGCGCATCCGGAAGAGCTGTCGGCGGCTGTGGGTCTTTGCTTTGTCTTTAAATCCAAGTTTGGATCCGCCGCTTCCGGAGTCGTGGATGTAACCGCCGCCGTTTGGTCTTCCAATGGTCCTCAACGAAGATGGAGCCTAAACGAGTGGAGATCCCCGCCGCCGTTCTGGACGACCTCTGCAGCCGCTTCATCCTCCACATCCCCAGCGAGGAGAGGGACAATGCCATCCGGGTGTGCTTTCAGATCGAGCTGGCCCACTGGTTCTACCTGGACTTCTGCATGCAGAACACCCCCGGAGCTCCGCACTGCGGGATCAGAGACTTCGCCAAAGCGGTTTTCCATCACTGTCCGTTCCTGCTCCCGCACGGGGAGGACGTGCAGAAGGTCCTGGAGCAGTGGAAGGAGTACAAGATGGGTGTGCCCACCTACGGAGCCATCATCCTGGACGAGAGCCTGGAGAAAGTGCTGCTCGTCCAGGGGTACCTGGCCAAGTCCGGCTGGGGCTTCCCGAAGGGGAAGGTCAACGAGGACGAGGCCCCGCACGACTGCGCGGTCCGAGAGGTTCTGGAGGAGACCGGCTTCGACATCAAGAACCGCATCTGCAAAGACAAGTTCATCGAGCAGAAGATCACCGACCAGCTGGTCCGACTCTACATCATCCCGGGGGTGTCCAAAGACACCAAGTTCATCCCCAAGACCAGGAAGGAGATCCGGAACATTGAGTGGTTCTCCATCGAGAAGCTGCCGTGTCACCGGAACGACATGACGCCCAAGTCCAAGCTCGGCCTGGCGCCCAACAGGTTCTTCATGGCCATCCCGTTCATCCGGCCGCTCCGGGAGTGGATCGGCCGGATGAGCGGAGAGTCCACCGACAGCGACGAGGACCTCAACACGCCGGGCAGACCCTCCGACGGTGCCCGGCCCAAACAGCGCCGCCTCGCCGGCTCGGAAGGCGAGTGCTGGGCTAAACACAAGCCGAGCCAGCGGGGGAAAGGGTCCGATTCCCCCCACGGGAAGAGGGCGACCGACGGGGGGTCCGGCGGCCAGCAGGCGAAACCCAAAGAGGAGCGGAGGATTCTGCCGAGGAGGCTGCAGGACAGCTTCGACAGAGACGGACCCAGGATGTGGCCGGGCCCGCTGGCCTCCTCCAGAACCTTCCTCAACTTCAGGTTCGACAGAGAGGCCATCATGAAGTGCTTCGACTTCTGATGGGCCGGTTTTACCAGAGAAAGGTCGGAGCTGAGGCCCAGTTCTGACCCAGAACTTTGATTCGAACTTTGCATCAGAAAAGCATCTTTTTTTTTCTACCACGTTTCTACTTTAGTCTCAGAAATCCCATAATAAGAAAACCAAAGGCTGCAGAACATCAGCATTTTAAAATGTCTTAGATCTTTGTTCTTTGATTTTCAGTTTCCCCACTTGGCTTTGATCTTTTTCCACAAGTTCTTCTTTGTTCTCCGGGTTTTTTCAGAACTGCCCCAAATCCCCTTTTAAACATTTAAACTCACATTTGAGTTTTTACCATGAAAGATTTGCTCAGAGAATTCGTGTAATTGACTTTTAGAAGTTCTCGATTCGGCCGTTTCGCGTTTGGAGGCTGCAGGAAATCTGTGATTTTTACCAAACGTGATGCGATTTTATGCTGGAACGTCGGACGTTTCTGGATTTTTTTTTACAGAAACTGAAGCTCAAAAATCCTCAAGGACAAAAACGAATTAAACGGGGAAAATAAAAAGATAAATTTGTCTCCTTAATGTCGCCGCAGAATCTGGTTCTCGCTCTAATCTGAATAAAACGGCAGCTGATTTTGAATTTGACGCCTAAAAATACGTTAAAAATCGGGCAGCATTTCTTTATTTTACAGTTTTCCCATATTAAAATTCCAGTTTCGCTCAGAAATTGGTTTTTATTCTAATCGAGCTTTGAAATGCAGTTTATAAAAAGGGGATTTTGGCACGAAAATAAACGTGTTCGAATTAAAATTGTTCCAAATTTTCACCTGACAGACGATAAAACAAGTTTCTCTTTTCGTCTTTTATTTCTCCAAAAGTATTTTCGTTACATTTCTGTACAACCTTTCAGACATTTTTGCGTCAAACCGGAACATTTCCACCTTCTGCTGTAAAACCATCGCTCAACACGCGTCCGTCAGCTCTGAACCTGCTGAAACGGCGCGAAGAAAGATCACAACTGCACAAATATTCACCCAAGTGAACACAAACAACCTTTGAGCTTCTTTCTGGAAGACTTTGCTGCAGTGTTCAAATGTCCCACGGTCATTAAACACATCACAACTTGGAGTTTCAACCAGAGAATTCTTGGAAAAATAAAAGTTACTTTGTGTACTTCCTGTGTCGAGTCTACACTTGCAAATATTCACTCATAAAATGTTCTTACATCAGATAATCCGGAAATAATTTGCAGACGAGTCCCCGATAAAATATCAACATTCCCGAAAATGTCTGATTCCGCAAAGAGACAAAAGAGGAAAACTGATAATGTCGGGATGAATCAGCTCTGCGGCTTTAATTGGCAAAAAAGGAACAAACAGCACTGAAACTTAAAATTGGCAAAATGAAAAATCTCACAGTTGTTTTAAGGTTTAGAGTTTGTCCGACAGCAGATTTTCCAACACTTCGGATCAGTTTTAAGCGTCTCCTGTTGAGATTCAAGTCCAACACATTTCGGCAGCAAGGGGAATAAAAATCTGTTACTTTCTCAATAATGCTCCAATAATTTGGCTTCTTATCCACATTTTGTACAAAAGGAGGAAAAAAAAAAAACACCTTAAAAAAGCCCAAATGTTCATACAGGACGAGTTTCTTTTGTTTTAAATCCACTCAAACATTCTTTTACTATCAGTGCAAATGAGGTAGACGTGACAAACAGCATCGGATCACACTGAGGTCCGCTTCCCGTGGCGGCCATGTGACAGGAAGTCAGCCGAAGTCCCAGCTGTTTTTCCATTCTCGTGCAGCTGCGCCGCCACAGGAAGTGACCTGATGAAGTTTCTACCCATTCGGACTGTGCAAAATTAAATGATGAGGTGTTAAACTGCAACAGAAGAGGATGGAGGTCGAGAGAGGACCAAGAGTTCAAGAATTTCAGGTCAGACAGTTGTGTAAAATAAAGAAATCACCAAAATGTTTAGAATTCAAAACGAGCACAATCGTTACAAAATAAAATCTTAAACGCTGCAAATAAAACAAAAAGGAATAAAGATCCATTTACAAAATAACAAACTGATTTTACCAATTTTGTCAGCAACGGTTGAATAATTTATATATTTTACACAATTTTGTAAATGTAACTTTAGGTGTTTTGAACTTAATAAGACATGTTACAGTGTGATTCAGGAGTCCTTTACGTGACATAAAATAAAGAAATTCAAAGAAAATATGGCACCAAAATGTTGTGAACAAATCCAGAATAGTGTCGCATTTTTTCAGCCTGACTGGAAGCTGCAGTTTAATACGGACGTGTAAAAGAAAAGGTAAAACAGCCTGTCCACTACGGTGGACTCCTCCCCTGAGACCCCACAGGAATGCTGGGAAAGGTAGTCCTTTAGCCTCCTTCGCGCTCACAGTCACATTGCTCTCATCTCCCACCTAGTGGTCACAATTGGCAACTACATTTTAAAAATAAGCATACAACATAAATATTACAACCGCAGTAGAGGTAATAATAATGATAGCATCTATTTGTTTGAATCTAGTACAAATTGGTATAACTCACGTGACAAAATAATCATTATTATTACTCTAACACAGTCTCAAAGTTAGTGCTTTTATGTACATGGATAAGTACAATGTCAGTCAAAAGTGTTTGGACAGTGAACAATCTTCAGCATACCTGCTACATTTACAGGTATCTTACATTTATATGCATTTATATAAATAGGTTGTGTCCATGTTTGCCGTACAAACACTGTTTGTACACAAAGTTCCATGCTCTATACTGCACTCGTGCACGAGCACCTTATCTACAGATGCAGACCCCACTGGAGGAGACAGGCGGAACCAAGGAGACAACACGGCAACTCACACTCTCTCAAGCACACGCACACGCACACACACCTAACGCAAAGAGAGTTCCTGCTGGATCCCTTTGAAGGAGCAGTCCGACTCAAAAGCAAGAGAAGGAACTATGTGTTCTGATGATCTATAGTCACATATCTGGGCCCCATTAACACCGAGGGGTCTCCCAGCAGGGGTCGAACCCACCGACAACGTTCCGCTTCCAGGTTTAACCCGGCACCGTTCAACGGGAGGGAAGGTGGCAGCACGATCACTTCCTGCCAGACTTCTCGTAAAAGGTGCCGGCAGGATCGTGGGCCTTGCAGGACTGGGTGGGAGACCCCGGGGATTTTTTTTCCAAATTGCAATAGATCTTAAAACCTGCAGTAAAAATCACAGGTTCTTCCCGATATTAGTGTTGCAACCTTCTCAAATATCACGTAAAAGTATCAAACTGCTCCTTTAAAAAGATTTAAAATGGGGGGGGGGGGTTGTTTTAGGTCAGCCAGACAGAGAGATGGCAGTGTTGCTTTCATCAGATATACGCGTATACGTACACACACACATCCATTTTTTCCTCCTTAAGCACTCTCAGATGGTGTAGAAACACTGAGCTTAGCGTTATTTACAAAGTTACAGTGGTTTTTAAAGCACCGCTACCCAGTGGAAGCTCCTTGACCGACACTTGCAGCAACAAACTGAAAAACATTGGTTTCACCCAAACAAACTGCTTCAACTTCTGTGCAACCGACGCGGCCGTGACAGGATGAGGGGACGGTTCATTCCGGGGCCGGGAATTTTCTCTCTCTCTTTTTACATCTATCACTGAGCGATGCGAGGAAGACGTCAATCAGTTCCTCTTTCTCTTCTTGTGCATTGTGAACTCTGACCCCCCCCCCCCACACACACACACACATCAGGAAAGGAGATCTTAATGTTACATTTACAGTTAAAATCTATCTTCTAGTTTCGTCTCTACGTCTCAAAAGCTAGTTTTGACGGGAGCGTTCAGGAGTACGACAGGTGGGAGCCGTTAGAGATGTGAGACGTCACCGAGGTGCTCCGGCTCAGCCCGCCCTCGCTCCCCCCGCCTGGCCCCCCAGAGGCCGTCCTCCGCAGAGGCTGGGGGCTGTTCCTGAGAGCCATCAGCCCGGGCCCTTTGATGCTCAGCCCCGCACCTCCGTAGCCCCCCTGTGATGAGGATGACGACGAGGCTGAAGAGGGAGGGGAGGAGGTGCGGGATATGGGTGGGGGTGGTGGTGGAGGAGGAAGCAGAGCCAGGGACTGGGAGGAGGCGTGGGTCGGGAGGTGCTTGTAGCCCTGGGAGTGATGGGAGTAGTGGCTTCCGCCCCCGACCCACTCCCGGGCGCGTTCCCGCTCCCTGTGGTCACGGTCGTGGCTGTCGCGGTACAGCTGCGGCGTGCTCTGGTGGTGTTGGTAGTGCTGTGGGAGGTAGTGCTGCTGCTGCAGCTGCTGCTGCTGCTGGTGCTGCTGGTGGTGGTGGAGGTGGTGGTGGTGGTGGGACGAGGAGGAGGAGGAGGAGGAGGAGTGGACCCTGCCACTCTTGTGCAGCTCACTGTCCCTGCCGAGCCCGTGGGAGGAGGACGCCAGCTCCGCACGGCCGTAGCCTCCGCTGCTGTGGTTCTGCGTGCGCCAAGAGGGCGTCGCCACCGAATTCTGGACGCTGTGGCTCCAGTGGCTCCCCGAGCGAGGGACGGGGCGCGACGGCCAGCCGTTGGAGCCCGAGGACGGGCTGGGAGTGGGGTAACCCTGGTTGAAGGCCTCGGCTGGAATGCCGCTCAACGCCATGTTGCTGAAGCCCAGGCGCATGCTCTCCGAGTCAAAGGCCTCGATCTCGTGCGCCTGACGTTCGAGGAGAGTGCGGATTCGTTCGGAACGTTCGTTCTGAAGCGAGAGCATCTCCTCTTCAATCTGACAAGAGCAACAAGAAGGGTTTCACATCCTGTCCAACCTTTTTGTTTTAAAGAGCTTTGATCCTACCCTCTGTTCCAGCAGTGCCCGGCGGATGGACACCCTCTGCTCCAGGTCCTTCACCTCCCGGTCGTGCTGAGTGTCCGTGTGGATCTTGATCTTGCTCTGGTAGGCGTTCAGCAGCTCCAGCTCCTGTTGCAGTTGCATCCGAAGCACCTGGTACTCGGCCTCCTGGGTTTCATCCAGTCGCAGCTGCGAGGACAAAAATGACACGACCGAGCAGAGCGTCAATGCAAGACACCACCAACATCTCCACCAAACCCCCCCAAAAAACCTCAATTTCAAATCTCCCCCCACCATATAAGTTCCTCCTACATCAACAACATCAGATCTTGTGTGGTTAACGTGGCCAGAGGTCAAGGTTAGTGTCTGTGGTCAGGTGGTGGTGCTGGTGTGGAGGTGCGCGGAGGTTTCCTTGCCTTACTCACAGCCTGTGTGGACAGCATGTCGTTGATGGAGTGGTCGTACTGCTCGGCCAGGATGGCCAGTTTACGCGTCTGCTCCTCTTTGAGGCGTTTCAGGACGGTTTTGTGGTCAGATTTTGGAGTGCTCTCCAGCAGGTGGTTCCTCAGAGCTTTGTACTGACGAGTCTGGATCTTACACGTCTCCTGGAACTGACGTTTGATCTGCAGCTCTTTGGACTGAGAAACCAAACACTCTGGTGAACATTCTGTTTGACTCAACGACGTCAGCCAGTCGCCGTCTTTCACGCACCTTGAGGCTCTTGGGCTGCTGCCTGACCTCCACTGTGTGTTTCTGTCGAAGTTCTTGCTCCCGACGCTTGTTGTACTCCATCTGGTTGGCCAGTTCAGTCTGATGTTGTGTCCGGATCAGTTCGGCCCGAGTTCGCTGCACTGAGTTCAGCTGCCTGAACTCCAGCTCCTGGGTGGACTCGTGGTGCCGCAGCAACATGGCGCACTCCAGATCCTTCTGGGTCTGCTTCTTGTTTAGATCCTGGAGGAGGGGACATGAAAATGGCATTAAGACGTCGGCTTTTGTGGGGGTTTTTAAGAATCAAGGCCAAATTTTTTTGTTTCAACGGTCGGTCCAGACGCGCTGCTGCTGCTCTACCTCTCGCAGCAGGTCCTGCTCCAGGTTGTGGCGTGCCAGAAGCATCTTCCTCTTGTACTGGCGACACTGCAGCTCATAGTACTGCCTCTGCCTCCGGAGCAGACTGGCCTCCTCCTCCGCCTGCACCTGCTGCAGACACTCTTTCTGCCGGATCAGCCACTCCTGCTTCTCCCTCTTTGGGGTCGTCTGATTCTCATTCAGCTCCTGTTGAGACAGAAAAGGCCTCGTGAAACCGTCTGCAGTAGCCGCAGGTATCTGTGAACAGACTGATCTCTCCAGGTTTGGACCTCCTTCAGCTGGTCCTTGCGTTGGCGATATTGGCGTTTCTGCGAGTCCAGTAAACTGGTCAGTTCCTTCTTCTGCTGGCCCAGAATATGCTGCTGGAACTTCTTCTCTTCTGCTAAAGCCGCTTTGGTCTAAAATAAGACAGGAAAGAGTGAGCGCTGCAGCGGATTGTCCATTTTCCAGACGTTTTCCAGACCACCACCTCACCTCCTTCTCCAGGATGGCTTGGTGCTTCTTAACCAGTTTGTCGGCCTCTGTGGCGAAACTGTTCCTCTGATTCTCCAGCTCTTTGTCCAGCTTCAGCTGGTGCTCATCCATCTCTGCCTTCAGTTTGTTTTCCAGGCCCATCAACTGCTTCTGGTGCTGCCGCCTCATTCGCTTGTACCCCGACATCTGCTCCCGCAGTGCGGAGCCCTGCTCGTGCTCCTGGATCTGACGGGTTACCTGGAAAAGAAAGATTTCAGAACGACCCCGATCGCCCGCTGACGCCACGTTTTCTACAAGTTGAAGGAAGGCTTTGATGATCAATCTCACCAGGGAGGCCGTCCGGATGGTGGCAAAATGGTCACGGTTGCGATAGTAGGCGCGGCGGCGTCCAGCAGAGACGGGCTGGGGCTGGTCCATCTCTGGCTGGTACGGATCATCGTAGATATTGTCTTGACCCTGGGGAGGAGGACGATGTTAAAGGATCCCACAAATCGGGACAGGGAAGGACGCAGTGTTGCTTTGAAAGCAAAACGCTTACTCGGCATTCTTGTACAAACAAAACACAGCTGTGGGATGTTACCGTTGGACGGTGGATGATGGAGCTGTTGGAGGTGACGGTGTGTTCCCCCTCCTGCATCATGGCCATCTCGCTGCTACTGTCATCGGAGGCGTCGGCCAGACTGTTGACGGAGCTGCTTTGAGAACTGGCCGAGATGGACATACTGGGAACGGACTGGGAGCTCTCCATGCTGTTGACTGTGCCTGTCCGCAGCAGATACTGCTCCACCTCCTGATGCAAACACACACATTTAGTTTTAGTTTGCGCACTAATAACCAGTGGTAACCTGAAGCCGCCCTGAACACGGAGAGCTCACCTCCTCATCCTCACCCCCTTCAGACACAGGCCCGTTCTGCTGCGTCTCCTGGAAGAGGATCTTCTTCATCTTCCGGTACTGCAGGTTATCCAGCTCTCTCACCGCGTCCTTTGTTCGTGCAATCAGGTCCATGATCACCGTCAGCGGCCGCTCGCGGCACAGGAATCGATGCTGTGGGAGAGAAAGGGGTAAGTACCGCCCCCGTGTGCGTGGCGTGTGCGCCGTCTGGTGGCTGTTGGTCTCACATTGAGCAGCACGTCCGAGGTAGGCCGGTCCTGGGGAATCTTCTGTAGCGAAGAATCAACAAAGTTGCGGAAGGAATCAGACCTGTGGGGGAAACGGCTAATAATTGAGTCGCACCAAAGAGCGCGTAAAATTAAACCGTATTCACCAAAATAACAGGGCTACACGAGTCTGACTGATAACAAAGCACCATACCAGTGATTGGACTGAAGGATGGGGCTCTCGTTCTGGGCGATGTGATATAAGGCACTCATAGCATTCATGTTGAACAGCGGGGGCTTCCTCTCCGCTGCAGAGAGCAGAGCGTCAGTGACCCGGTGCGGACTAATCTCAACCCAATCACGCCTGGACTCACACACACAAGGTCTAAGATCGTACCCAGCTCGATGCAGGTGATGCCCAGAGACCACACGTCCACCTTGCCGTCATACTGGCCCTCATCCATGGCTAAAATCACCTCTGGAGCCATCCTGAACGAGACAGCAGCAATACTCAATATTTCAGAAAGCAACACTCGCAGCAGAATGGTTTGAATGTCCTTAACAAGCTTTATTATGTGCTGCTTCTCTTTGTCCTGGTCTATATTTGGGAAGTTGGAGAGCGAATCAGACGACGGTCCATCTGCCGCGGCCCCTTAGACACTCACCAGTACGGCGTCCCCACAAAAGAGTTGGCAGGAGACACAATGGACGCGGAACCAAAGTCCCCAAGTTTGACCTGTCCAGGCTCCGTCAGCAGGATGTTACCTGCCTTCACGTCCCTGCAGACAAACCCACGTCAACCTTCATCACCAGAGCTCAGAATCCCCCCCCGACTCACATCCCCCCAAGTTCAAAAGGCTCCATCAAAGCACGACTGTGGGAAAAACACCGTGCTCACCTGTGAATCATGTTGTGAGAGTGAAGATATGCTAGTCCCTGCAGTGCACCATGGGTAATAGCAGCTATTTCAATTTCCTGCAGTGGCTTTTTGTGAACTGCAAGAAGGCAGAAGAAAAAAAAGAGAAATCAAATGGCAAATTCACTTCAGAGAAGCAATCATCTGTTGTTAGACTAACCTTCAAGGAGATCTGAGGCTGAGCCAAGACAGTACTCCATCACCAGCTGAAGGACCACACACACACACACACACACAGACACAGACACACACACACACAGAGTTAACAGAGCACCAAAACCAACAGTTCCTATCAAAACTGTTATTATGGATCACTGAATGAACCTGATGAAACCTGCAGCACAAAGGTTTCTGTACTCTGTAAACGATAATGATACACACCCAGGCCGTGTGCTCCTTGAGGTAACATCCCCGATATTCAATTGTGTTTGGATGCCGGAGTTTCTGCAGGAACTTCACCTCTTTGATAATATCCTGCCATTTCTGCACACACCCAGAAACACTCACTTCAGCTTGTAATAACATTAAAAACTGCCACTTTCTTAGCTCATCTTACCTCATTTGTTTGCTTGCCACTGTAGGACATTTTCTTAATGGCCACCACCTCATTATTGCGCACATCTCGGGCCTGTTGGAGCATAAATTAGGATCAGTTAAACAAGGTAAATGGGAGACATCTTGTTGTTGATCACTGGAATTCTTGTTAAATATTAAAGCTCCACTGACTCTTCTAAATTCAGCAGGTACATTGAGGAGGTGTAAGTCAACCACCACAGCCAAAAAACAGATAAAAATGAGATGCACATGCACACGCACACACACACTGTCCTTTCTGAAGAGGAAGGAAATTGAGTGCGTTTCCATATTCATGCAGATAAGGTGTCGTTTCTGTCTCAGACGCCTCAGGCCCGTCTGGACGAGAGCAGGAACATCACAGGGTCTCACTCGCTTCACGGTTTTACACATTAAACAAAGCTGTAGATTCCAGTCAGGGAACTCCAGTTAGAGCCTGAAGCAACATTTGCTTCAGGCTCTAACTGGAGTTCCCTGATCCGGTCACCTTTTCTAAAGCAGACAATTAATTATTCAAACAGAATCAATTCTCATCTCCGTAATCTGCCATAAACATTCTGCTCAGGTCTGACTGGATTTCAAAAACGGCCTCCTTACAAAGTAAACGGCTCCGAAGCTGCCGTGACCGATCTCACGGAGATCAGCAAACAACTTTTCTGGATCATCTTTGCAGAAGAGATCCACCACGTCCGGGTCCTTGAGATTGCCTGCCCGTGCACTGGAGGGCATGGCCGGGGCCTGGAAGACAGCAGGGGTCAGGGAGGAGCAGAGATGTGGTCAAGAAAAGCCTCTGTGGGTTCCGCTAGTAGGTTTGAAATTGCACAACAGCAGCATCGATTGAGTGTTCGGCCTCCTGAAGGACTGCGCCTGAGTCAGGCTGAGGAGTGTTTTCCCCCTCAGCTGAGCAGGAACCACCTAATTATTGCGATAAACAAGCTGGAAAGCGTGTTCTGTTGAAGTGACCCGTTTGGAAAATTCCCTGGTGTTTGCAGAAACCCGATATGAAGAATTCTCAACATCCGGCAGCACCAGGACGGCCTAAATCCGGACGGGTCATCTGGACTGGAGCCAGCCCGTCTTTGAATTCTCTTTTATTTAGTGAAATACAGCAAGTTTTGATCATTTACAGCGATGATCAGACAGAGAATCACTGGACTGACCACCTATCGAGGCGTAGATTTAAAGATTTCTGAAATATAATCCGATTATTTCAAGAGTAGCGTGTGGTTAGTGCACTATAAGACAATTCCCAACTAAAACATCCGTATCGGGTGGATCAAACGCAACAATGACTCGAGATCATCTCATGTTGCTCAGGATCAGTAAAAACAACTCAAGTATCATGGTTATCTAATAAAGTTAGGATCACGTTTGAGATGAATATTTCCTTTGTACTCTCCAGTCCCAGCAGCTGAGGTGGGACCACGAGACGGTTCCTCCGTGGTCCATGTTCAACGCCTCGGCCGGGAAAGTTGTCACGAGACTGGAGAGGTGATAAAGAGCCGCGTGGGACTATTAACGACCTTTAACATCCATCGCACTTCCTTAAACTTTAGCTTTTACAATTCGCACAGATTAGAATGTTTATGATCCAAAAGGAATGCAGATAAATGTTAAAACATTAACTCAATAAGTTGATCCACATTTGAGGATACCATTGGGTTTATCCCGACCACTCGCTTAATGTTTGGGATTTGCCCGAGTCTCCATCTAAAACCTACGATGCACAATAAGAACTGCGATCACATGACGTGACTAAACCAGCTGTTAGCATCCCCAAGGCCAAAGGCATCGTTTGATAATGGACTTAATTTAGCTGCTCGTTCATCTGGAGCAACGAGACCAGGCCGCTGTGACTGAGCGAATGCAGGGAACAAAAGCTCTGGGCTCCGTGTTTAAAGCTGGACGACTGCTCTTTAAATACCTCAGTGCACGAACGCGACATAACCCACTTGAACGGCTCATCATCCAACAACACGCGGCATTCAATGGGCTTGATTCTGTGGCCTGAAGACAAACAAACAATCTAAATAATGTGGGGGAGTCTTCAGGATCTTAGAATCCCAACCAAATATCTTACTAACACCTATAGGATATTTAAATATGTTTCCGACCTTTTCCGGGTAAAATGGCTGCGGCAGACAACATTCCCAACAGTCTTTTTTAACCGTTTGGACTCAAAAGTGGTGAACATGTCTGACGTGGAACGATTTACATCGCCAGGAAGTGAATGTAACGTTCACACAAAGTAAGACACCGAATGAAACCGTTTCCCCTCATTCAAATACACAACATGCAAACAAAACGTGACAGTTATCGCAGGCGCGGCCAGATGTGTTCGGCAGAACCAGGGGTTTGAGCTGACAGCGTCTCCAAACCCCCTGAGACAGCCTCCATCCTGTGGGTTACAAAACTGGGATTCTTTCCAAGTTAGAACATAGGCCAAGGCACAAAGATCGGATTCAAGGACTAGTGCCCGGTGTAACACCAACAGAAACGGGGATTTCTCGGCAAAAATCAAGTTTGCCACCACGTGTGAGGAGATGAGAACTTCCGTTTCTGTACAGTTGAGCAGCAAACCGGCCACTTTATATTCTGACAGCTTCTTTTCGATTAAAAAGAGAGGTTGGTTCGAATTGGTGGGTGACCGAAGTGGTTCCCAAGCTGTAACCGTTATTTTAAACGACGTTTATTTACGAGATTAACAAAGGAAAGGAATACAGCAGACACTGATCGGCCGCCAAAAATGACGTTAAAATGTGTCGTTTGAGTTCCTGAAGCCAATTTTAGAGTAAAACATGACATATGAAGGCCCCATCAAAATACGATCATATAAAAGAAGGGTAGCCTAAATCTCCCAGAATGTACGCTCAAATAGTTCGGCTATTTTGTGAGTTTTGGCAGCTGTGGGACAAAGAAAAGCAACGTAAATGTGGCGGCAGGAATGAAGCTTAGACTTACTTGCTGTGGCTTCTTAGGGTTCCGCTCAGGAGCGAAAAACAACGGTTAGTAGTCAAGCTAGCGAGCCGCTATCTACATAGCCCGGGTTTCCTCCGAGTGGATAATCAGCAGAATATTTGGTCCATTTATGCCGATGTCTCCCTGATTTCCGAGCAGTTGGAGAATAAACATATGACTTTACAGCGACGCTGCTCGTTTGTCAGCCTCAAACAAAAACCCGAAGCTCGCTAGTTGATACTTTCGTTGGTGGTTTACTAGCATTAGCTAATTGGCGAGCTTAGCTTTGGTAGCCTAAAAGCTAACGTAACGCTAGCTATTCAACGGGGTGTGGCTGCTTTTAGTCTGCGCTGTCTGGCTTCAGAGCATAATGCCTCGCTGTTGTTGCTCCTCTTTAAAAAATAATCTCAAAGTTCGTCTTCCCATCGGTGGTCCATTCCGAGGTTGGGGTTGTTTCTTACACCGTTTTTGTTCTTGCTAAATACAAGATGGCACAGACTGGTGGGGCGGGACGGCACGAGAGCGGAAACCGTTCACGGCTACTTCCTGTTGGATCTTCCTGCGCAAATAAAATACGACAGTAAATTGGATTAAAAGTATTAAAGCTAGTAATTAAAACTTGAATCAAACCAAGAGTACTTTTGGCTGGGAGGAAACATTTTCCTGGTTCTTGATGTATGCAGTCACACACTAGAGTTTTTTTTTTATACAAATATTTATTCAAAGGTGATATACAGAAAATAACGTGCTTCTATAATTCCCCTGTACAGAGTAGTTGACAACTTATTTAGGATTTTACAGCAATTGAAAAGCTCGTTTATGACTCAACATGTTTTTAGTCAAAACTTATACGATATATTAAACTATATTCAACAATTAACAAAATGAAAAAGTCCTTTTTAAAGTGTGTGAATGAATTTGAAGGGCGTCTTTAGTCCACTTCCTCAATGGTTGGCCCCTGGGAGCCGCTCTGGGACTGTCCTCCTGGGTTGCCTCCAGGCATTCCTCCCTGATACAGCTTGCTGATGATGGGGTTGCACACTTTCTCCAGCTCTTTCTGCTGGTGTTGGTACTCTTCTTTATCCGCCAGCTGGTTGTTCTCCAGCCAGGCGATGGTCTCCTCACACTTGCCGACGACCTTCTTCTTGTCCTCTTCACTAATTTTGTCCTTCAGGTTGTCCTCCTGCACGCTGCTCTTCATGTTGAAGGCGTAGGACTCCAGAGAGTTCTTGGCAGCGATTTTCTCCCTCTGCTGGTCGTCCTCAGCTTTGTATTTGTCGGCGTCCTGCACCATCCTCTCGATCTCTTCTTTGCTCAGACGGCCCTTATCGTTGGTGATGGTGATCTTGTTCTCTTTGCCGGTGCTCTTGTCCACCGCAGACACGTTCAAAATGCCGTTGGCGTCGATATCGAAGGTGACCTCGATCTGCGGGACCCCTCGGGGAGCAGGCGGGAGGCCCGACAGCTCAAACTTGCCCAGGAGGTTGTTGTCCTTGGTCATGGCTCTTTCTCCTTCATACACTTGGATGAGGACCCCCGGCTGGTTGTCTGCATAGGTGCTGAAGATCTGGGTCTGCTTGGTGGGGATGGTGGTGTTGCGTTTAATCAGGGCCGTCATGACTCCTCCTGCTGTCTCAATACCCAGCGACAGAGGGGCCACATCCAGCAGCAGCAGGTCCTGAACGTTACCCGAGGTGTCTCCTGTCAGAATGGCGGCTTGGACGGCGGCACCGTAAGCCACCGCCTCGTCTGGGTTGATGCTCTTGTTCAGCTCTCTGCCGTTGAAGAAATCCTGCAGGAGTTTCTGGATTCTGGGGATTCTCGTGGAGCCACCGACCAGGACAATATCGTTGATCTGTCCTTTGTCCATTTTGGCATCTCTCAGGGCTTTCTCCACGGGATCCAGAGTTCCTCTGAAAAGGTCACCGCACAGCTCCTCAAAACGAGCCCTGGTGATGGAGGTGTAGAAGTCGATGCCCTCAAACAGTGAATCGATCTCAATGCTGGCCTGGGTGCTGGAGGACAGGGTTCTCTTGGCCCTCTCACAAGCTGTGCGCAGCCTCCTCAGGGCTCTCTTGTTCTGGCTGATGTCCTTCTTCTGCTTCCTCTTGAATTCCTCCACAAAGTGGTTCACCATGCGGTTGTCAAAGTCCTCTCCACCCAGGTGAGTGTCTCCAGCCGTGGCTTTGACCTCAAAGATACCGTCTTCAATGGTCAGGATGGACACATCAAAGGTGCCTCCTCCCAGGTCAAAGATCAGGACGTTGCGTTCCGCCGACTTGCCTTTGTCCAGACCGTACGCGATGGCTGCAGCCGTCGGCTCGTTGATAATCCTCAGCACATTCAATCCAGCGATGACGCCGGCATCTTTGGTCGCCTGTCTCTGAGAGTCGTTGAAGTACGCCGGGACCGTGATGACGGCGCTGGACACCTTCTGACCGAGGTAGGCCTCTGCGATCTCCTTCATCTTCACCAGAACCATAGAGGAAATCTCCTCAGGGTAGAAGCTCTTTTCCTCTCCTTTGTATTCCACCTGGATTTTGGGCTTCCCTCCATCTCCAACCACCTTGAATGGCCAGTGTTTTATGTCACCTTGAACGGTGGGATCCTCCAATCTTCTCCCAATCAGTCTCTTAGCATCAAACACGGTGTTGCTGGGGTTCAAGGCCACCTGGTTCTTTGCCGCGTCCCCGATGAGCCTCTCTGTGTCAGTGAACGCCACGTAGCTGGGGGTGGTCCTGTTGCCCTGGTCGTTGGCGATGATTTCTACTTTTCCATGCTGGAAAACCCCCACACAGGAGTAGGTGGTGCCCAGGTCGATGCCAATCGCTAAACCTTTAGCTGCAGACATTTGCACTGGAGACTGGTGTCTGGGAAAGAGTCAAAGACGAGTTTAGAAACATGTTGAAGAAATTTAGTGAAATTTAGCCCTGATTCACAGCAGGTATTTCACAGATCACAGTCAAAGTGAGGCCAGTGTGGAAAGTCAAATTAAAGTTTAAGATTCAGTAAATATAAAAAATGTCAGTAAAAATAAATAAAACAAAATACAAGTTATCTATAAATTACTAAGTTCAGGTAATGTTACTAGAGATGTTTCACTTTTTAATAGATTTATCTTAAGTTTTGTTGTTTAAAGTTTAAAATCACTTCAAAAAGTTAATAAAGCATATTCAGAAATCTCTTAAGCACAATACAGCATTGATCTAGTTTAACTTCCAAACGTTCAAGGTAAATGATAAAACAAACAACGCTGTAAACTAATTTATCATTAAACTAATATTGTGAACTTACATAGTGGCGATTCTGAGTGGTGAGGAAAACCTCTTGATTTCCCTGGTGGACACCCCCTAAAGGGATCAATAAAGTTATCTTGAATCTTGAATCTTGAATCTTGATCTTCTTCCACTGGATCCTGAGTTTTTGAGTGATCCCTGCTGCTGTCTCAGCTTTTATAAACCATCTGCGGCCACTTTCTGGCTCTTTCCAGACGTTTTACATGCGCGAATCAAAGGCCTCTGGGCACACGCAACTTCCTTTTTACTATTTCGCAATAAAATACTTCACGTGAACACACGTAGAAAAATAACCCTTTACCCGACGCAATACATTTATTTTGAAAGCAACTTTGCTCTTTCCGGTCATGACGTCATACAGCCGTCGTATATATTCTCATGTGTCCCAGAACTTTCCAGATGAACGGAGGCGGGAATAGAATCAATTCATTTGTATTTTTAGATTTTATTCAAAGAAACGTTTTTTAACATCATTATTATTGTTGTTGTATGCCCTTTTATCACCATTGTCCCTTAAACGCTGATCATTTTTTTTATTTCTCATTTTATTCGAAAACCACCAAACTCGAAATAAAAGGATCTTGAATCTTGCCTATAAAAGATTGAAGATATACTAAAGTGACACTTAAGTAAATACGCAATAACGTGTTTCATTTGTGCTACTTGGTATATTATCGTCATAATAGTAGAATTAAAAGAAAACGGTTAATTTTTTTTAGACATTTACATTTTATGCAGCTTAGAGATATAGAGAACTATTCAGGACAATCTTAGCTATTGTAAGTACGGATGGGACAAAATGCAACAATGTAGCGCACCAGAATTAAAACAAACTTAATCATAAATTACATCGATAAAATTTGTGTAATGTACCTTTAACATGATAAATCTTGAAGGAAACTAAAGAAACTTCTCAACTAATCGAGAACCTTAATCTTACGTAATTTCACTCAAAAAAATTGCTGTTGTCACAACCGGAAAAAATAAAACTGCTTCTAAAATAAAACAAATGGGGTCACTTTTTATGTGCTTTTCTTGGAGTATTAATACTAAGAACGTTTATTGTGAAAAAACATAACAGGAAGTCAAAACGAACCACGATTATGACTTGATGTTTATTGTAGGACCGTCGAGAATGAGCGAGAAGTTTCTGCAGATGGTTCATAAAAGAGAGGACAGGAACGGATCAGACCACAGCAGAAGAACCTGAGAGCAAGAAGACAAAGAGAGGCTCCACTCAGAATCATCACAACAATGTAAGTTGGCAATACAATTTTTAAACACGTTTATTTCTGACACCTTTTATTAATTGTTGTGAATAGGAGTTTGTGCAAGCAGAACTTTGAATTAGTTTTAATATCAATTTTAATTATCTGTAATTAAACATCATTCACGGTTTGTCTTTGACTCTATCCCAGACACCAGTCAGATGAATAAACAACAGATAACTTGTATTTTGTTTTATTAATGTTTACTGACATTTTTTGTATTTACTGAATCTTAAACTTTAATTTGACTTTCCACACTGGCCTCACTTTGACTGTGATCTGTGAAATACCTGCTGTGAATCAGGGCTAAATTTCTTCAACATGTTTCTAAACTCGTCTTTGACTCTTTCCCAGACACCAGTCTCCAGTGCAAATGTCTGCAGCTAAAGGTTTAGCGATTGGCATCGACCTGGGCACCACCTACTCCTGTGTGGGGGTTTTCCAGCATGGAAAAGTAGAAATCATCGCCAACGACCAGGGCAACAGGACCACCCCCAGCTACGTGGCCTTCACCGACACAGAGAGGCTCATCGGGGACGCGGCAAAGAACCAGGTGGCCTTGAACCCCAGCAACACCGTGTTTGATGCTAAGAGACTGATTGGGAGAAGATTGGAGGATCCCACCGTTCAAGCTGACATAAAACACTGGCCATTCAAGGTGGTTGGAGATGGAGGGAAGCCCAAAATCCAGGTGGACTACAAAGGAGAGGAAAAGAGCTTCTACCCTGAGGAGATTTCCTCTATGGTTCTGGTGAAGATGAAGGAGATCGCAGAGGCCTACCTCGGTCAGAAGGTGTCCAGCGCTGTCATCACGGTCCCAGCGTACTTCAACGACTCTCAGAGACAGGCGACCAAAGACGCCGGCGTCATCGCCGGATTAAACGTCCTGAGGATCATCAACGAGCCGACGGCTGCAGCCATCGCGTACGGTCTGGACAATGGCAAGTCGGCGGAACGCAACGTCCTGATCTTTGACCTGGGAGGAGGCACCTTTGACGTGTCCATCCTGACCATTGAAGACGGTATCTTTGAGGTCAAAGCCACGGCTGGAGACACTCACCTGGGTGGAGAGGACTTTGACAACCGCATGGTGAACCACTTTGTGGAGGAATTCAAGAGGAAGCAGAAGAAGGACATCAGCCAGAACAAGAGAGCCCTGAGGAGGCTGCGCACAGCTTGTGAGAGGGCCAAGAGAACCCTGTCCTCCAGCACCCAGGCCAGCATTGAGATCGATTCACTGTTTGAGGGCATCGACTTCTACACCTCCATCACCAGGGCTCGTTTTGAGGAGCTGTGCGGTGATCTTTTCAGAGGAACTCTGGATCCCGTGGAGAAAGCCCTGAGAGATGCCAAAATGGACAAAGGACAGATCAACGATATTGTCCTGGTCGGAGGCTCCACGAGAATCCCCAGAATCCAGAAACTCCTGCAGGATTTCTTCAACGGCAGAGAGCTGAACAAGAGCATCAACCCAGACGAGGCGGTGGCTTACGGTGCCGCCGTCCAAGCCGCCATTCTGACAGGAGACACCTCGGGTAACGTTCAGGACCTGCTGCTGCTGGATGTGGCCCCTCTGTCGCTGGGTATTGAGACAGCAGGAGGAGTCATGACGGCCCTGATTAAACGCAACACCACCATCCCCACCAAGCAGACCCAGATCTTCACCACCTATGCAGACAACCAGCCGGGGGTCCTCATCCAAGTGTATGAAGGAGAAAGAGCCATGACCAAGGACAACAACCTCCTGGGCAAGTTTGAGCTGTCGGGCCTCCCGCCTGCTCCCCGAGGGGTCCCGCAGATCGAGGTCACCTTCGATATCGACGCCAACGGCATTTTGAACGTGTCTGCGGTGGACAAGAGCACCGGCAAAGAGAACAAGATCACCATTACCAACGATAAGGGCCGTCTGAGCAAAGAAGAGATCGAGAGGATGGTGCAGGACGCCGACAAATACAAAGATGAGGACGACCAGCAGAGGGAGAAAATCGCTGCCAAGAACTCTCTGGAGTCCTACGCCTTCAACATGAAGAGCAGCGTGCAGGAGGACAACCTGAAGGACAAAATTAGTGAAGAGGACAAGAAGAAGGTCGTCGACAAGTGTGAGGAGACCGTCTCCTGGCTGGAGAACAACCAGCTGGCGGATAAAGAAGAGTACCAACACCAGCAGAAAGAGCTGGAGAAAGTGTGCAACCCCATCATCAGCAAGCTGTATCAGGGAGGAATGCCTGGAGGCAACCCAGGAGGACAGTCCCAGAGCAGCTCCCAGGGGCCAACCATTGAGGAAGTGGACTAAAGTGGCCCTTCAAATTCATACATAAAGACTTTCAAAATAAATTTTATATATATGTCAAATGTATATCTGTTTCAAATGTGACATTTTGATGAGTGATTTGCTGAGGTCGTTTCATTGTTGCTGTACTTTAAACATTGAGATACTGCACATGTTTTTTTTCTTCTGTGTAATCACTGAGTAATTTGTAATATATACAGTTTATTGCAAAATTTTAATAAACCAAATTTTGTTTCAATTAAAATAAAGAAATATTGATCTTGAGTGCACAACATTTCCTAGTCTGAGGTAAATCATTACATTTCTCAGGACTCCCACTTCATGTCGCGTGTTGTTTTAATATACACAGCACTAAGAAGGTCAAGGCAAGTATTAAAAGAATATATAAAACAGCCATAGAAAAGGGACTTTTAGAGATTGAGGGGGGAAAAAAAGGGCTTTTGTTATAAATTCATAGGCGGTGGTATGAGTCTGTTTGGAAATGGGCTGAGAAGCAAAGGGTTCTCAAACCCCAGTGCAGAAAAACATGGAAGGTGCCAGAACACATTCAGAGTACTGCCGAGGTACCCTTGAGCAAGGTACCTGGGCCCTGCAATGAACTGGCGACTCATCCGGGGTTGGACCTGCCTCCACCTATTTTGTAGGGGTTAAAGAGGTTAAGAAGCTGAAACAAGATATAAATAGTGACACAAACATCAAATCAAATTTATTAACAGCCCAAAATCACAAACATTGTTGCCTTCAGGGACTTTCAGCTCAGTTGTGACTCCCTCTATCCTTAGACTCTTGAACCAGGTCAAGAAACCCCCTAAACACACCCTTAGACACCCCCTAAAGGGATCAATAAAGTTATCTTGAATCTTGAATCTTGAAAAACTTAAAAAACCCTTTTAGGAAAGAGAATAAACCTGAAGGAGAACCACACATTAGGGTTGTCCCTGACTTGGGACAAACGTGCAATAGATGCCACATATACAGAGAACGGCAACATTAATATGACATGGATGAAGGTTTCGATGGCCATGGAGAAGAGATCCTTGGTTCCATGTTTATCTTTAGATCTCCTCATTTGGAGATCTGGGCCACTTGACCTTCAGATCCTGATGGACTATATCCAGAATCAACAAGACTGGAGGAAAACAAGACTGGCTCCTGCAGTAATATAAGCACTTAGGTGACATGATTGTTCAGGTAATTGTGTGGTCTTAGCAGGAATCTGGAGGAAAACATTTGCAATTTATCACAGTATATCAACATGGCTGCTTTTTCCTGTGGTTATCAGTCACCTAATAGCAGGAAGTGTCCAGCTTCAATCTCAGCTCCTGGTGGCAGCTTTCCTCCGGTATTCCAGTTGCCTCCCTTCAAGTTTCAAGCTCAGGTCTCTCTTAGAATGAGTAATATTGAATGTTCTAAAGTAGGAACCACGACCCTCAGTGAACATACAGCTGCATATGTATCTGTAGACAGATAGATCCATGAATTGGCATTTTCGCTGACTCACCAGCTTGGAAAATGGACATCGTCACTTCCAAATGGATTGAGGAATTCGATGAATAATTAATCATTCTTACATTCATTTTGTGTGTACTTTAAAATGCAGATATTTTTCCTTTTTTTTACTTTCCTGCATGATGGTGCTGTATCATTCTACAGTTGTGAAATGCATTTTTCTACTCAGTCACATAATCTGAAACGTTGAGCTTATTGCTCCAGAGTATTTTGGATTTAAATACAATTGGGAATATTCATATTTCAGCCCTCAATTATATTTGGAAGCAGTTTTCTAATGAATGACTGGGAAACCAACTTGTAAGGAAGTTTACATTTACCACAGGAACTCAGGCCGAGATACTAAACTAAGGCATCGGACAAATATAGTTTATATGTAGGGAAGTTTACCGTTGAAAGATGTGAAAATGATTTGACTCATTAAAAAAACTGACAGGAAAGAAACAAGATAACCGTTAAAATTGTCTTTATTTTTACTACATGGCCAGCAAGTTGATGATGAAATACTAATTGATGTCCGAAATCTTAGAGACAAGAATGGAAATTAGGCAGATGTCATGTTACAGGTGTACTCTGAATGACCATGAGGCAGTAAATCATGGTAGAATGTTACAGTATCACAGAGCAGTGAATCAATCATAGTGATTTTAGTCCACTTCCTCAATGGTTGGCCCCTGGGAGCTGCTCTGGGACTGTCCTCCTGGGTTGCCTCCAGGCATTCCTCCCTGATACAGCTTGCTGATGATGGGGTTGCACACTTTCTCCAGCTCTTTCTGCTGGTGTTGGTACTCTTCTTTATCCGCCAGCTGGTTGTTCTCCAGCCAGGAGACGGTCTCCTCACACTTGTCGACGACCTTCTTCTTGTCCTCTTCACTAATTTTGTCCTTCAGGTTGTCGTCCTGCACGGTGCTCTTCATGTTGAAGGCGTAGGACTCCAGAGAGTTCTTGGCAGCGATTTTCTCCTTCTGACGGTTGTCCTCATCTTTGTATTTGTCGGCGTCCTGCACCATCCTCTCGATCTCTTCTTTGCTCAGACGGCCCTTATCGTTGGTGATGGTGATCTTGTTCTCTTTGCCGGTGCTCTTGTCCACCGCAGACACGTTCAAAATGCCGTTGGCGTCGATATCGAAGGTGACCTCGATCTGCGGGACCCCTCGGGGAGCAGGCGGGAGGCCCGACAGCTCAAACTTGCCCAGGAGGTTGTTGTCCTTGGTCATGGCTCTTTCTCCTTCATACACTTGGATGAGGACCCCCGGCTGGTTGTCAGAATAGGTGGTGAAGACCTGTGTTTTTTTAGTGGGGATGGTGGTGTTGCGCTCAATCAAGGCAGTCATGACTCCTCCTGCTGTCTCGATACCCAGCGACAGAGGGGCCACATCCAGCAGAAGCAGATCCTGAATATTATCCGACACGTCTCCTGTCAGAATGGCGGCTTGGACGGCAGCACCGTAAGCCACCGCCTCGTCTGGGTTGATGCTCTTGTTCAATTCCTTGCCCTTGAAGAAATCCTGCAGGAGTTTCTGAATTTTGGGGATTCTTGTGGAACCACCAACCAGAACGACATCATGGATTTTACTCTTGTCCATTTTGGCATCTTTCAGGGCTTTCTCCACGGGATCCAGAGTTCCTCTGAAAAGGTCACCACACAACTCCTCAAAACGAGCCCTGGTGATGGAGGTGTAGAAGTCGATGCCCTCAAACAGTGAATCGATCTCAATGCTGGCCTGGGTGCTGGAGGACAGGGTTCTCTTGGCCCTCTCACAAGCTGTGCGCAGCCTCCTCAGGGCTCTCTTGTTCTGGCTGATGTCCTTCTTCTGCTTCCTCTTGAATTCCTCCACAAAGTGGTTCACCATGCGGTTGTCAAAGTCCTCTCCACCCAGGTGAGTGTCTCCAGCCGTGGCTTTGACCTCAAAGATACCGTCTTCAATGATTAGGGTGGACACATCAAAGGTGCCTCCTCCCAGGTCAAAGATCAGGACGTTGCGTTCTCCAGACTTGCCTTTGTCCAGACCGTATGCGATGGCTGCAGCCGTCGGCTCGTTGATGATCCTCAGGACGTTCAATCCGGCGATGACGCCGGCGTCTTTGGTCGCCTGTCTCTGAGAGTCGTTGAAGTACGCCGGGACCGTGATGACGGCATCAGACACCTTCTGACCGAGGTAGGCCTCTGAGATCTCCTTCATCTTCACCAGAACCATTGAGGAAATCTCCTCAGGGTAGAAGCTCTTTTCCTCTCCTTTGTAGTCCACCTGGATTTTGGGCCTCCCTCCATCTCCAACCACCTGGAATGGCCAGTGTTTCATGTCACCTTGAACGGTGGGATCCTCCAATCTTCTCCCAATCAGTCTCTTAGCATCAAACACGGTGTTGCTGGGGTTCAAGGCCACCTGGTTCTTTGCCGCGTCCCCGATGAGCCTCTCCGTGTCGGAGAAGGCGACGTAGCTGGGGGTGGTCCTGTTGCCCTGGTCGTTGGCGATGATTTCCACTTTTCCATGCTGGAAAACCCCCACACAGGAGTAGGTGGTGCCCAGGTCGATGCCAATTGCGGTACCTCTAGCTCTGGCCATCTTGATTACTTTTTTTTTTTACCTATAAAAGTTGATACATAAAATTAGGAGGTAAAATTTGAAAGTAACTGCAGCCGTTCAGGGTTAAAAGAGGCAGAGTTTAGATTTAGGAAGAATTTGTTCATTTTTCCAACCTAAATATTAAAATATATAATTCTATATACCGTATTGGCCCGAATATAAGACGACCCTGATTATAAGACGACCCCCTCTTTTTCAAGACTCAAGTTTGAAAAAAGACTTTTTGAACACCAAATTTAATTTTTATACAGAAAATAATTACAGTACATTTGAAACAAATGATTATATCTTCGACCCACTTTTCTCCAGATTGTCGCTACATTTCTCTATTTTCTGTTATCTCTTCTCTTATTTTCTTCTCTTTTCTTTCTTACCGCTATTTTTTACTTTTCTTCTTCGTGCTACCGCTATTTTTATTTTTCTTCTTCGTGACAGGGGTTCGCTTTGGCCTGGGACGTTTAGTTCAGCATTCGCTTTAAATATATCTGGCGCCATCTAGCGTTGTGAATGGGTATAATGTCTAGACCGCGAATGTAAGACGACCCCCACTTTTTCAGTCTTCTTTCAACGCAAAAAACACCGTCTTATATTCGGGCCAATACGGTATACTGTATATAGAGCAGAATGATGTGGCAAGAATTTACAAACAGTAGCAATTAACTAAGGAAGATAGGAGGAGATAGAAGTAGATAAAGTGTTTTTCTAATTGATCTGAGTTACCTAGATATGGGGGTTGTTGAATGTAAAAACTACAAGTTAACCAGTACCAGTATCGTATATGGAGGCTGTAGAATCACAAGTAGAAACACATAACATAGTATGTTGCTTTCTGATCAAGGACCTTGGCCTTCATCCTTGAAAGATCACGGATCTCTGACCCTCTGATTATCACATTTCCTGCTTGATGTTATTTCTACTTTGAGGCCAGGCATTTCTGAACCTGTTCAGCCAGTTTCACCTGTAGCTCTTTGCAACAGCAGTTGGAGGTGTTGGGCCTTAACTTGTTGGCCTTTCTCACGCCTTTTTCCCCCTGCAATTTAATTTTCTTTGTATGTGTATATGTTTCTGTATTTGTTTCATTGTTTGATTGATCTTGTCAATAAAATTATGCAGTTTCTCACCAGGTATAAAAATAATTACTGTGACTTTAATGTGAAGTTTTTCGTGATATAAACCCTAAAATCAACGTTTTAGTTTTTGTGAATTTATACACACTCTGGAAAGACATCACCTCATGTTAGCATTAATTAGGATTTATGATAACAAAAAAGCAATAAATATTTTATGATTTCATTTTGCCTTTT
Source organism: Takifugu rubripes (assembly GCF_901000725.2). Lineage (NCBI taxonomy): Eukaryota > Metazoa > Chordata > Actinopteri > Tetraodontiformes > Tetraodontidae > Takifugu > Takifugu rubripes. The sequence goes on from NC_042289.1 coordinate 12,996,742, forward strand.
GCCAAATCCCAAAATCACAAATGCATATTTCCCAGCAATTAACGTATTTTGCAGGTTTTTTTTTACAATAAGAAGCTGTTCAAACTACTCACATCTCTACTTGTGATGTAAATGGACTGACTCTGTGTGTGTGTGTGTGTGGTGTGTGTGTGTGTGTGTGTGTGTGTGTGTGTGTGTGTGTGTGTGTGTGTGTTTAGGGGGAGGGCTGCATGTGTTAAAAATGTGGGTATGCTCAGAAGTGGTATGGCGCAGATCAGGCATGACATGCACTTTTAAAGTACTCCCTGTCCTCTATATAGTACACTCAATAGTGTGTACACCATTTTGTACGGTTGTCAGAATGTTGCGTGAGGATCACTGTGTAGTGAACTCATGTATTACATCATGCATTGTGAAAAATAGGGAACAAGTAACGCCCCTAACCAAGAAATATATCCCATCATACTTTGCAGTTGCACACGGGAAGCTAGACATGATAATCAGAAGTGAATAAATTAAATAATGACAAGATCGTACAAACAAAAGACCAGTGAGTGTTTTAGATGTCTTAATCAGTAGAAAAAAATAAAATGATTCGCCCAGCACTGATGTCAATCTGGTTCGTATTTAGTATGCAATATAACTGGAAAACAGACCAAGTTGGAGGTGGATTTGCTGATGCTGTCTGGGTGTGACTTGTAGTAATTGCAGGTTACAACACATTATGTCTCTGTCTCAACAGGTTTCTTGTGTAGAGACATTTTTTGAGCCAAGACAAGCAGCCTGCTTTGTGAACTTTAATCTCAACTACTGCTACTTTAACATGTATTATGCTTTTTCTTTTTATTATTTAAACTTCCAGTAAGGCAACCGGAAAACAATTAATTATAGATAGAATTTGGGATATGTTTAAGACCTCTTACAAAACTGGGAATATTAATGAACCAAATATTGACATGGGTTTTTTAAAGGTTTTGTTCGTTTAAACTATTTTCATTGTACAGTGCAGCTTTTTCGTATTCAGAGATTGTGATGTAGCAATGTCGGTCTGGACAGAGCACTTTAGAACACTGTTCTTTGCTTCACGGTTAAATGAACAGAAGAGACGGACCTTTCGAATTTTAAAGGTTTTTCTTAGACATCTTAATACCTTAGAAGGGTGCGGTGTTCACACGCCACGTTGCACGTTCACAGACTCGTGTCACACCGAATTTAATTTTTTGATAATTTACTATAACTTAGCAGCAGAAATGCATAAAAACAACCCGTACAAATTACTGAAACACCAGTACCTACTTTGAAGATAAGAGTGTGGAGATAGGAAGGACTTTTCCAGCCGTCGGACCCTCTTGGTGGTTTCCGTACACTCGGAGATGCCCCTGGCGCAGCCGGTATTTATGACTTTTCTGTCTCCCGCGAGGGCGATGCTTGAAGTAGCCCGTGGACCAATCACAGAGCAGCGCGCGGGTGTGGCCGTGGAAGTATTTTCGGGGTTCTGTGGTCCGATGAACCGATCCAGCTAAATTCACATGAAAAGTGAATTTAAAGAAGTACATTCAGCCATTTCTTTCCGCTGCAGGAGTATCTATCATGTATATTTTCATTACGAAGCGTGCGCGTGGCAGATATAATGATGGTGTAACGTTACTTCCTGTTTTTACATGTTTGGTACATCATGTACTTTACTGATTTTTTACTGTAATCTTGCAACCGAAATACTGTATGACTTTACTATTTACTTTGGGTAGTAAGAAAGGTTTACAAAAACTAAAATTTCATCCAGTTATACTCAATTTTTAGACAAAGAACACAGAGTGCATCTTACATGGTGTAACAAGGTGCAAAGTTAAATCTTGACAAACAACAGTGTTTATTTTAGCTCCAAATGAAGTGAACCCTTTTTAATGAGAGAACGCTTTCTTGTATAATTTTCTCTGAGCTACAAATCTACTAATGACGTGGTTCTATGCAAACGTTTAATACCGTTTTACCAAAACAAACATGTTCTAACAACATCACCCTCATAATATAACGAGATAAATGCAACAGTATAGTTAATGTAACAGGAATGTAACGTTTGGTTTGTTTAAAATGAAACGATGTCATTTTCTTGGAGAGCTGGTAGTGAACCAGCCTGACCAGTCGGGTCACTTTAAAGTGTCTGCTGATGTTTTACAACAGGGCGTCGCCATGGTAATCCGATACCACACCTGGGGGGCTCTAGAACGAATTCTTTCCTTAAACCTGTGCGACAAGGAAGCTACGGAGAACAGAGAAGAAGGGTTTTAAAAACATCGGGTGGTTGTAATTAAAGTGTCTGTTAGTTTTAGATTTCTGCTTAAAGCGTATAAAAATGATGTTTCACGTCTACTTCCGCATTAAAATGCACCACTTGCTGTCAACTTCAAGCACGAGAAACATTAAATCTATTTCAATCGACCATTACATCACAAACGCTTTAACAACTCTAATACTGCAGAAACAAATTAATCATGGAGGTGATGAACGCGAATAAAGTGATCTGCATATTTAATAAGAATATTCTATATTAGAATATTTTATCATACATATCACGACACACACGTGGAACTGCAGGTACGGTAAATGATGTCCAGAGCAGAGACCAATCGGACCAGAACTTTTTAACTTCAATCACAGCAAATTAACTTTTAATAAATTTTACCTATTTATTGGGGTTTTGTTTGTTTTCCAACGGTGGCTTTTAATTCCCCCTGCTGTCAGTGTGGGGAAAGACACTGACATGACGGGACTGACAACTGATTCACGTTTATAAATGTCAATACTTTGAATACACACATTAGATTTACAATATTTGTGGGACTTGCAAATGATTTTTGATTTTTTTGCTCTGCCATATTTCTTCTGAGCTCCTGGTTGACATAGTCAAAACAGTTTGCTTCATCACAATCACCTACCACAGCTGTAGCTTACCTATGTACCTTTCCATGCAGGTGCATCAATTCTAAACTGCACCAGTCCAGAAAGGAACTAGCATTTTTATTCTTTATTGCTGAAAGATTGTTTATTGTTGATGTTGGCCCGAATGCAGCACTCCAGCCAAAGAGCCGTTGTCCTTTTGCCTTCTTTAGCTCCATGATTCTGTGCAATGATTCCATGATTCAGAGATTACTTAAGCCTAAAGTTATTCACACTCATGCTTTAATGGATAAGTGCAATGTGGTAATGTTGACAAGGCCGGTGTTACGTTTTATTAATGCGCTAGTCAATACGGTTTGGACTGCCGAAAAAAGCAAAAGCTCAGTCACTGAAATGCTAACTGATAAGTAGGGCTGTCAACTGAAGCCTTAGTAACCAAAAACATGGTATTTCTGATGTTAAGGTGACTTAGAAAATTGCGGACTTTGTTAAAAGCAGTTACAAATGCAGTCAGGGTGACAACAGCAAGGAGAGGCAATCCAACAAGAAAAGTAATTAGAGATGGAAAAAATGCAGTAATGCATGAATCATTTAATTTAGATGTATTACATAAGTCTAGTTTTCCAAAGTAGATGGAAATGTATTAAACATTTCTTGAATAGCCTTGCATTCTTATATCAGTCAGTACACAATTTTGTATCTCTTCTTTGCTCAGGCAACCCGTATCCTTGGTGATCTTGTTGTTTTTGCTGGTGCTCACATCCACAATGCCGTTGGCATCAATGCTGAAGGGGACCTCAATCTGTGAGACCCCTTGGGGAGCAGGTGGAAGGCCAATAAACTCAAATTTGCCCAGGAGGTTCTTTTTTGTGGCCATACTTTTTTCTTCATACACTTGGCTGAGGATCGAAGGCTGGTTGTCTGCATGTGTGGTGAAGATCTGGGTCTGCTTGGTGGGGATGGTGGTGTTGCGTTTAATCAGGGATGTCATGACTCCTCCTGCTGTCTCGATACCCAGCGACAGAGGGGCCACATCCAGCAGCAGAGTTGATCTGCACTATGCAACCTGCACACATGCTGCTATTGTTGTTATCATTAGTACCCTTACTGTTGATATAAGTATAATTACTGCCATCGAACCATCTTCGTACAAAACCCCTCACCAATACTTATTATGGGCTGCTACCTCACAATGAACTACCGTATTTTCACGACCATAAGGCACACTGTATTAAAAGGCTCGGTCTCAGTTATGGGTGCTATTTCTGTATTTAAAACATACATAAGGCGCACCGTATTATTAGGCGCATGCTGAAACATACAGTAAAAAATGAAAGTAAAACAGTGAGTTTCGACACATTTATTGAACACAATATTCATTCTTCCGCCACAAAACCATCAAAGTTTTCATCTTCTGTATCTGAATTAAACAGCTGCACTATTTCAATGTTGAACATCCCGAATTCCTCTTCTTAATCATCTGAATTGGACTCACCGACCGGTTCCGGTTTAGCGTTGATTTTGTAAAAGCTCTTACAATACATGAAGACGGTATCATAGCCCATGCGTCTACAATCCACCCGCATATGGTGGCATAACTTGCCCGCCGCTGCCTCATAGTCTTTGTGAAGGAGTGTTTGCCTTCCGTCATCCAGCGCTCTGTCCGTTTCCGTTACAGCCGAGAACCACGCTGAATGACGACTTCTCGTGCCCCGTTGTGCGTATCGCCACCGTGCTGGTCCCTTTTTCTCCACTTTGTGGGTCAAAGGGATGTGAAAAGTCAGAGGGATCTCATCCATGTTGGTGATGTGGCTGGGCGCGGTTATCTTGTCGCGGCAGTAGGTGAGGAAGATGGCCGTCCTCTCCTGGTTAGGGTTAGGGTTAGGGAAGATGGCCACCCTCTCCTGGTTAGGGTTAGGGTCAGGGTTAGGGAAGATGGCCACCCTCTCCTGGTTAGGGTTAGGGAAGATGGCCACCCTCTCCTGGTTAGGGTTAGGGTCAGGGTTAGGGAAGATGGCCACCCTCTCCTGGTTAGGGTTAGGAAAGATGGCCACCCTCTCCTGGTTAGGGTTAGGGTTAGGGAAGATGGCCACCCTCTCCTGGTTAGGGTTAGGGTTAGGAAAGATGGCCACCCTGTCCTGGTTAGGGTTAGGGAAGATGGCCACCCTCTCCTGGTTAGGGTTAGGGTCAGGGTTAGGGAAGATGGCCACCCTCTCCTGGTTAGGGTTAGGAAAGATGGCCACCCTGTCCTGGTTAGGGTTAGGGTTAGGAAAGATGGCCACCCTGTCCTGGTTAGGGTTAGGGAAGATGGCCACCCTCTCCTGGTTAGGGTTAGGAAAGATGGCCACCCTGTCCTGGTTAGGGTTAGGGTTAGGGAAGATGGCCACCCTCTCCTGGTTAGGGTTAGGGTTAGGAAAGATGGCCACCCTGTCCTGGTTAGGGTTAGGGAAGATGGCCGCCCTCTCCTGGTTAGAGTTAGGGTCAGGGTTAGGGAAGATGGCCACCCTCTCCTGGTTAGGGTTAGGAAAGATGGCCACCCTCTCCTGGTTATGGTTAGGGTTAGGGGAGATGGCCACCCTCTCCTGGTTAGGGTTAGGGAAGAGGGCCGCCCTTTCCTGGTAATCCGCAGGCAGCCGCTGCGCAACAGTTGTCCTTGCGCGTATGGAGAGATGCTGCCACCTCATAAAGCGAAAAAACTAAGGTTGCTTGATTGCCATTTTCGGCCGCATATTCGATGGCCTGCAGTTTAAAGTAAGCCTCATTCATACGCGTCTCGCTTGACCGGTGCCATTTTAGGGGATCCTTATGCGTAGGTGTGCTGCTAATCGATTGGCGGAGCGTTTACCGTAGTGCACCCACCAAAGGCACACAGCAGATTTTGGAACTCAGTCCACACACAAGGCACTCCATATTATAAGGCGCACCGTCGATTTTTGAGAAAATCTCAGTGATTTAGGTGCGCCTTATAGTCGTGAAAATACAGTGCTTTCCATATACAGTTGAAACACAAAGAGTGGTAGACTTATATCCTGTATAGGCCTTAAGCTATTTGAACTTTATTACCACCTCAGAGTTTAGGATGTTTTTATTGTGCCTGTGCGCTATATTGTTTGAAATCTGCTTTTCTACACATAGGATAGTGAGAAATGCAATTTCGATTCCTTTGTATTTCAAGTACATGCGAAGAAATTGACAAAAAGATATTCAATACAAATCTGAACCAGTTCACTCAGTACATTTACTGTAGGTACAGTAAAAGTACATTAAACAGTTTAAAGATATGTCATTATGAAATTCACAATCTTGCAACACTTGGCACGATGCAAAATGATGGTTCCAACTTCATCTCAGGTGTGAGTGTTTCAGGTCTGTTTCCGGTGTGTGAGTTCCTGGTAAATACTGTGTGCAGGTATTTTAGAGGAACCGTTCCTTTTTCGACTGACGTCACCCACTTGAACAGTCTGGAGTCTGAACTACAACTGTAACTACTAAAGATCACCTCATGCTGACCAGAGATTTTGAGGCCAGTGATTACATTTCTGTTGGACTGAAACTCAGAGTCAAAAGTTTGACAATCTAGAGCAGGGATCGGCAACTCGCGGCTCTGGAGCCGAATGTGGCTCTTTAGCGCCGCCCTAGTGGCTCCCTGGAAGTTTTTCAAAAATATGAAAATGGAAATTGTTTTAATATCATTTCTGGAGGAGGAAAAACGTGACAATCATTCTTAAAGTTTTCCAATGCTGTATAAATGTGTATAGTGATCCCTCGCTATATCGCGTTTCATCTTTCACGGCTTCGCTGCTTCACGGATTTTTTTTGCGAGTCGTTCATTGCAGTTCTCAAATATAATCGAAGGTGGCATATCCGTTTATAAAAATCTTCTTGCTCAGAAAAAGAAAGAGCGCCAACAACTACCCATAACAATGTTCTTCTCTCGGAGAAAGACTCCTGCGCCAGTAGAAACAGACGCTCCAGCGGAGCGGAGTCAGGACGAAGAGGCTCAGCTGCGACCGTGAAATACGCGAGTGACAATGTTTCCAATCTTGTACAGTATTACTATATTAAAATTATTGTTTTAAACAAAGTTTGGTCTTTAAAACAGGTTTTGATGTTTGGTTTCATTCTACTGTTCAGTATTGCATTGTAAAATAATTTAAAAAAATAAAGTTGCTACTTCGCGGATTTCACTTTTCGCGTGTTACTTTTGGAACGTAACTCCCGCGATAAACGAGGGATCACTGTATAACAAATATTTAATTTCAACATCTCATTATAATGGAAGTTAAACTTCAAGCCCCATCGTACAGCAGAGCGGTTACGTGGTGCGTCATTCTTTCCAGGATGCGCTGCGGGGAAAATAAACATTTCATCATGAATGCTCATTATGCATTTGTAGCATTTTTCTACTCAGTCACATAATCTGAAAAACATTGATCTTATCGCTCCAGAGTATTTTGGATTTAAATACAATTGGGAATATTCATATTTCAGCCCTCATTTATATTTGGAGGCAGTTTTCTAATGAATGACTGGGAAACCGACTTGTAAGGAAGTTTACATTTACCACAGGAACTCAGGCCGAGATACTAAACTAAGGCATCGGACAAATATAGTTTAGATGTAGGGAAGTTCACCGTTGAAAGATGTGAAAATGATTTGACTCATTAAAAAGACTGACAGGAAAAAACAACATAACCATTAAAATTGTCTTTATTTTTACTACATGGCCAGCAAGTTGATGATGAAATACTAATTGATGTCATTTGATGTCCAAAATCTTGGAGACGAAAATAGAAATTAGGCAGATGTCATGTTACAGGTGTACTCTGAATGACCATGAGGCAGTAAATCATGGTAGAATGTTACAGTATCACAGAGCAGTGAATCAATTATAGTGATTTTAGTCCACTTCCTCAATGGTTGGCCCCTGGGAGCTGCTCCAGAGAGTTCTTGGCAGCGATTTTCTCCCTCTGCTGGTCATCCTCAGCTTTCTATTTGTCGGCATCCTGCACCATCCTCTCGATCTCTTCTTTGCTCAGACGGCCCTTATCGTTGGTGATGGTGATCTTGTTCTCTTTGCCGGTGCTCTTTTCCACCGCAGACACGTTCAAAATGCCGTTGGCATCGATATTGAAGGTGACCTCGATCTGCGGGACCCCTCGGGGAGCAGGCGGGAGGCCCGACAGATCAAACTTGCCCAGGAGGTTGTTGTCCTTGGTCATGGCTCTTTCTCCTTCATACACTTGGATGAGGACCCCCGGCTGGTTGTCTGCATAGGTGCTGAAGAACTGGGTCTGCTTATAGGGGATGGTGGTGTTGCGTTTAATCAGGGATGTCATGACTCCTCCTGATGTCTCGATACCCAGCGACAGAGGGGCCACATCCTGCAGAAGAAGATCCTGAATATTACCCGACACATCTCCTGTCAGAATGGCGGCTTGGACGGCGGCACCGTAAGCCACCGCCTCGTCTGGGTTGATGCTCTTGTTCAGCTCTCTGCCGTTGAAGAAATCCTGCAGGAGTTTCTGGATTCTGGGGATTCTCGTGGAGCTTCCGACCAGGACAATATCGTTGATGTGTCCTTTGTTCAATTTGGCATCTCTCAGGGCTTTCTCCACGGGATCCAGAGTTCCTCTGAAAAGGTCACCGCACAGCTCCTCAAAATGAGCCCTGGTGATGGAGGTGTAGAAGTCGATGCCCTCAAACAGTGAATCGATCTCAATGCTGACCTGGGTGCTGGAGGACAGGGTTCTCTTGGCCTTCTCACAAGCTGTGCGCAGCCTCCTCAGGGCTCTCTTGTTCTGGCTGATGTCCTTCTTCTGCTTCCTCTTGAATTCCTCCACAAAGTGGTTCACCATGCGGTTGTCAAAGTCCTCTCCACCCAGGTGAGTGTCTCCAGACGTGGCTTCGACCTCAAAGATACCGTCTTCAATGGTCAGGATGGACACATCAAAGGTGCCTCCTCCCAGGTCAAAGATCAGGACGTTGTGTTCTCCAGACTTGCCATTGTCCAGACCGTACGCAAAGGCTGCAGCCGTCGGCTCGTTGATGATCCTCAGGACGTTCAATCCGGCGATGACGCCGGCGTCTTTGGTCGCCTGTCTCTGAGAGTCGTTGAAGTACGCCGGGACCGTGATGACGGCATCAGACACCTTCTGACCGAGGTAGGCCTCTGCGATCTCCTTCATCTTCACCAGAACCATAGAGGAAATCTCCTCAGGGTAGAAGCTCTTTTCCTCTCCTTTGTATTCCACCTGGATTTTGGGCCTCCCTCCATCTCCAACCACATTGAATGGCCAGTGTTTTATGTCAGCTTGAACGGTGGGATCCTCCAATCTTCTCCCAATCAGTCTCTTAGCATCAAACACGGTGTTGCTGGGGTTCAAGGCCACCTGGTTCTTTGCCGCGTCCCCGATGAGCCTCTCCGTGTCGGTGAAGGCCACGTAGCTGGGGGTGGTCCTGTTGCCCTGGTCGTTGGCGATGATTTCTACTTTTCCATGCTGGAAAACCCCCACACGGGAGTAGGTGGTGCCCAGGTCGATGCCAATTGCGGTACCTCTAGCTCTGGCCATCTTGATTACTTTTTTTTACCTATAAAAGTTGATACATAAAATTAGGAGGTAAAATTTGAAAGTAACTGCAGCCGTTCAGGGTTAAAAGAGGCAGAGTTTAGATTTAGGAAGAATTTGTTCATTTTTCCAACCTAAATATTCAAGTTATTAAAATATATAATTCTATATATACTGTATATAGAGCAGAATGATGTGGCAAGAATTTACAAACAGTAGCAATTAACTAAGGAAGATAGGAGGAGTTAGAAGTAGATAAAGTTTTTCTAATTGATCTGAGTTACCTACATATGGAGGTTGTTGAATGTAAAAACTACAAGTTAACCCCCTGCACTTTAATTATCTTTGTATGTGTATCTGTTTCTGTATTTGTTCCATTGTTTGATTGATCTTGTCAATAAAATTATGCAGTTTCTCACCAGGTATAAAAAGAATTACTAATCAACATGTTTTAGTTTTTGTGAATTTATACACACTCTGGAAAGACATCACCTCGTGTTAGCATTAATAAGGATTTATGATAACAAAAAAAAGGAATAAATATTTTATGATTTCATTTTGCCTTTTGCCAAATCTCAAAATCACAAATGCATATTTCCCAACAATGAATGTATTTACAATTAGAAGCTGTTCAAACTACTCACATCTCTACTTGTGATGTAAATGGACTTAGTGTGTGTGTGTGTGTGTGTGTGTGTGTGTGTGTGTGTGTGTGTGTGTGTGTGTGTGTGTGTGTGTGTGTGTGTGTGTGTTTGGGGGGGGTGCATGTGTTAAAAATGTGGGTATGCTCAGAAGTGGTATGGCGCAGATCAGGCATGACATGCACTTTTAAAGTACTCCCTGTCCTCTATATAGTACACTCAATAGTGTGTACACCATTTTGTACGGTTGTCAGAATGTTGCGTGAGGATCACTGTGTAGTGAACTCATGTATTACATCATGCATTGTGAAAAATAGGGAACAAGTAACGCCCCTAACCAAGAAATATATCCCATCATACTTTGCAGTTGCACACGGGAAGCTAGACATGATAATCAGAAATGAATAAATTAAATAATGACAAGATCGTACAAACAAAAGACCAGTGAGTGTTTTAGATGTCTTAAGTAGAAAAAAATAAAATGATTCGCCCAGCACTGATGTCAATCTGGTTCGTATTTAGTATGCAATATAACTGGAAAACAGACCAAGTTAGAGGTGGATTTGCTGATGCTGTCTGGGTGTGACTTGTAGTAATTGCAGGTTACAACACATTATGTCTGTCCCAACAGGTTTCTTGTGTAGAGACATTTTTTGAGCCAAGACAAGCAGCCTGCTTTGTGAACTTCCATCCATCCATCCATTCTCTACCGCTTATCCGGGGTCGGGTCACGGGGCAGCAGCCTAAGGAGAGAAGCCCAGACTTCCCTCTCCCCAGCTACCTCGTCCAGACCTCTTACAAAACTGGGAATATTAATGAACCAAATATTGACATGGGCTTTTTAAAGGTTTTATTCGTTTAAACTATTTTCGTTGTACAGTGCAGCTTTTTCGTATTCAGAGATTGTGATGTAGCAATGTCGGTCTGGACAGAGCACTTTAGAACACTCGGTCTCATTCACAAACCTTTCTTACAAACAAATTTGTTCTTAAGTCCCATTTACGAATATTTTACGAAGATTGTCATGATTTTCTTCTCATCCTGGATTTATGCGTAGGTAAGAAGAAATCTTACAAACACTCAGGAGTACTCTTACGCATATTTCAGTGTCGACATGTTGGCATGGTTGTGTTTTCTTCTCTTGTGCAGTTCAATAAAATTCAATATTACAATGATAATTCGGTCATATTTAATTATTTCCTATTTTTGGTGATTTACAGAGAATTTTAAAATTATGTAAATGTGCCAATGACTTAACAATCAACCAAATTGGAAACCATGCCATCAAGTAACCCCCCCCACCCTATTTATATGTGGTACTTCTCCATCCAAGGCCCGCAAAACAACGGCATATTTATTGCTGCTACAAGATATTGCTGATCGGGTCCCAAGAAGAGAACGGATGTTTTGTGATCATATAGATCTTTTTTCAGAGAGTGATGAATTCCTCTTTGGACGCTTCAGACTCCCACAACTGGTCCTGATAGATCTATGCAACCAGTTGGAGCCAGCACGTCGGAGCCACACACTTCGGTCCAACCCTGTCCCCCCGCATGTGCAGGTACTGTCGGTCCTCGGCTTTTTGGCTACAGGGACATTTAAACGAGAGCTGGGAGACAGGGTGGGCATATCACAGCCATCCATTAGCGGCCTCTCCCTTGTGTCTTGGATTAAATAAATCAACTGGCCACACAATATATAAAGTTTCCGTATACACCAGAATATCAGGTCACAGTCAAAAGAGGATTCCATAACATTGCTGGCCTCCCGAACACCATTGGTGCAATAGACTGCACCCATGTACGCGTCAAGGCACCCTCTCCAGACCCCTTCTCATACCTCAACCGCAAGCAGTACCATTCCATAAACGTACAACTCATCTGCGACGCCAACAACCACTTACTAAACGTGGTCTCCAGGTTCCCAGGAGGAGCACACGACTCCTTCATTTTTCAAAACAGCTCCGTGGGAACACACCTAGAACAAGGAGCAGCTGGTGACGCATGGCTCATTGGTAAGTATCTTTTATATTATAATTTCTCTCAAAACTGTCTTTTTATTTGATTTTATCTTGATTTATTTTATTAGGGGATCGAGGATATGCCCTGGCTCCCTGGTTGTTGACACCACTGACCAACCCACAGACTCCACAGGAAATTTTATTCAATCAGATGCATGCGCGCAGTACCTCCACCTCTGAACTACCAAAGTTTTTTTTCTCCTCACCTGCTGCGCTCCACTCGACTTCTTTTTTGCTTTGGGCATTTTGCTGCTTTTTGCTCTGTCTACAGGGCCCTGCTGCAGTTCCTTTTATGGGCATTAATGGGCGGTTACTTATGCTAATCGTATGTTAATTAGACTTACCTGGCACACTCAATTTACGAGTAGATGGCACTCATCAATCTCGGAACAGGCTGCAAACAATTCTGAGGCTTACGAGCGCGTTGATGAATCTGACGTAGGGTTTTCTTATGGAACTTCTAAAGAACAACTTAAGAAAGAATCTAAGAAGATTCTTAAGAACATATTGGTGAATGAGGCCCACTGTTCTTTGCTTCACGGTTAAATGAACAGAAGAGACGGACCTTTCGAATTTTAAAGGTTTTTCTTAGACATCTTAATACCTTAGAAGGGTGCGGTGTTCACACGCCACGTTGCATGTTCACAGACTTGTGTCACACCGAATTCAATTTTTTGATAATTTACTATAACTTAGCAGCAGAAATGCATAAAAACAACCCGTACAAATTACTGAAACACCAGTACCTACTTTGAAGATAAGAGTGTGGCGATAGGAAGGACTTTTCCAGCCGTCGGACCCTCTTGGTGGTTTCCGTACACTCGGAGATGCCCCTGGCGCAGCCGGTATTTATGACTTTTCTGTCTCCCGCGAGGGCGATGCTTGAAGTAGCCCGTGGACCAATCACAGAGCAGCGCGCGGGTGTGGCCGTGGAAGTATTTTCGGGGTTCTGTGGTCCGATGAACCGATCCAGCTAAATTCACATGAAAAGTGAATTTAAAGAAGTACATTCAGCCATTTCTTTCCGCTGCAGGAGTATCTATCATGTATATTTGCATTATGAAGCGTGCGCGTGGCAGATATAATGATGGTGTAACGTTACTTCCTGTTTTACATGTTTGGTACATCATGTACTTTACTGATTTTTTACTGTAATCTTGCAACCGAAATACTGTATGACTTTAGTATTTACTTTGGGTAGTAAGAAAGGTTTACAAAAACTAAAATTTCATCCAGTTATACTCAATTTTTAGACAAAGAACACAGAGTGCATCTTACATGGTGTAACAAGGTGCAAAGTTAAATCTCGACAAACAACAGTGTTTACTTTAGCTCCAAATGAAGCGAAACCTTTTTAATGAGAGAACGCTTTCTTGTATAATTTTCTCTGAGCTACACATCTACTAATGACGTGGTTCTATGCAAACGTTTAATACCGTTTTACCAAAACAAACATGTTCTAACAACATCACCCTCATAATATAACGAGATAAATGCAACAGTATAGTTAATGTAACAGGAATGTAACGTTTGGTTTGTTTAAAATGAAACGATGTCATTTTCTTGGAGAGCTGGTAGTGAACCAGCCTGACCAGTCGGGTCACTTTAAGGTGTCTGCTGATGTTTTACAACAGGGCGTCGCCATGGTAATCCGATACCACACCTGGGGGGCTCTAGAACGAATTCTTTCCTTAAACCTGTGCGACAAGGAAGCTACGGAGAACAGAGAAGAAGGGTTTTAAAAACATCGGGTGGTTGTAATTAAAGTGTCTGTTAGTTTTAGATTTCTGCTTAATGCGTATAAAAAATGATGTTTCACGTCTACTTCCGCATTAAAATGCACCACTTGCTGTCAACTTCAAGCACGAGAAACATTTTTTAATCTATTTCAATCGACCATTACGTCACAAACGCTTTAACAACTCTAATACTGCAGAAACAAATTAATCATGGAGGTGATGAACGCGAATAAAGTGATCTGCATATTTAATTAGAATATTCTATATTAGAATATTTTATCATACATATCACGACACACACGTGGAACTGCAGGTACGGTAAATGATGTCCAGAGCAGAGACCAATCGGACCAGAACTTTTCAACTTCAGTCACAGCAAATTGACTTTTAATAAACTTTACCTATTTATTGGGGTTTTGTTTGTTTTCACTAAATTGTTTACATTTTTTGTGAAATCGAAATTTCCAACGGTGGCTTTTATTTCCCCCTGCTGTCAGTGTGGGGAAGGACACTGACATTGTTACGATACATGGTGGTAGCGGACCCGAACGCAGGCCAGGACACAGTGGTGGGGAGGTCAAAGGCTTTATTTACAGGGAAGGGGAGCACACATTAACAGAAACAGTCCTCCTGGACCGCAGGGGAATCGGGAGGCAGCGTCCGCCCGTCCCAGGTCCATCGGCGAGTCCCCAAACCAGACGTAGTCCCCCTGGACTGCCGGGAACTCGGAACACCGGTGAGTCCTCAACACGCTGCAGTCCTCCTGGACCGGCGAGGACTCGGGATGCCGGCGCAACACGCTCGCCTCACGAACGTCCTCCTAGACTGCAAGGGGAGCAGGAGCGGTCCTCCAGGAGACATGGAACAGGAACAGGATCGGCCGTCCAGGAAAACCGGGAGCACGGGAATAGGAGCGGCCCTCCAGGGCAACAGGAACAGGAGCCAACACCAAGGAACCCAAACACACTCCCTACACGAACAGACACCCCGGCACTGACAGGCAGGCACAACCTGCTTAAATAGACAGCAAGATGTAAATTGCCTACAGGTGCGCCCGCCTGCAGTGCCAGCTCCACCCAATTGTGCTCAACACCACACCCTGCAGGCCAAAGACAGACAAACCAGAAATCCCAACAGACATGACGGGACTGACGACTGATTCACGTTTATAAATGTCATTACTTTGAATACACACATTAGATTTACAATATTTGTGGGACTTGCAAATGATTACAATGAAAACAAAATATTTTGGTACGCTAAAATAGTTGATATTTTTGCTCTGCCATATTTCTTCTGAGCTCCTGGTTGACATAGTCAAAACAGATTGCTTCATCACAATCACCTACTACAGACGTAGCTTACCGTATTTTCCGGACTATAAGTCGCACTTTTTTTTTTAATAGTTTGTCAGGGGGTGCGACTTGTACTCCGAGGCGACTTAAATACATTCCAGAATTTCACATGTTCGTTATTTTTACACTGACAACCACAAGAGGGCGCTCTAGGCGTGTGTACCTGTGGAATGAGTTCATTTAGCGACGCAGAAGAAGAAGCGGTGCTTCGTCTATGGAGTTAGACTTGATTGTTTGGTCAACTTGCTCGGATGTTCTTTATGCTATCGTTATCTGAATAACTATTAATATGTTACGTTAACAAAGCAGACACGTACTCAGTTCGTTGTGGGTCATGCAGCTGAATTGGTTACGTTAGCATACCGTAACCATATTGCTAATCCATGCTAATTGCCTTTCAAGATTAAATGTATGTTCTTGGTGTCGGATTTTATCAAATAAATTTTCCCCCAAAACGCGACTTATAGTCCAGTGCGACTTGTATATCTATTTTTCTTCTTTATTATGCATTTTTTGGCTAGTGCGACATATAGTCCAGAAAATACGGTACTTATGTACCTTTCCATGCAGGTGCATCAATTCTAAACTGCCCCAGTCTAGAAAGGAACTAGCATTTTTATTCTTTATTGCTGAAAGATTGTTTATTGTTGATGTTGGCCCGAATGCAGCACTCCAGCCAAAGAGCCGTTGTCCTTTTGCCTTCTTTAGCTCCATGATTCTGTGCAATGATTCCATGATTCAGAGATTACTTAAGCCTAAAGTTATTCACACTCATGCTTTAATGGATAAGTGCAATGTGGTAATGTTGACAAGGCCGGTGTTACGTTTTATTAATGCGCTAGTCAATACGGTTTGGACTACCGAAAAAAGCAAAAGCTCAGTCACTGAAATGCTAACTGATAAGTAGGGCTGTCAACTGAAGCCTTAGTAACCAAAAACATGGCATTTCTGATGTTAAGGTGACTTAGAAAATTGCGGACTTTGTTAAAAGCAGTTACAAATGCAGTCAGGGTGACAACAGCAAGGAGAGGCAATCCGAAAAGTAATTAGAGATGAAAAAATGCAGTAATGCATGAATCATTTAATTCAGATGTATTACATAAGTCTAGTTTTCCCAAGTAGATGGAAATGTATGAAACATTTCTTGAATAGCCTTGCATTCTTATATCAGTCAGTACACAATTTTGTATCTCTTCTTTGCTCAGGCAACCCGTATCCTTGGTGATCTTGTTGTCTTTGCCGGTGCTCACATCCACAATGCCGTTGGCATCAATGCGGAAGGGGACCTCAATCTGTGAGACCCCTTGGGGAGCAGGTGGAAGGCCAATAAACTCAAATTTGGTTGTTGGTTGTTTTTTGTGGCCATACTTTTTTCTCCATACACCAGAAAAATAGATTTATGATCCATCAAGGGTGCTGGAAACATTCTGACTGCAGAGACATTCTGCCAGTGGACCACAACCTAAGAGAGCATCAGCAGTTACATAAACAGCACATGTGTTGTGCATGATGCTAGGCTAACACCAGGTTTAGCGATGAGTAAACCTCAAGCACCAACCAGTAGTTTTTCAGGGGGAGCTCTTAGTACCCACCCTGGAGCAAGGACTACACTAGGCCCCGTAAACGTTATTGTAAATCCTGGCCCTTCAGGGGAGGTTCCTGCAGTGCAGACACACCAACAGTTCAGGGCCTCCTCAAATTACCCCAGATTCTTATAGCTGTCTGCTTTCAATAATCCAGCTGCCGCCCTGCAGACCAGACCACACAAGAGGCAGCTTTGGCAAGACTGTCTGGTAACTCTACAAAAAAGGATGCTTGCCGCTCAATTTGGGGCTTTAAAATAGCCAATGAAAAACAGCAGCATTGCCTGTTTCATCATGGATCAATTGTGGTGCCACAGCAGAAGCAATCATTAAAACTATAACAGAAATATCTGGAAACCTTCTTACCTACTTTTGAAGATGAGAATTTGGAAAGTACAAGCTGTCCAACAGTCAGTTCTTCTCTTGAAGCGTGTTGAAGAGGCTTTCCAGGAGACCTCTTATCTCCTGCTCGGGCCTGGTGTCACAAACCTGGAGGGTTAGTGTCAAAGTAGGGAGTCCACGGACAAGATAAAGCAAAATAAATGTATTAGTGATTAAACCTCAACCCTATTCCAAAACAAACCACAGGAGGTTATTATTTATTTTTCCGGAGGAGAGCTGCACAGACAGGGCACAGTCAGGACACAGCTAACAACAGCTGGACAGCTCGCCCCTTAGATCCCCTGAATTTCACCCACAGGTGAGACAACTCAGCCTGACGACATGTCCCAAGCTCCACCCAGCGAACACACAACCAGTGTGCAGATAGAGGGGGCAGGTCATCACGCTGGCCCATGGGCCAATCACAGAACTCTCCACAAGTGTCGCCTGAATTATTATGAAATTGTGTGGAGGTTGTACATCATGTTTGCTGTTTAATAGGAATTTTGTAAGGTTACTATATTAGATTAGATTATTGCACATGTACAGGTACAGAGCAATAAAATGCAGCTTTGCATCTAACCAGAAGTGCAAAAGAAGCAGCAAGTACAGATACAGATAATTAGTTAATAAATACAATATGTGCAGTATTTACATTAAATGCCTTAAACTATAAGTGCAGAAACTATTTACATAAAGCTAGAGGAAAAGTGCAAATGATAAATTGGGGATGTGCAGATGAGAAAGTGCGTGAGTGTGCAAATTAAGTTTAAACAGTAGCCATGTTGGTTACTAAGCTAGTGCGTTATTGTGTAAATTGCTGTAGTGTAGTGAGATGTGGAGTGTGAGAGTCAGCGGGAGTTCAACAGGGACACGGCTCTGGGGAAGAAGCTGTTCCTCAGTCTGCTGGTCTGTGTTCTGAGGGTTCTGTAGCGCCTCCCAGAGGGCAGGAGGGAAAACAGTCTGTGGGTGGTGTGGGAGGAGTCCTTAATTATGCTGCATGCTCAATGCAGGCAGCGCTTCCTATGGACATCTCCGATGGCAGGAAGTGGAGTCCTTGTGATGTGTTGGGCAGTTTTCACCACCCTCTGCAGAGCCTTGTGCTCAGCAATAGTTTCCATACCAGATGCTTTCTATTGTACAGCAATAGAAGTTCACCAGGACAGCTGAAGATAGCTGGTTCTTCCTTAGTGTCCTCAGGAAGAAGAGGTGCTGGTGAGCCTTCTAGGACAGGTCCTCTGAGATGTGGGTCCCCAGGAACTTGAAGCTGGAGACACGCTCGACGACCATCCTGTTGATGTGGATGGGGTGATGTGTGCCTCCTCTCGCCTCCCTGAAGTCCATTATGAGCTCCTTGGTCTTGATAGTGTTGAGGAGCAGGATACTGTTGGCACACCATGTGGTCAGGCGCTCTACCTCTTCTCTGTAGGCTGTCTCATCATTGTTCCTGATGAGACCAATCACTGTGGTGTCATCTGCAAACTTGATGATGGAGTTGGATCCATGTACAGGTCTGCAGTCGTGGTTGAAGAGAGTAGAGGAGGGAGGAGTTGATGCCCAGGTCTCCACGTTTGGTGATCAGTCTTGAGGGGACGACAGTGTTGAAAGCTGAGCTGAAGTCAGCAAACAGCAATCGTGCATATGTGTTTGTGTTGTCCGGGTGTGTGAGCACAGAGTGCAGTGCTGTGGAGACTGCCTCATCCATGCTCCTGTTGCTGCGGTAGGCAAACTGGTGTGGATCGCGTGTGGGTGGGAGGCAGTCCTTCAGGTGTGCCAGGACCAGCGGTCGAATGGTTTTACAGATGGTGCTCTGGAGATGATTATGAAGATTACATGCTGACAGCTGGAGTGAGACTTGTTGTGCTGACTTGTTTTTAAAGTCTAGAACAAACAATATAATGCTGACATCGAGGGTTGTGCAGTAGGTTTGGTATTTCCTTTACTCACCGTTAGGGGGCACTGTAGTGCAGAATCAAGTGTTGCTTGTGTGAATGTCAGCGCCATTTTCTTTTAAGGAAAAAAAAAACAACCTCACCAGCCACTTTATTAGGTTCACCTTGCTAGTAAATGGTTGGACACACTGTTGCCTTCAGAGTGGCTTTTATTCTTTGTGGTTTACTTTCAACAAGGAGTCGGAAACATCCCTCAGAGTTTTATGTCCATATTGCCATGACAGCATCAGCGGTTGCTGAGAGATGGTTGTTGTGTTGTCACCAGTGGTTATTCGAGTCGCTGTTTCCTTTCTATCATCTGGAACCAGTCTGGCCATTCTCCTCTGACCTCCCACATCAACAAGGCACTTTCATCCACACAACTAGCTCGCTGATAGTCTCTTTCTGGAACAAGTCTCCGTGAACCCTGAAGATGATTGTGGGTGAAAATCCCAGTGGATCAGCAGTTTTTGAAATACTCAGACCAGCCTGTTGGACATTAACCACCAGCCACATTCAAAGTCACTTAACTCCCCTTTCTTCCCCATTTTGATGCTGGTTAGAAACATCAGCAAGTCGTTTTAACCACGGCTACATGCTAATGTGCAAGAAGCTGCATGCGATCGGCTGATTAGTTATTTGTGTTAAGCAGCAATTGAACTTGTGAAACTAATAAAATGGCTAAATTTGGATACAGTTCCTGCAGTCGAAAATAAGCGACACACCTAACCCAGATATAAACCTGTTTTGTCTCTTTATTTGACCTGGAATGAAGAGGAAGCAAAGTACCATCATAAATAGTTGACTTTGCCCGTCAAATTCCGGAATTCACGAGTTGATTGCGTTTATCTGTCCATTCCCGCCTCTGACGCAAACAAATGAAGCAAGACATGTACTCAAAACCAGAGTAACCTGTTCAGCTTCAGCCGAATGTCGTGCAGAGGTGAGATTTCTAGTCAGCTGAACATTAACAGGGCGTTTCTGAGGTCAAGACATTACTCCGGATTTGATGGTAGTTACAGTCAAGGTTTAGTCGTGTCTGCCTGCTCGAGACTCCGAAGCTCAAGGTTAAATGATGATCAAGCTATTGGGGTTTGTCCTGGTCACTTTAGCAGCCTCAGGTGAGTCTTTCTCATCCTTTCCTGTTGTCGTCAGTTTGAGCTGAATAAGTGGCTCGACTCTTGTGTTTAGATCTTTGTAAAGTCATTTAGGATGTGGAATTTACCAAGGAGTTGGTGTTGATAGGACTTTTTCTTTTGACTGCCTTGAAATTTACCCGAACATTTTGTCTGTGTGTTTCAGCTGAACTTTGTCACATTTGTTGTTTAACAAAAAGATTTGACATTAATGGGTGGAAATAGTGACTAATCTCTTAATTTAACCTGTCTCTTACTATCCTGCGCTCACAACATCCTCATAAAGAAGATTTACTATTTTAAAGAGCAACCTTTTCCAATGTAGCTTTTTAAAAAGGAATTTAAGAGAAACATAAAAGATATTGTTTGTCTTCCTTCCAGGAAGCAACGCACAGCTTGACGGTAAGTTATGTCCTCCTTTGATCGCCTTTCCTTCATGTGTACACACACACATACATACACACACACACACATACACATAGACACACACATACATACACACACACATACATACACACGCACATACACATACACACACACACACACACACACACAGTGTATGCAGTGTGTGTATATTTATAATTTCGGTGTAGAGTTGATAGATGAAACTTCACCGTGATTACACGGCTTTTCTCCATCTTCCTGGTTTGCGGCTGCTACTTCAAACCTCAGGTTTAAGCGGCGATCCTCAGTGAGACGTGACTAATTTGTCTTTTCGGTCCAGTTTGCGGCATCGCACCACTCAACACCAGGATTGTGGGAGGGGAGGATGCTCCTGCGGGAGCTTGGCCATGGCAGGCCAGTCTGCACATTAACGGCGGGCATTCCTGCGGGGGCACCCTGATCAACAACCAGTGGATCCTGACGGCAGCTCACTGTTTCCAGCGGTGAGTTCGGATCCCTTCCCATGACTTGCACCTGCGGCAGCGTAGGTGTCGCGGGCAGATAAGCGCCTCCTCCTGAAAGTCATGAGGAGAAACAAGATGACAGAGACAAAAATAATTCACCCCACCCACGCATGTTTTCCAACTACCGGAGTTGTGCCCTCATGTTATGAGCAAGTTGTGTCTTTTCCCTCAGAACCAGCACATCTAATGTCATCGTATACCTGGGACGGCGCTTCCAACAGCAGCCGAATGAAAACGAGGTGTCTAGGAGTGTGTCTGAAATCATCAACCATCCCAACTACAATAGCCAGACACAGGACAATGACATATGCCTGCTGAAGCTCTCCACACCAGTCTCCTTCACCAACTACATCAGACCAATCTGTTTAGCCGCCACTGGCACCACGTACACAGCTGGATCAAACGTCTGGATCACTGGATGGGGAACCATCAACAGCGGCGGTGACGAGAACCTCTTTTATTCCCATTAGCAGCAGGAGAAACAGGCCGGTAGGGCCAAGGTCGATCAAAGTTCCCCAGTCTCAGTATCACGTTGACGGAAGAAAACCCGCCAGTGTTAACAAAAGGCTTCCGCTTCATTCCAAACATGTTGTTTTAAGGAAGTGCTCATTTCCATGAGCGTCATTTGGTTACAAACAGCAAAACAGGTTTTTAAGCAACTTTTATAATCCGAGTTGTCCTAACAAATGCAGAGTCCTTCCCTAAACCACAATATTCCTGATCCCGCTCTTTTGTTTTGCCACGCAAACCTGCATATTAGTGTGCACCCACGTAGACTTGTTGCCTAAACCAGACATTTGAAAATCTGTTATTCTTCCACTTATTCTGTTATTAGTATGTTCTTCTTCTTCCTGGTGATTGCGACAGAAACATGGCCCGTCATCTTTTTTGTTTTGACAATATATATATATTTTTTTTAAAAAGCATCTCGAGTTTCAGTTCGACGTGTCTGTCACTTAATGTTCCGTGAAAATAACCTGTTTTGCTGCTACTGCATGTTTAGAGCAGTTTCTCAACATACCAGCAAAGACAGTTTCATTAATTTGGACACGTTTTGCTGTTGAGTTAAAGTGTTTGATGGTGCGACATGCTGCTCTCGTGGGAACAATCGGACCATTTCAGGTCTGGATAAAAGTGCTGGTGGTAATCAGGATCTTTTCTTCTTCAGTGAGCCTCCCGTTCCCTCAGACGCTGCAGGAGGTGACTGTTCCTGTTGTCTCCAACGCCGACTGTAGCTCTGCCTACAGTCTCACAAGCAACATGCTCTGTGCCGGGAGAGAAGGGAAAGATTCCTGCCAGGTGAGTGAAGGAACACACAGGATGCAGAGGGGTCATTCCAAACTGGTGAATGGCTGTTGCCATCAGATTGAAAGGTGAAAAAAAAAAAAGACTCCTTCACGACAACTGGTGGAACAGTTGTGATAAACAGACGGAAAGTTTGCCTGGTTTGACCGGTTCTGGCGCTTGATTGTCATCATTGTGGCCCAAACCCTTTAGGAATGGTCTTTAGGGCTTCTAGACTAGTTTGGCTTCTCAGTAGTTTGACTTAACCACATGCCGACAGGCAGACTTGTCATCTTGCTCTCAAAGGGCCTCTAACTTGTTTCTTACTATTTGACTGAAGAAAAAAAAAAAGAGTTTCACTGGAATTCATTGGTAAAGTTGATGTTCCCATGTTAACTTGTATGAGCTTGCTCACGTCTTCTGTGTTTCACCTGTGCAGGGGGATTCTGGCGGCCCGCTGATGACCAAAAGCGGCTCACGGTGGGCCCAGGGTGGCGTGGTGAGTTTTGGCAGAGGCTGCGGTCTAGATGGTTTCCCGGGAGTCTACTCACGAGTGTCTGAGTACGAGTCCTGGATCAACAGTCGGATCAGCAGCAACCAGCCGGGCTTCATCACCGTCACCTCATCGTTGACCTCTGCAGGCTCTCGGCTGGCTTGTCTCTACGTGGCAATGCTGTCCGTCATCCAGCTTCTCTTCTCATACTTTGTTCTTTCATAGGAGACAAACACAACAAACGATAAAATCTAAAGGTGAAGGAGGGCCTGACTCTAACCCAAAATGAAGGAAATAGTCTATGTAAGCACAATATACTGTATGATTCATAACGTTTTAATACAATTCTTTTTCCTGAATTAAATGCCAGTAAATGTTTTTAAATATACTCTTTAAATCGACATCTTGTTTCCTATATAATAACATACTGACACCAGAGCATTTTATATTTTTGAAACAAAGTAAAGTTTTTTCTATAATCAGCATGCGGAGCAAGTTATACCATGAAAGGTTGTGATTTTAACAATGACATCCTTGATTATGGGAACAACATCTGTTTGCACTGTATGTCAAAGTTTACAAACGATAACCTGTGAACAACAGTGAAATGTCTGACAATGACTTTATTTGTATTTTTGTTTATTTGTGTGTCTTTTGTTTGCACTGACAAACCGTAGCTGGTAACATATGAAGGCTTTATAGCCAGACTACTTTAGAATAAAGATGTTTCAGTTTTGAACCGTCTTTCCTTTCTTTTGTATAATGAAAATCAAACAGCATAAAAGCACTTTACTGAATTTTACTCCTGACGTGAAACGACTCAAAAACCTGGAGCAGTTGATCTTTTAATATTTAAGATATTTACTTTAATTGTTCAATATTTAAGTAGAAATAATATCAAAGTCAATAAACGAAGGTTATTGTGATATTATTTGTTATTTTGATACAAAGATGGTAGAATTCATTGATCCCATTGGACAGAATGTTCACGAGGTGCTTTCTGATTGGCTGGCTGACCGGAAGTGTTAGAACGACCAATTGTTTCCAAAACGTAAGGAATGTGCCCGGAATTTGCTGGGTTTTCGTCTTTTTTTTGTTAATTCGGTTAAATTTGATGGACCATTTGGATGGAACATTTAGGGGTTTGTCTAAAGTTTGTTGTCTTATGTCTCATCGTCCTAAAGGCAGAGGAGCCGTCAGGAGAATGGTGAGTTTTAAACTGACAGGTTTATACCTTTATAAGCCATTTGTTACAATACAGAACGGACACGAGTTAGCTTCGATATATACCGATTTTCCTGAAAAGTCTTTTTTTTTTAAACGATTTTAACTTCCACCAGTGCCTTCCTGATAACGATGTTTTCTATCTTTTTGTGTCACGCTGTGCGCGACTATTTCTTGTCAAAACCCCCAAGAATCTTCTCAAACTGATTCATGTATGTGCCAAATAATATGATTCGTTGTATATTTACTCATTAATAACAAACGTAGTTACATTCCTGAGAAGTGATTTCCTGTTTCCTGTTTCCAAGAGAGCCGCGTGACACAAACACCGGAAATAAATTCTCTTTTAGACCAATAATTTAAGCAAAATATCATTTCATAACCACTAATCATGATTAAGGTTTTACCACTTTATTGATAAGGACCCATTTTAAATACTTAGCAGTCAAAATCTTCAAGCATGTAAAACTGTTGCTTTTTTTAATCCACTTTTCTGCCTGAATCTTTCTGCCTCTCTGTGTTCAGGTCTTTATATTCCACCGACAGGCTGCAGGATGAAGGCGTTTGCAACATTGACGTTTTGGACAGATCACAACTGTCACATCAACAGTTCATTGAAAGGTTAACTCCACATTTCCCACAGTTGATCTATGTTCTTCACTGATTTTCAATTATTTATTTTTTTAGAATCAGAACTGATTCACATAGGGTTTTTCAGAGTCGCGGTTAAACAAAGAGCCGAACCTCTATTTTATTTTTAAAATAACTGCAGTACGTCTTCCGACGCCGAGTCAACATCCTGGTGATTAAAATAAATCTTAAAAATAATCTTATCGTGGAGAATAAGAAGGAAAAGCAGTGACATCATAACTTGAGAAAAATATACGATTTCCAGATATTTTTTTAAGAACAACTTTGAAAGAGACTGATCCAGCGGAACGATTTTCAGCATTTAAGCAAAATGTTCTTTTCTTGGTCAGGTATGCCTACAGGAGGCCGGTGATCCTCAGAGGTCTGACTGACAACACGGTAGGTTCTTCAGCTGTGTTGTTTTCACCTCATCACAACAGTTATTTTCACAATTCCTTGACAGAAACAACTGAACTCTCTCTTTATTCTAGAAATTCAGGTTTTTGTGCTCAAAGGCCAGTTTGCTCACACAGTTTGGAGACCGGACGGTGGAGCTCAGCACAGCGAACACACACTCTTACAAGAAAGGTGTGCATGTGGATCTCAGCACACTGTTTTTCCTCCTGTGTAGTTTTTAACTCGCCACCATTATTTTGTTCTAGTTTATGTCACCTTTCGGGAGTATGTGGGGGGTCTGCTCAGGCCTCAGGCTCCGGAAGCCCTTGGCAGCGGTGGGTGGAATGACACGTTACAGCACCGTCAGCGCTCAGTTTAACAAGTGCTCTTCATCACTACATGTCAAATTGTCAGAAAGGAAACGACAACTTGCCTGTTTCTCCAACAGAAACTCTCTATTTCTTTGGAGGCAACAACGTGACAGAGTGGAACAGTTTGTTCCAGCACTACGAGTCTCCTCCATATGTTCTGCCGCACAGCAGCAGAGCGTACAGCTTCGGGGTCGCAGGTCAAACAGCCTTCCTTTTCTCACCATTTTCACGAGACTTCCAAATCATCTCCCGATTGTCGGCTCACGTCCGTCACATGAAAATCTCTGGCAATTTTGCCCCCCAGGCCCTGGAACTGGAGTTCCCTTTCACTGGCACGGTCCTGGATTTGCTGAGGTCATCTATGGAAGAAAGGTGAACGGTGACCTGGATGTTTGATTCATCAGATTCACCAGTCAGTCTTAAGCATGGCTGAAGGATCATCTTCTGTTCATACAGCGCTGGTTCTTCTACCCACCTGAGCGGGAGCCTCATTTTGACAGGAACCGCACCACCCTGTCCTGGGTGACAGAGGTTTACCCCAACCTGCCCGAGGATGAGGCTCCTCTGGAGTGTACCCTGAGACCTGGAGAGGTAACCACACATCTCTTGGAACATGGATACGCAGGGTTTTATTATGAGGACACTTCTGCAACATCTGAGGACAGATTATGGTCTGAAGATGGTCCGTTTCTTTCGAGCTCGTTTCTTCCTAACGTCCCCACTAGATGGGGTCAAATGTGACGTAAATGACTAAACTCGTCTTGAGGGAATACCAATATTGCAAATTATAAATATGATTTTGATCTTTCTTGCATTCTCCTGGACTCTAATGTCCTATTTTCTGCAGTGATTTAATATGAGGTGCTGTTTTTCCCCATCAGGTGCTGTATTTTCCAGATCTCTGGTGGCACGCCACTCTCAACCTGGACACGAGTGTTTTTATCTCCACCTTCCTTGGCTGAGCCTCAGATCTCCACTCCCAAAAATAAAATAGTTTTATGTTCCAATTTGTAGACTTTTTTTTGTGGGGATTGGTGACAGTTGTGATTGTTGTGCCATAAATTAACTTAATAACAATACTGTTATTTTCAAAATCATCTTTTTACTGGACTTTGAGGAGAACACAAGACAAAGCAATCGAGACATGAGAGAATTTTATAACCATTCTTTAAAAGTGAAAAAACAAGTAGGTAAAACAATGAGTTTGCATTTATATGGGTTTCTCTGATCATTTGGAACTACAGGCTCATGTTCACACTTGATTTCATTTCAGTTTGCGTTTTGATAGTATAAAACACATCAAGATTTAGGGGTGGAATGAATATGGACACTTTTAGAGAGTCTGATGCCCCGGACAATGACTGGTCTCAAAGTGACATTTCTGTCAGACTTGGGTGGTATCTAGTCCGAAAACCCAAGATTAGCCATCACCAAATATGAAACTTTGCATATTCCTAATGAATTAAAGTGTTAAATTCATCCAGCAGGTGATAAGTTAGAGTCTCCGTCCGAACTTTCGCTGCTTTTCCAGAAAGTTCCGAAAGAGACCAGAACCGTCGCGTATTTTTGAAAATCACACCGGAAATAGAAACATCATTCGCTGCTCTCATTGGTCAAATATTAATGACGTCACTGTAAAATAAGGTTGCTGGAATGATACGAGTCGGACCGGAAAAATCAAAACATTTGTCCTGGACAATAAAAGCACGGAAGATAGGATTAATCGCTGCTGTTTTATTTTGAAGTTAACAGCAGGAAACCGACATCAACACGGAAGGAAACTTGATGGTTTTAGTAACGAAACGCCGAGAAGGAGCCGGCAAGTGTCCACAGATGCTTTATAAAGGAGGAAAACTGCAGAAACGGATCAGATCGCAACAGGAGAGCCGGAGAACAGAAAGATTCTCTTCAGAACACACGTCGAACGCAACAACTGTGAGTTCTTCAGCACTACTTTTATTTAATTCGGTGCTTTTTATTTATATTAGTTTTCCGTAGTAATTAAGTGAGATTTGACGGGTTTTATCTGACAGTTTTTATTGAAACAGATTTAATGTCTGAACACACACGTGTTTTAAATTTGATTAAATTCTAAATGCATGAGTGGAACCTGTCAGCTGTTTTACACTTTAATTTCTCTTCATTGGCTGGTTTCATTATTAACGTTAAACGTTTGTAACTTAAACTAGATCAATGCTGTGTTGTTGCGATTTTTTTTCTTAATTAACGTGCTTAAGGGATTTATGAATATACTTTATTATCTTGTTGAAGTTATTAATTTAAACATTAAACTCTTAAGAAAAACTAAATCTATTTAAAAGAGAAACGTCTCCAGTAACTTTACCCGAACTTAGTAATTTATAGATAACTTGTTAAAAGAGATTTCGATTTTGTTTTATTTATTTTTACTGACATTTTTTATATTTACTGAATCTTAAACTTTAATTTGACTTTCCACACTGGCCTCACTTTGACTGTGATCTGTGAAATACCTGCTGTGAATCAGGGCTAAATTTCTTCAACATGTTTCTAAACTCGTCTTTGACTCTTTCCCAGACACCAGTCTCCAGTGCAAATGTCTGCAGCTAAAAGTTTAGCGATTGGCATCGACCTGGGAACCACCTACTCCTGTGTGGGGGTTTTCCAGCATGGAAAAGTAGAAATCATCGCCAACGACCAGGGCAACAGGACCACCCCCAGCTACGTGGCCTTCACCGACACGGAGAGGCTCATCGGGGACGCGGCAAAGAACCAGGTGGCCTTGAACCCCAGCAACACCGTGTTTGATGCTAAGAGACTGATTGGGAGAAGATTGGAGGATCCCACCGTTCAAGCTGACATAAAACACTGGCCATTCAAGGTGGTTGGAGATGGAGGGAAGCCCAAAATCCAGGTGGACTACAAAGGAGAGGAAAAGAGCTTCTACCCTGAGGAGATTTCCTCTATGGTTCTGGTGAAGATGAAGGAGATCTCAGAGGCCTACCTCGGTCAGAAGGTGTCCAGCGCCGTCATCACGGTCCCGGCGTACTTCAACGACTCTCAGAGACAGGCGACCAAAGACGCCGGCGTCATCGCCGGATTGAACGTCCTGAGGATCATCAACGAGCCGACGGCTGCAGCCATCGCGTACGGTCTGGACAAAGGCAAGTCTGGAGAACGCAACGTCCTGATCTTTGACCTGGGAGGAGGCACCTTTGACGTGTCCATCCTGACCATTGAAGACGGTATCTTTGAGGTCAAAGCCACGGCTGGAGACACTCACCTGGGTGGAGAGGACTTTGACAACCGCATGGTGAACCACTTTGTGGAGGAATTCAAGAGGAAGCAGAAGAAGGACATCAGCCAGAACAAGAGAGCCCTGAGGAGGCTGCACACAGCTTGTGAGAGGGCCAAGAGAACCCTGTCCTCCAGCACCCAGGCCAGCATTGAGATCGATTCACTGTTTGAGGGCATCGACTTCTACACCTCCATCACCAGGGCTCGTTTTGAGGAGCTGTGCGGTGACCTTTTCAGAGGAACTCTGGATCCCGTGGAGAAAGCCCTGAGAGATGCCAAAATGGACAAAGGACAGATCAACGATATTGTCCTGGTCGGTGGTTCCACGAGAATCCCCAGAATCCAGAAACTCCTGCAGGATTTCTTCAACGGCAGAGAGCTGAACAAGAGCATCAACCCAGACGAGGCGGTGGCTTACGGTGCTGCCGTCCAAGCCGCCATTCTGACAGGAGACACCTCGGGTAACGTTCAGGACCTGCTGCTGCTGGATGTGGCCCCTCTGTCGCTGGGTATTGAGACAGCAGGAGGAGTCATGACATCCCTGATTCAACGCAACACCACCATCCCCACCAAGCAGACCCAGATCTTCAGCACCTATGCAGACAACCAGCCGGGGGTCCTCATCCAAGTGTATGAAGGAGAAAGAGCCATGACCAAGGACAACAACCTCCTGGGCAAGTTTGAGCTGTCGGGCCTCCCGCCTGCTCCCCGAGGGGTCCCGCAGATCGAGGTCACCTTCGATATCGACGCCAACGGCATTTTGAACGTGTCTGCGGTGGACAAGAGCACCGGCAAAGAGAACAAGATCACCATCACCAACGATAAGGGCCGTCTGAGCAAAGAAGAGATCGAGAGGATGGTGCAGGACGCCAACAAATACAAAGCTGAGGACGACCAGCAGAGGGAGAAAATCGCTGCCAAGAACTCTCTGGAGTCCTACGCCTTCAACATGAAGAGCAGCGTGCAGGACGACAACCTGAAGGACAAAATTAGTGAAGAGGACAAGAAGAAGGTCGTCGGCAAGTGTGAGGAGACCATCGCCTGGCTGGAGAACAACCAGCTGGCGGATAAAGAAGAGTACCAACACCAGCAGAAAGAGCTGGAGAAAGTGTGCAACCCCATCATCAGCAAGCTGTATCAGGGAGGAATGCCTGGAGGCAACCCAGGAGGACAGTCCTAGAGCAGCTCCCAGGGGCCAACCATTGAGGAGGTGGACTAAAGTGGCCCTTCTTACCGTCTGCATGGTTTACATGCAACTTCCTTCCTCATGTAGAAATAAATGCAATATTTTTTTACTGAACAGACATACGATGAGATTGATTTGAGATGTTCCATGTCAAGAAATGTTATGTATCCATTGCTGCCATTAATAATTTTTGTTTGTGTTAATGTTATTTATTTTCATGTATGATTAAATCATAGACCTTGGGAATAGGTCACAGAACATTCTTCATCACTAATTTGTTGAGGTTCTACTGAAAATAAACAAGTTATTGATTCTGCAATATCGACAGGTTTGAATTGATTCATTTAGAAGAAATAAAATTTAGCCTGTTGGGTATCCAGGATGCAGGTTTTAACTTTTTTTTTTTTTTTAAACGCCACCTTTCTCGAAAATAGCTTCTTTTTTTTTAGAATTAAGGGACAAAGCAAACATTTTAAGCGCAAACGTAATTTCATGTTTGGACTCTAGGTGGCGCAAACTCCCACGAAATGCTTCTGGAAACATTCTTGTTCTACGCTTTCTTTCTCAACGAGATTATCGCTGACAAAAAAAAATACGTTTGTGTCAAGAAACGTCGATTTATTTTGTGTTGAAAGCTTTTATTGTGACGAAAAAGCCACAGACACACAAACATCTTTAACATATTGTACAAGGATTTAGTTGAACCTACCTCAAAGGGCTGCAAACGCTGCAGATTAGATCATCCTGGTTCGGTTTGGATCCTGATGCTCGCAAAATTAACCAGCCGTTTAATTAGACGGCTCAGGTGTGACAACTAAAGGGGTCGGTCGGAACATCGGGTCCGAGATAACTCGTTCCGGCCACGGCACAAGTAAACTAACAAAAACAAAATGTAAAAAGCACCGAGAAAACTGGAATATTCTGCTGCTGGAATATTCATGAAACATTGAGTTGTTTGACACAGACATTTATTAAATATTTTATGTTTTTGTTCATTTAAGTCCTCCATATTTCCCCCTTCAGCAAAAACTTGTAAATAAACCAACATCTTTATCAATTTCAGTCATTACAAAAGTAATCAAGAGTTTATGGCTCTTGCTTGTTTAAATGCAAACATTCTGTCTGTCTGTCTGTCTGTCTGTCTGTCTGTCTGTCTGTCTGTCTGTCTGTCATTTTAAACAAGATTATGTCAGAATCTGCTAATTTATTGAAGAAACAACTCAAACAACTGTCTTCTGGTGATGCTCATGGAAAACCCCCAGAGCTAAAACAGCACCAGTCCAAAGAGTGAGACAGCAAAGAGCAGAGGAACTGAGAGAGAAACGAGCCCACTGCTTCCAGCGTAGACAAATCCTGGAGGGTTGGAGGTAATTTCGCTCTGGATCCAGGACTGATAGCTGGACACACGCGTGTAGCCCTCTGGGCCACCTGGCGCATCGCATACAATACTGTAGAAAAAGCTCATCACTCCAGACTGGACCCACCTATCGTCATGTTTCCTGAGCAGTGGACCACCTCCGTCCCCCTGGACAGAGTAAAACCAGTTCAACCAGCATGCTCCCATCACTTTGAATAGGAACAGTCACACATTATTTCATTTAAAATTGCATGTTCATATCAGACTCACTATGCAGGGGCCACTTCCAGTGGGGGAGTTGGCGCATATGTGGCTACTCTTGATAACACCATATATTCTGTTACAGTCACTGTTGGACACCACTGGAACACTGACCTCCTGCAGAGGAGAGGAATCTGGAGATGGAAAAGAAAAAAAGACCCCCAGACTTTATTTCTGTCATTAGTAGAGGGTGAGTGAAGCTGACGCTGCCTTCCCAATGTCCCGACTGGGAAAGTCTCCCAGTTACCTGGTCCTCCATAAACCAGAATAGAAACAAAAGCTCCAGAGACAACCCACAGCCATCCCTCCATTCAGAAAAGGTCTTTTCCCACTGCGCATTATTGGCTGTACTACGTGACATGGCCGCGTTGGTTTTTCCAGAAGTCTTCAGCAGAGGGATTACAGACTCCCCCAGCTTTTGAGTGGATGTCATGGTTCCCATTTAAAAGGGGAGATGCCAACACAGCAACAACATGACAACATAACATAACGTGCTGTGGAGGTAACGGGAGGCAGAGGGACTCAGCACATCTGGACAGACTGGTGAGGACTGGCTCTGTTGTGGGCTCAGAACCATGGTGGAACTCCTGTCCATAGTCCCCTACAAAGCACTTTTACCAAGTAGGGAGGACAGGGACACCTGCCACAAAAGCTTTGACCCCCTGCACAACACTGTCCACCATCAAACAACGACTATAAATAGAGCTATACATTACCCAGTATGTAGATTTTCTTTTATGCTTCTGCTATGGGACACCCTAATTTTCTTTGGAATCAATGCGGTATTTCCAAATTTTAAGGTCTAAATCAGAGGTCCCCAAACTACGGCCCGCGGGGCCAGATACGGCCGCCTCCAAATTTGGCCCGGCCCCTGAACAATGCCAGAGATACATTTCTTCATATATGTGTATTTGTATTTGACCTTTTTAAACCTTTCAGTGATGGAGGGTTTGTCAAGTAATGTAGGAATGATGTCGCGGAAGAGGTGTATCCTGGGAAGGAAGACGTACTTAATGCCGTGAGTCTGTCAGTAAGTATAATCACTAGATGCATTGAAGAAATCAGGGGTAATGTATGTGCCCAGCTGCAGCAGAAGATAAAAGAATTTGACTGTGAATTTTGATTAGTGCTATTTATTTCCTGACTTTTTTCTGTGAAGAACCCAGAGAGGGTTATTTGGTTGTGTGTGGCTTTCTGGAAAACAATACATTTTTAAGTTTAGACACCCCTGCGATCGTCACACTTTTTCTGTTACAAACTGACCCTGGTCCCCCATCAGAGAAGGGAAAAGTTATGTGGCCCTCACAGGGAAAGGATTGGGGACCCCTGGTCTAAATCATCAAATCTACCCGAGCAGCCCACCATTTCAGCTCAGTCCTACAGTTCTACTGGCGGTAACAGCACCACAGACATGGCCGAGTCCTACCGTTGGTTTCGATCCTTCCCCATCCGGTGATCCAGCATTCTGTTCCAGGGTTGTAGTCGCTGCCCTCTGCTGCCAGACACACCGGTCTGATGTAGTTGGTGAATGCTACAGGAGCGCTCAGCTCCAGCAAGGCTATGTCGTTGGTTCTTGTCCGTTTTATGTACAGTGGGTGGATGACGGCCCGGCGCACCTCCCGGAGGACCTCATTAGGGCTAGAATTTGCTAAGGCAAGACGGCCGAGG
The DNA here is from genome assembly GCF_901000725.2 of Takifugu rubripes. NCBI lineage: Eukaryota > Metazoa > Chordata > Actinopteri > Tetraodontiformes > Tetraodontidae > Takifugu > Takifugu rubripes. The sequence goes on from NC_042289.1 coordinate 13,030,028, forward strand.
TAAACTTTTAAAGAGGTTGCGGTCCTCCTTAAAACAAACAAAGAAATAACAGACAACAGATGTTTCTGGAGGTATCCCTTTAAACCAAATTGACACATGTGTAATATGACGTGACATCACAGGTCTGGGTCATGTGACAGCTTACCCATAAACACAATCAGCAGCAGTCAGAACCCACTGGCTGTTGATGAGGGTTCCTCCACATTTGAACTGACCCCACAGGTACAGGCTGGCCTGCCATGGCCACTCTCCGGGGGCGGCATCCTCCTCTCCTACGATCCTGCCGTTCAGGGGAGCGATACCACAGACTGGAGGGAAACCAGCACACAGGTCCAGTTTCACCAGCGTGATTTGTCATTTTGTAAAGGAAGGATCATCTTTTAGAATCAGAATTCTGAAATTTTTGCTATAGAATTTGATGTAAAAGTGAGGATTCTGTTGTGAATTTGGAAAAAATAACAATCCAAATGAATGAGCAAGAGCAAATGATGCAAATTTAGAAAACGTCCCTCACCGTCTATCTGCGCGTTGCTTCCTGTTGGGGAGACAAATAAAGAAAACAACTGTTACTGTCAGGAAACCGTGTGTGTGAGACCTAAAAATAAACCATTTCACCCCCTTTAACAAATTATTTCCATTACAAAGACAAAAAGATGATCAGAACCAAAACAGCACTGCAGCATTGACCTGTTAGCAGGAACGTCCCCACCAGGACTCCCAAAACCAGCAGCTTGACGTCCATGCTGAGCTTCTTCCAAACATGTGAGTGGAAGGAGTGAACAGATTATAAGGTTTTATCAGGTAAGGAGTGTTCTTGATGAAGAGCCATAAACCTGCAGACAGTCAGCACTACAGAGCAAGAAAAAACAGGGTTTGTTGCTCACGCTCAGGTCTGGGATGTTGCGGCTGAACACCGGGAGGGCAGCTCTACCCTCTGGTGCAGGTATGTTTGGTGTGGCTCCAACCTAACCAGGTTCAGGTTTCAGTCCTGTCCCAAGGAGCACCTGTCCAATGCACCTTAGTGCTGCCATTCCCAGCTTGAACTTTTGTACTGTCTCATCATGCTGCTTGAGGCTCCCCTCATATCAGGATCATCCATCACATCAACCATCAACCACCCCCTTGATCTAGTTCTGACTTATGGTGTTGAGGTAGAACACGTGTTCCCTCAGAACCCCCTCCTGTCAGACCATTGTTTGATCACTTTTACATTCATGATTAAGGATTCTTCTATGCTCAGAGCTCAGTCTCACTATAGCAGATGTCTCTCAGATAATGCTGTAGCTAAGTTTAAGGAAGTGATCCCTGTGCTGATCCCAGGACCACCGTGTGTTTCCCCAGGGATCAATCATTATAATCTTAGCCCTGCTGAGGTCGACTCTATTGCTGAAGGTGCAGCAACCTCACTGAGAACCACGCTTGATTCTGTTGCCCCCCTGAAAAAGAAAATAGTAAATCAGAGGAGGTGTGGCCCCAGGTATAATTCACATATCAGGACCCTCAAGCAGAAAGTGTGAAGACTAGAAAGGAAGTGACAGCTATCATGGAGCCTGGAGAGACCGTCTGGTAGTTTATAACAATGCTCTCCGTAAGGCTAGAACAGCTTATTTTTCTTCTTTAATTGAAGAAAACCAGAATAACCCCATATTTGTTTTTAGCACTATGGCCAAATTAACCAAGAGTCACAGTGTTTTAGATCCACGCCATGGATCGCCATGGACATGACAAACATCAGGAAGCTACTGACGCGGCATGATGCAGAAAAGTTAGTCCAGCATTTGTTACTTCCAGGCTGGACTATTCTTTAATTCTTTATTATCAGGGTGTCCAAACAACTCTTTAAGAAGCCTCCAGTTGATCCAAAATGCTGCAGCCAGAGTTCTGACAGGTATTGACAAAAGAGATCACATGACTCCTGTACTGGCGTCTCTTCATTGGCTGCCCGTTAAATTTAGAATCATTTTTAAAATTCTTCTTCTGCCCTACAAGGTCCTCAGAGGCTGAGCTCCATCCTACCTGGAGGAGCTAGTGACACCTTATCAGCCCAACAGACCGCTCCGCTCTCAGAATGCTGGTCTACTGGTGGTCCTTCTCTTTATGGTGTCGGACAAGCGCATGCCGTCCCCTCACAAGTCCCATTGTTTCACATGTCTCCCAGAATTGCAGCTGCATCATCAGCCCAAACTCCAGATCAAGCATCTCATCTTTGTACTGACACGTCATCATGTCCCCAGACTGGACGCCTCATTGCGTGCGTCTTCTCTCCTGGTCATCTGCGACTCCACGCACGGTTCGAGCTCTCATCAGTGAGTCGTTTTTGAAGAAGAGGCGCCTCAACGACGGCGGAAAAGTTCTTTCAATATCTCGCAGACGTTGGCGTTTCCAGTGGAATCAAACGTGTTAGAAATCTGTTATAAACATGTTTATTACCTGTTATATGACTCGATTTGAGTCGCGCCCTGTGCAACAGTAACGTCACTAACACCTGTGCTCTTCCTATTCACAGAAAAATCTAACTATAAGAACGCACAAGAAAGCTGAGATCATTTGCTCGAATATTTAGAACACACTGACATTACACATCGTACGGCTTTATCCATTTAATAGTTTCTCTTTTATTTTGGTATCTATGACTGGTTCATTTATTGAAGTCACAAACCGATAAAACTGTTGTCTGGAGACATTCATGGAAAACCCCCCAGAGCTAAAACAGCATCAGTCCAAAGAGTGAGACAGCAAAGAGCAGAGGAACTGAGAGAGAGACGAGCCCACTGCTTCCAGCGAAGACAAATCCTGGAGGGTTGGAGGTGATTTGGCTCTGGATCCAGGACTGATAGCTGGACACACGCGTGTAGCCGTCTGGGGCATTTCTTATTCCGCAGCCCAGGTTCGAGATAAAGCTCATCACTCCAGACTGGACCCACCTATCGTCATGTTTCCTGAGCAGTGGACCACCTCCGTCCCCCTGGACAGAGTGAAACCAGTTCATCCAGCATGCTCCCATCACTTTGAATAAGAACAGTCACACATTCTTTAATTTAAAATTCCATGTTTATATCAGACTCACTACGCAGATGCCACTTCCAGTGGGGGAGCTGGCGCACATGTGGCTACTTGTGATGATACTTCCATATATGTTGTTACAGAACTCCTGGGAGGTGACCTGAACTCTGGCCTCCTGCAGGGTCCTTGGATAGGGAAGTTCAACTGAAAAAGCAAAACAGAGAGTGAGACTTTATTTCTGTCGTTAGCAGAAGGTCGCCTGCTCCGTCATCACTCAAATCACCAAATCTACCCGAGCAGCCCACCATTTCAGCTCAGTCCTACAGTTCTACTGGCGTAACAGCACCACAGACATGGCCGAGTCCTACCGTTGGTTTTGGTCCTTCCCCATCCGGTGATCCAGCATTCTGTTTCAGGGTTGTAGTCGCTGCCCTGTGCTGCCAGACACACCGGTCTGATGTAGTTGGTGAATGCTACAGGAGTGCTCAGCTCCAGCAAGGCTATGTCGTTGCTTTTTGTCCGTTCTGAGTACCGTGGGTGGATGACGGCCCGGCGCACCTCCCGGAGGACCTCATTAGGGCTAGAATTTGCTAAGGCAAGACGGCCGAGGTAAACTTTTAAAGAGGTTGTGGTTATCCTTAAAACAAACAAACAACAGACAGCAGATGTTTCTGGGGGTATCCCTTTAAACCAAATTGACACATGCGTAATATGACGTGACACCACAGGTCTGGGTCATGTGACAGCTTACCCATAAACCCACTGGCTGTTGATGAGGGTTGCTCCACACATGAACTGACCCCCAATGTGCAGGCTGGCCTGCCATGGCCACTCTCCAGGGTAGGTGTTGTCCCCTCCTACGATCCTGCTGTTCAGGGGAGCGATACCACAGACTGGAGGGAAACCAGCACACAGGTCCAGTTTCACCAGCGTGATTTGTCATTTTATCAAAGTTAGAGAACATTTAGAGAACATTGCTCACCGTCTGGCTGCGCTCTGCTTCCTGTCGGAGAGACAAACAAACCGTGTGTGAGACCTTAAAATGAATCTGTGAGTCCAAATGGTGCCTGGCCTCTGAGGGGCTGCGAGTATCGGCTGCATAGCGTTCTGCAGATGTGCACCCGCCTCACAGCGGCTCCTACACACTCATTTCATCTTTACTGATTCATAATTTCTTACACAAACAGATGATCATCAGAAAGGAAACAGCACTGCAGCACTGGCCTGTAACCACGAAGGTCACGAGCACGACTCCTGAAACCAGCAGCTTGACGTCCATACTGAGCTTCTGCCACCAAACATGTGAGTGGAAGGAGGGAACAGCTTATAAGGTTTTATCAGGTGAGGCGTGTTCTTGATGAAGAGCCATAAAGATGAGATAAAGCCGCATTAATCTGCTGAATAATATGGGTAAAGAACATGTGCTTCCAGCTGTTAATAAAATAATGCTTTTTGGGTTATTTGTTCCAATAATGCAGCTGGAACAGAGCGCTAATTAGCATTAGCTTCTAATTGCTAGGGACTGAAATAATATTTATTGTTTTTAGTGTTTCATTCACGGTGTTTAATCTAAGAACACGTGACCTGTTCCCTCTTCCTATAAAACCTTCCCTTCTGACCTGCTCATGTGGGTGAGGCAGCAATTAAAGGTTCATGACGTGCACTGATGCTTTAAACTCCTGTAAAGTCCGGTCCATTAAGGCAACATGGAACTGGTCCGCCCGCTTGATGTGAGGGTGAAAAACGGACTTTAGCCAACATGCTTCCTCGTGCTTTAGCTTTAAAAAACCTGCTTAGTTCCATCACATCTCTCATCTCTCTGATATCAGCAGGAATTGTTCCATGATTGATTCCCAAGTTTCCATTTCCTGAGAAATTACACAATATTTAGTTTTGGACTTTCTAGTTTCATTATTGATGAAACGATGGGACACACCTGCCTGTCTGTCTGTCTGTCTGCCTGTCTGTCTGCCTGCCTGTCTGTCTGCCTGTCAGGCCCTGAAATGTTTATTTGTTGCTGTGAATCCAGTTTTGATCCAGCTGTGACAATTTTTTTCCATAAAATAACAGCAGATTTAATGCATAAATAAATGAGAATTTACCTCAAGGTCTGTGAATAATGCAACCACAGCAACTGAAAGAAAACAGGTTCTAATTTCTAACCTCTGCAAACAAGTATAAGATATAGAGACATTTACAGTGACAAAGCATGTTTACAGCTTTAAAATATTTGCATAGTTTGGGCTTCTTTTCGCCTTTCTGCCTTATTCTGAATCAATAATATCTGCTGGAGCGACACACAACCCTTCAGGTCCTAAAGTGCTCATTTAAACAGTCTTTGTTGGAGAACACAGAAGAATAAACACAACAGTTGTGTTGTCCCTGTGAAGACTAGCAGCTGCTTCTGACACAAATATGTAAAATATCATCAAAAGTTAAGACGATCTGGACCCGAAGACCTGCAGAGAGTCTATAAAGTGCATCGTGTTCCGTCTGTGACCAGAAGTGAGCGGATGTTTCGTATGTTCCTGTTCTGCTGCAGAGCCGCCGGGATAGAAACAAACATCCGGTGGACCTGACACACAGCTTAGAATATGAAGCTGTCTGACATTATTTGAGCTGGTGGTTTCATCTCTGGAGACTCAATAATAAAATCACTGTTGAATTTCTTCACAGAACAGAAAACTGAATCAGCATTCCATCATTTGGTCACTCTTATTTAGAGAAAAAGTCACAGAAAAACTGCAGAAAGTGGCTGATTCAGTCCCGCCACTCTGCAGTCAGAGGGGTCATAGAGGTCAGAGGGGTCATAGAGGTCAGAGGGGTCGGGGCTGATGCAGCCCTGCTGTCTCTGCACTGAGAGCTGGACTGTGTGTGGACTTTGTGGGACTCCAGTTACCCAGAGAGGCCTGAGCAGCCTTACGGTGGGCCAGCCTGTGCGTGATGGAGAACCCGGAGTTTCCCTCCAGCTGAGACAAAATCACGAGCACCTGCCTGAGAGGGGAAAAATGTACATGATCATCTCTCTACCCAAGAAAACCTCCCTACCGATACTCGTTGACCCCAGCGCCCAGGCTAAGAAGCTAACAAACCTCCACCTTTGGATCATTGCTCGACCTAAGATCATTTGTGAACCTGTGCAGAGGAGGGATGCTGTCGATGGCTTTGAGGCTGCCGCGCGTGGACACCACGTTGAAGCTGTCGCTGCAGTCACATGACACGTGCAGGTGATGCCTGGGGTGTCTGTTCTCCACCATCACGATGAGGCCCGCCCACCCGTGGGTCAGGTAGTAGCAGGTCATCCCCTCTCGCCCCTGAGCAGCATTTACGATCACCAGATAACGGCGGCGCTTCAAACATATCAGAGAGTCGAATGAAAGGCGGCGATACCTCGTGCCGTTCTCCTTTAGCCTCGGTCAGCTGGATGACGGCGTCGGCGATGGTGGTGCTGGAGGCCGTCACCTGCTCCACCATGACGAGTCTGCTGCTGTAAACCACCAGCGTGTAACCGGGGGCCTCGGATCTGCTCCCGCAGGCTGCAAACACACAGCGCGATCAAACGGCGTGCTGCAGCCAGGCGGCATAACCGTGGACGGCGCCGGTATTACCGGTCCCCTCTAGGGAGGGGGCGTGCCAGTGATTGAAAGCACAACACAACACAGCGTATTCGCCGGGCTCCAGCATGACGTCGCAGCCCACAAACCTCCTCACGGCTCTCCGGCTGTGAGCGAGCAGGCGGCCCACGGTCAGGGCGCCGGAGCTGTCGAAGGAGACCCGGAACACCAGCAAGCACAGGTCCAACAGGTGGCTCTCTGCTGTGTCCCAGCGCCTGATGGCAACCAGGAAAAAGCCATCATGTTGCGTTCAAGCGGCATCGTTTAGAGTGTTTTCCGATGGTTCCAGCACCAGCTCGACCTTGTGGTCTGACGGGCTGGACTGGAGTCCTCGTACCTGCTGTCCTGCTGGAACAATGCCAGTTCCATGGTGGTTCTCTCCAGCACTGTGACGGACACCACCGCCACTGGAGCATCAGCGCCTCGTGGGAAAACCCCCGGAACTCGGACCTCCTGCCAGTCCGAGTGAATCTTGCAGATGTCCACCGAGTCAAAGTACCTGCAGGAGAACCTTCGTCAGGGAAACCGATTTCAGGTTTGCTCAGACAAACTTTTAAACCTCCCCAACCTTATAAAATCTGAGAAGTCCATCCAGAAGAGGCCATCCTCAGCTCGCTGAGGGCAGAGCTCCCTCTTCAGGTGTGGAGGCCAGTCCGGCCAGTCGTCCGACCAGGGTCCGGTCCAGGAGAAACGACCCCAGGGGTTCCTCAGCTGCAATAATCTGAGCCAGGAAGCAGGTGGGAGGAGTGAGTGTTGGACAAGGAGCTGTGGCTCATGACAGGAACGCTGTGTTATCACCACCTGTGAGCAGTGACGACTCGCACATCCAGAACAGAGTAAGCGTGTCGCGGACGCAAACCCAGAGACTCGTACTCCAAGTCATCCACCTTCATGTTTCCGCCTCCACAAGACGCCCCCATCAGAAAACTGGAAGTTCAGAAATGACATTTTAACTCCCCTGCATTGGACGGCAGCCTGGTTCCGATTCTGTCACATTCATCAAAAGTTAAGACGATCTGGACCCGAAGACCTGCAGAGAGTCTATAAAGTGCATCGTGTTCCGTCTCTGACCAGAAGTGAGCGGATGTTTCGTATGTTCCTGTTCTGCTGCAGAGCCGCCGGGATAGAAACAAACATCCGGTGGACCTGACACACAGCTTAGAATATGAAGCTGTCTGACATTATTTGAGCTGGTGGTTTCATCTCTGGAGACTCAATAATAAAATCAACCACACCCTAGATCTAGTTCTGACTTATGGTGTTGAGGTAGAACATGTGTCAGTGTTCCCTCAGAACCCCCTCCTGTCAGATCATTCTTTGATCACTTTTACATTTATGATTAAGGATTCTTCTACCCTCAGAGCTCAGTCTGACTATAGCAGATGTCTCTCAGATAATGCTGTAGCTAAGTTTAAGGAAGTGATCCCTGTGCTGATCCCAGGACCACCGTGTGTTTCCCCAGGGATCAATCATTATAATCTTAGCCCTGCTGAGGTCGACTCTATTGCTGAAGGTGCAGCAACCTCACTGAGAACCACGCTTGATTCTGTTGCCCCCCTGAAAAAGAAAATAGTAAATCAGAGGAGGTGTGGCCCCAGGTATAATTCACATATCAGGACCCTCAAGCAGAAAGTGTGAAGACTAGAAAGGAAGTGACAGCTATCATGGAGCCTGGAGAGACCGTCTGGTAGTTTATAACAATGCTCTCCGTAAGGCTAGAACAGCTTTTTTTTCTTCTTTAATTGAAAAAAACCAGAATAACCCCAGATTTCTTTTTAGCACTGTGGCCAAATTAACCAAGAGTCACAGTGTTTTAGATCCACGCCATGGATCGCCATGGACATGACAAACATCAGGAAGCTACTGACGCGGCATGATGCAGAAAAGTTAGTCCAGCATTTGTTACTTCCAGGCTGGACTATTGTAATTCTTAATTATCAAGGTGTCCAAACTCCTCTTTAAGAAGCCTCCAGCTGATCCAAAATGCTGCAGCCAGAGTTCTGACAGGTATTGACAAAAGAGATCACATGACTCCTGTACTGGCGTCTCTTCGTTGGCTGCCCGTTAAATTTAGAATCATTTTTAAAATCCTTCTTTTGACCTACAAGGTCCTCAGAGGCCTAGCTCCATCCTACCTGGAGGAGCTAGTGACACCTTATCAGCCCAACAGACCGCTCCGCTCTCAGAATGCTGGTCTACTGGTGGCCCCCCTTCTCTTTATGGCGTCAGACAAGCACATACCGTCCCCTCACAAGTCCCATTGTTTCACATGCCCAGCGAAATCAAACGTGTTATAGACCTGTTATAAACATGTTTATTACCTGTTATATGACTCGATTTGATTCGCGCCCTGTGCAACAGTAACGTCACTAACACCTGTGCTCTTCCTATTCACTCATTTCATCTTTACTGATTCATAATTTCTTACACAAACAGATGATCATCAGAAAGGAAACAGCACTGCAGCACTGACCTGTAACCACGAAGGTCACGAGCACGACTCCCGAAACCAGCAGCTTGACGTCCATGCTGAGCTAGGTTTTATCAGGTGAGGCGTGTTCTTGATGAAGAGCCATAAAGATGACATGAAGCCGCATTAATCTGCTGAATAATATGGGTAAAGAACATGTGCTTCCAGCTGTTGATAAAATAATGCTTTTTGGGTTATTTGTTCCAATAATGCAGCTGGAACAGAGCGCTAATTAGCATTAGCTTCTAATTGCTAGGGACTGAAATAATATTTATTGTTTTTAGTGTTTCATTCACGGTGTTTAATCTAAGAACACGTGACCTGTTCCCTCTTCCTATAAAACCTTCCCTTCTGACCTGCTCATGTGGGTGAGGCAGCAATTAAAGGTTCATGACGTGCACTGATGCTTTAAACTCCTGTAAAGTCCGGTCCATTAAGGCAACATGGAACTGGTCCGCCCGCTTGATGTGAGGGTGAAAAACCGACTTTAGCCAACATGCTTCCTCGTGAGTCTCCTGCTTTAGCTTTAAAAAACCTGCTTAGTTCCATCACATCTCTCATCTCTCTGATATCAGCAGGAATTGTTCCATGATTGATTCCCAAGTTTCCATTTCCTGAGAAATTACACAACATTTAGCTTTGGACTTTCTAGTTTCATTATTGATGAAACGATGGGACACACCTGCCTGCCTGTCTGTCTGCCTGTCTGTCTGCCTGCCTGTCTGTCTGCCTGCCTGTCTGTCTGCCTGCCTGTCTGTCTGCCTGTCTGTCTGCCTGTCTGTCTGTCTGTCTGCCTGTCTGTCTGCCTGCCTGTCTGTCTGCCTGTCAGGCCCTGAAATGTTCATTTGTTGCTGTGAATCCAGTTTTGATCCAGCTGTGACAATTTTTTTCCATAAAATAACAGCAGATTTAATGCATAAATAAATGAGAATTTACCTCAAGGTCTGTGAATAATGCAACCACAGCAACTGAAAGAAAACAGGTTCTAATTTCTAACCTCTGCAAACAAGTATAAGATATAGAGACATTTACAGTGACAAAGCATGTTTACAGCTTTAAAATATTTGCATAGTTTGGGCTTCTTTTCGCCTTTCTGCCTTATTCTGAATCAATAATATCTGCTGGAGCGACACACAACCCTTCAGGTCCTAAAGTGCTCATTTAAACAGTCTTTGTTGGAGAACACAGAAGAATAAACACAACAGTTGTGTTGTCCCTGTGAAGACTAGCAGCTGCTTCTGACACGAATATGTAAAATATCATCAAAAGTTAAGACGATCTGGACCCGAAGACCTGCAGAGAGTCTATAAAGTGCATCATGTTCCGTCTCTGACCAGAAGTGACGATGTTTCGTATGTTCCTGTTCTGCTGCAGAGCCGCCGGGATAGAAACAAACATCCGGTGGACCTGACACACAGCTTAGAATATGAAGCTGTCTGACATTATTTGAGCTGGTGGTTTCATCTCTGGAGACTCAATAATAAAATCACTGTTGAATTTCTTCACAGAACAGAAAACTGAATCAGCATTCCATCATTTGGTCACTCTTATTTAGAGAAAAAGTCACAGAAAAACTGCAGAAAGTGGCTGATTCAGTCCCGCCACTCTGCAGTCAGAGGGGTCATAGAGGTCAGAGGGGTCATAGAGGTCAGAGGGGTCGGGGCTGATGCAGCCCTGCTGTCTCTGCACTGAGAGCTGGACTGTGTGTGGACTTTGTGGGACTCCAGTTACCCAGAGAGGCCTGAGCAGCCTTACGGTGGGCCAGCCTGTGCGTGATGGAGAACCCGGAGTTTCCCTCCAGCTGAGACAAAATCACGAGCACCTGCCTGAGAGGGGAAAAATGTACATGATCATCTCTCTACCCAAGAAAACCTCCCTACCGATACTCGTTGACCCCAGCGCCCAGGCTAAGAAGCTAACAAACCTCCACCTTTGGATCATTGCTCGACCTAAGATCATTTGTGAACCTGTGCAGAGGAGGGATGCTGTCGATGGCTTTGAGGCTGCCGCGCGTGGACACCACGTTGAAGCTGTCGCTGCAGTCACATGACACGTGCAGGTGATGCCTGGGGTGTCTGTTCTCCACCATCACGATGAGGCCCGCCCACCCGTGGGTCAGGTAGTAGCAGGTCATCCCCTCTCGCCCCTGAGCAGCATTTACGATCACCAGGTAACGGCTGCGCTTCAAACATATCAGAGAGTCGAATGAAAGGCGGCGATACCTCGTGCCGTTCTCCTTTAGCCTCGGTCAGCTGGATGACGGCGTCGGCGATGGTGGTGCTGGAGGCCGTCACCTGCTCCACCATGACGAGTCTGCTGCTGTAAACCACCAGCGTGTAACCGGGGGCCTCGGATCTGCTCCCGCAGGCTGCAAACACACAGCGCGATCAAACGGCGTGCTGCAGCCAGGCGGCATAACCGTGGACGGCGCCGGTATTACCGGTCCCCTCTGGGGAGGGGGCGTGCCAGTGATTGAAAGCACAACACAACACAGCGTATTCGCCGGGCTCCAGCATGACGTCGCAGCCCACAAACCTCCTCACGGCTCTCCGGCTGTGAGCGAGCAGGCGGCCCACGGTCAGGGCGCCGGAGCTGTCGAAGGAGACCCGGAACACCAGCAAGCACAGGTCCAACAGGTGGCTCTCGGCTGTGTCCCAGCGCCTGATGGCAACCAGGAAAAAGCCATCATGTTGCGTTCAAGCGGCATCGTTTAGAGTGTTTTCCGATGGTTCCAGCACCAGCTCGACCTTGTGGTCTGACGGGCTGGACTGGAGTCCTCGTACCTGCTGTCCTGCTGGAACAATGCCAGTTCCATGGTGGTTCTCTCCAGCACTGTGACGGACACCACCGCCACTGGAGCATCAGCGCCTCGTGGGAAAACCCCCGGAACTCGGACCTCCTGCCAGTCCGAGTGAATCTTGCAGATGTCCACCGAGTCAAAGTACCTGCAGGAGAACCTTCGTCAGGGAAACCGATTTCAGGTTTGCTCAGACAAACTTTTAAACCTCCCCAACCTTATAAAATCTGAGAAGTCCATCCAGAAGAGGCCATCCTCAGCTCGCTGAGGGCAGAGCTCCCTCTTCAGGTGTGGAGGCCAGTCCGGCCAGTCGTCCGACCAGGGTCCGGTCCAGGAGAAACGACCCCAGGGGTTCCTCAGCTGCAATAATCTGAGCCAGGAAGCAGGTGGGAGGAGTGAGTGTTGGACAAGGAGCTGTGGCTCATGACAGGAACGCTGTGTTATCACCACCTGTGAGCAGTGACGACTCGCACATCCAGAACAGAGTAAGCGTGTCGCGGACGCAAACCCAGAGACTCGTACTCCAAGTCATCCACCTTCATGTTTCCGCCTCCACAAGACGCTCCCATCAGAAAACTGGAAGTTCAGAAATGACATTTTAACTCCCCTGCATTGGACGGCAGCCTGGTTCCGATTCTGTCACATTCATCAAAAGTTAAGACGATCTGGACCCGAAGACCTGCAGAGAGTCTATAAAGTGCATCGTGTTCCGTCTCTGACCAGAAGTGAGCGGATGTTTCGTATGTTCCTGTTCTGCTGCAGAGCCGCCGGGATAGAAACAAACATCCGGTGGACCTGACACACAGCTTAGAATATGAAGCTGTCTGACATTATTTGAGCTGGTGGTTTCATCTCTGGAGACTCAATAATAAAATCAACCACACCCTAGATCTAGTTCTGACTTATGGTGTTGAGGTAGAACATGTGTCAGTGTTCCCTCAGAACCCCCTCCTGTCAGATCATTCTTTGATCACTTTTACATTTATGATTAAGGATTCTTCTACCCTCAGAGCTCAGTCTGACTATAGCAGATGTCTCTCAGATAATGCTGTAGCTAAGTTTAAGGAAGTGATCCCTGTGCTGATCCCAGGACCACCGTGTGTTTCCCCAGGGATCAATCATTATAATCTTAGCCCTGCTGAGGTCGACTCTATTGCTGAAGGTGCAGCAACCTCACTGAGAACCACGCTTGATTCTGTTGCCCCCCTGAAAAAGAAAATAGTAAATCAGAGGAGGTGTGGCCCCAGGTATAATTCACATATCAGGACCCTCAAGCAGAAAGTGTGAAGACTAGAAAGGAAGTGACAGCTATCATGGAGCCTGGAGAGACCGTCTGGTAGTTTATAACAATGCTCTCCGTAAGGCTAGAACAGCTTTTTTTTCTTCTTTAATTGAAAAAAACCAGAATAACCCCAGATTTCTTTTTAGCACTGTGGCCAAATTAACCAAGAGTCACAGTGTTTTAGATCCACGCCATGGATCGCCATGGACATGACAAACATCAGGAAGCTACTGACGCGGCATGATGCAGAAAAGTTAGTCCAGCATTTGTTCCTTCCAGGCTGGACTATTGTAATTCTTAATTATCAAGGTGTCCAAACTCCTCTTTAAGAAGCCTCCAGCTGATCCAAAATGCTGCAGCCAGAGTTCTGACAGGTATTGACAAAAGAGATCACATGACTCCTGCACTGGCGTCTCTTCATTGGCTGCCCGTTAAATTTAGAATCATTTTTAAAATCCTTCTTTTGACCTACAAGGTCCTCAGAGGCCTAGCTCCATCCTACCTGGAGGAGCTAGTGACACCTTATCAGCCCAACAGACCGCTCCGCTCTCAGAATGCTGGTCTACTGGTGGCCCCCCTTCTCTTTATGGCGTCAGACAAGCACATACCGTCCCCTCACAAGTCCCATTGTTTCACATGCCCAGCGAAATCAAACGTGTTATAGACCTGTTATAAACATGTTTATTACCTGTTATATGACTCGATTTGATTCGCGCCCTGTGCAACAGTAACGTCACTAACACCTGTGCTCTTCCTATTCACTCATTTCATCTTTACTGATTCATAATTTCTTACACAAACAGATGATCATCAGAAAGGAAACAGCACTGCAGCACTGACCTGTAACCACGAAGGTCACGAGCACGACTCCCGAAACCAGCAGCTTGACGTCCATGCTGAGCTAGGTTTTATCAGGTGAGGCGTGTTCTTGATGAAGAGCCATAAAGATGAGATAAAGCCGCATTAATCTGCTGAATAATATGGGTAAAGAACATGTGCTTCCAGCTGTTGATAAAATAATGCTTTTTGGGTTATTTGTTCCAATAATGCAGCTGGAACAGGGCGCTAATTAGCATTAGCTTCTAATTGCTAGGGACTGAAATAATATTTATTGTTTTTAGTGTTTCATTCACGGTGTTTAATCTAAGAACACGTGACCTGTTCCCTCTTCCTATAAAACCTTCCCTTCTGACCTGCTCATGTGGGTGAGGCAGCAATTAAAGGTTCATGACGTGCACTGATGCTTTAAACTCCTGTAAAGTCCGGTCCATTAAGGCAACATGGAACTGGTCCGCCCGCTTGATGTGAGGGTGAAAAACCGACTTTAGCCAACATGCTTCCTCGTGAGTCTCCTGCTTTAGCTTTAAAAAACCTGCTTAGTTCCATCACATCTCTCATCTCTCTGATATCAGCAGGAATTGTTCCATGATTGATTCCCAAGTTTCCATTTCCTGAGAAATTACACAACATTTAGCTTTGGACTTTCTAGTTTCATTATTGATGAAACGATGGGACACACCTGCCTGTCTGTCTGCCTGCCTGTCTGTCTGCCTGTCAGGCCCTGAAATGTTTATTTGTTGCTGTGAATCCAGTTTTGATCCAGCTGTGACAATTTTTTTCCATAAAATAACAGCTGATTTAATGCATAAATAAATGAGAATTTACCTCAAGGTCTGTGAATAATGCAACCACAGCAACTGAAAGAAAACAGGTTCTAATTTCTAACCTCTGCAAACAAGTATAAGATATAGAGACATTTACAGTGACAAAGCATGTTTACAGCTTTAAAATATTTGCATAGTTTGGGCTTCTTTTCACCTTTCTGCCTTATTCTGAATCAATAATATCTGCTGGAGCGACACACAACCCTTCAGGTCCTAAAGTGCTCATTTAAACAGTCTTTGTTGGAGAACACAGAAGAATAAACACAACAGTTGTGTTGTCCCTGTGAAGACTAGCAGCTGCTTCTGACACAAATATGTAAAATATCATCAAAAGTTAAGACGATCTGGACCCGAAGACCTGCAGAGAGTCTATAAAGTGCATCGTGTTCCGTCTCTGACCAGAAGTGACGATGTTTCGTATGTTCCTGTTCTGCTGCAGAGCCGCCGGGATAGAAACAAACATCCGGTGGACCTGACACACAGCTTAGAATATGAAGCTGTCTGACATTATTTGAGCTGGTGGTTTCATCTCTGGAGACTCAATAATAAAATCACTGTTGAATTTCTTCACAGAACAGAAAACTGAATCAGCATTCCATCATTTGGTCACTCTTATTTAGAGAAAAAGTCACAGAAAAACTGCAGAAAGTGGCTGATTCAGTCCCGCCACTCTGCAGTCAGAGGGGTCATAGAGGTCAGAGGGGTCATAGAGGTCAGAGGGGTCGGGGCTGATGCAGCCCTGCTGTCTCTGCACTGAGAGCTGGACTGTGTGTGGACTTTGTGGGACTCCAGTTACCCAGAGAGGCCTGAGCAGCCTTACGGTGGGCCAGCCTGTGCGTGATGGAGAACCCGGAGTTTCCCTCCAGCTGAGACAAAATCACGAGCACCTGCCTGAGAGGGGAAAAATGTACATGATCATCTCTCTACCCAAGAAAACCTCCCTACCGATACTCGTTGACCCCAGCGCCCAGGCTAAGAAGCTAACAAACCTCCACCTTTGGATCATTGCTCGACCTAAGATCATTTGTGAACCTGTGCAGAGGAGGGATGCTGTCGATGGCTTTGAGGCTGCCGCGCGTGGACACCACGTTGAAGCTGTCGCTGCAGTCACATGACACGTGCAGGTGATGCCTGGGGTGTCTGTTCTCCACCATCACGATGAGGCCCGCCCACCCGTGGGTCAGGTAGTAGCAGGTCATCCCCTCTCGCCCCTGAGCAGCATTTACGATCACCAGATAACGGCGGCGCTTCAAACATATCAGAGAGTCGAATGAAAGGCGGCGATACCTCGTGCCGTTCTCCTTTAGCCTCGGTCAGCTGGATGACGGCGTCGGCGATGGTGGTGCTGGAGGCCGTCACCTGCTCCACCATGACGAGTCTGCTGCTGTAAACCACCAGCGTGTAACCGGGGGCCTCGGATCCGCTCCCGCAGGCTGCAAACACACAGCGCGATCAAACGGCGTGCTGCAGCCAGGCGGCATAACCGTGGACGGCGCCGGTATTACCGGTCCCCTCTGGGGAGGGGGCGTGCCAGTGATTGAAAGCACAACACAACACAGCGTATTCGCCGGGCTCCAGCATGACGTCGCAGCCCACAAACCTCCTCACGGCTCTCCGGCTGTGAGCGAGCAGGCGGCCCACGGTCAGGGCGCCGGAGCTGTCGAAGGAGACCCGGAACACCAGCAAGCACAGGTCCAACAGGTGGCTCTCTGCTGTGTCCCAGCGCCTGATGGCAACCAGGAAAAAGCCATCATGTTGCGTTCAAGCGGCATCGTTTAGAGTGTTTTCCGATGGTTCCAGCACCAGCTCGACCTTGTGGTCTGACGGGCTGGACTGGAGTCCTCGTACCTGCTGTCCTGCTGGAACAATGCCAGTTCCATGGTGGTTCTCTCCAGCACTGTGACGGACACCACCGCCACTGGAGCATCAGCGCCTCGTGGGAAAACCCCCGGAACTCGGACCTCCTGCCAGTCCGAGTGAATCTTGCAGATGTCCACCGAGTCAAAGTACCTGCAGGAGAACCTTCGTCAGGGAAACCGATTTCAGGTTTGCTCAGACAAACTTTTAAACCTCCCCAACCTTATAAAATCTGAGAAGTCCATCCAGAAGAGGCCATCCTCAGCTCGCTGAGGGCAGAGCTCCCTCTTCAGGTGTGGAGGCCAGCCCGGCCAGTCGTCCGACCAGGGTCCGGTCCAGGAGAAACGACCCCAGGGGTTCCTCAGCTGCAATAATCTGAGCCAGGAAGCAGGTGGGAGGAGTGAGTGTTGGACAAGGAGCTGTGGCTCATGACAGGAACGCTGTGTTATCACCACCTGTGAGCAGTGACGACTCGCACATCCAGAACAGAGTAAGCGTGTCGCGGACGCAAACCCAGAGACTCGTACTCCAAGTCATCCACCTTCATGTTTCCGCCTCCACAAGACGCTCCCATCAGAAAACTGGAAGTTCAGAAATGACATTTTAACTCCCCTGCATTGGACGGCAGCCTGGTTCCGATTCTGTCACATTCATCAAAAGTTAAGACGATCTGGACCCGAAGACCTGCAGAGAGTCTATAAAGTGCATCGTGTTCCGTCTCTGACCAGAAGTGAGCGGATGTTTCGTATGTTCCTGTTCTGCTGCAGAGCCGCCGGGATAGAAACAAACATCCGGTGGACCTGACACACAGCTTAGAATATGAAGCTGTCTGACATTATTTGAGCTGGTGGTTTCATCTCTGGAGACTCAATAATAAAATCAACCACACCCTAGATCTAGTTCTGACTTATGGTGTTGAGGTAGAACATGTGTCAGTGTTCCCTCAGAACCCCCTCCTGTCAGATCATTCTTTGATCACTTTTACATTTATGATTAAGGATTCTTCTATCCTCAGAGCTCAGTCTGACTATAGCAGATGTCTTTCAGATAATGCTGTAGCTAAGTTTAAGGAAGTGATCCCTGTGCTGATCCCAGGACCACCGTGTGTTTCCCCAGGGATCAGTCATTATAATCTTAGCCCTGCTGAGGTCGACTCTATTGCTGAAGGTGCAGCAACCTCACTGAGAATCACGCTTGATTCTGTTGCCCCCCTGAAAAAGAAAATAGTAAATCAGAGGAGGTGTGGCCCCCTGGTATAATTCACATATCAGGACCCTCAAGCAGAAAGTGCAAAGACTGGAAAGGAAGTGACAGCTATCATGTAGCCTGGAGAGACCGTCTGGTAGTTTATAACAATGCTCTCCGTAAGGCTAGAACAGCTTATTTTTCTTCTTTAATTGAAAAAAACCAGAATAACCCCAGATTTCTTTTTAGCACTGTGGCCAAATTAACCAAGAGTCACAGTGTTTTAGATCCACGCCATGGACATGACAAACATCAGGAAGCTACTGACGCGGCATGATGCAGAAAAGTTAGTCCAGCATTTGTTACTTCCAGGCTGGACTATTGTAATTCTTAATTATCAAGGTGTCCAAACTCCTCTTTAAGAAGCCTCCAGCTGATCCAAAATGCTGCAGCCAGAGTTCTGACAGGTATTGACAAAAGAGATCACATGACTCCTGTACTGGCGTCTCTTCGTTGGCTGCCCGTTAAATTTAGAATCATTTTTAAAATCCTTCTTTTGACCTACAACGTCCTCAGAGGCCTAGCTCCATCCTACCTGGAGGAGCTAGTGACACCTTATCAGCCCAACAGACCGCTCCGCTCTCAGAATGCTGGTCTACTGGTGGCCCCCCTTCTCTTTATGGCGTCAGACAAGCACATACCGTCCCCTCACAAGTCCCATTGTTTCACATGCCCAGCGAAATCAAACGTGTTATAGACCTGTTATAAACATGTTTATTACCTGTTATATGACTCGATTTGATTCGCGCCCTGTGCAACAGTAACGTCACTAACACCTGTGCTCTTCCTATTCACTCATTTCATCTTTACTGATTCATAATTTCTTACACAAACAGATGATCATCAGAAAGGAAACAGCACTGCAGCACTGACCTGTAACCACGAAGGTCACGAGCACGACTCCCGAAACCAGCAGCTTGACGTCCATGCTGAGCTAGGTTTTATCAGGTGAGGCGTGTTCTTGATGAAGAGCCATAAAGATGACATGAAGCCGCATTAATCTGCTGAATAATATGGGTAAAGAACATGTGCTTCCAGCTGTTGATAAAATAATGCTTTTTGGGTTATTTGTTCCAATAATGCAGCTGGAACAGGGCGCTAATTAGCATTAGCTTCTAATTGCTAGGGACTGAAATAATATTTATTGTTTTTAGTGTTTCATTCACGGTGTTTTATCTAACAAGAACACGTGACCTGTTCCCTCTTCCTATAAAACCTTCCCTTCTGACCTGCTCATGTGGGTGAGGCAGCAATTAAAGGTTCATGACGTGCACTGATGCTTTAAACTCCTGTAAAGTCCGGTCCATTAAGGCAACATGGAACTGGTCCGCCCGCTTGATGTGAGGGTGAAAAACCGACTTTAGCCAACATGCTTCCTCGTGCTTTAGCTTTAAAAAACCTGCTTAGTTCCATCACATCTCTCATCTCTCTGATATCAGCAGGAATTGTTCCATGATTGATTCCCAAGTTTCCATTTCCTGAGAAATTACACAACATTTAGCTTTGGACTTTCTAGTTTCATTATTGATGAAACGATGGGACACACCTGCCTGCCTGCCTGTCTGTCTGTCTGTCTGTCTGTCTGTCTGCCTGCCTGTCTGTCTGCCTGTCAGGCCCTGAAATGTTTATTTGTTGCTGTGAATCCAGTTTTGATCCAGCTGTGACAATTTTTTTCCATAAAATAACAGCAGATTTAATGCATAAATAAATGAGAATTTACCTCAAGGTCTGTGAATAATGCAACCACAGCAACTGAAAGAAAACAGGTTCTAATTTCTAACCTCTGCAAACAAGTATAAGATATAGAGACATTTACAGTGACAAAGCATGTTTACAGCTTTAAAATATTTGCATAGTTTGGGCTTCTTTTCGCCTTTCTGCCTTATTCTGAATCAATAATATCTGCTGGAGCGACACACAACCCTTCAGGTCCTAAAGTGCTCATTTAAACAGTCTTTGTTGGAGAACACAGAAGAATAAACACAACAGTTGTGTTGTCCCTGTGAAGACTAGCAGCTGCTTCTGACACAAATATGTAAAATATCATCAAAAGTTAAGACGATCTGGACCCGAAGACCTGCAGAGAGTCTATAAAGTGCATCGTGTTCCGTCTCTGACCAGAAGTGACGATGTTTCGTATGTTCCTGTTCTGCTGCAGAGCCGCCGGGATAGAAACAAACATCCGGTGGACCTGACACACAGCTTAGAATATGAAGCTGTCTGACATTATTTGAGCTGGTGGTTTCATCTCTGGAGACTCAATAATAAAATCACTGTTGAATTTCTTCACAGAACAGAAAACTGAATCAGCATTCCATCATTTGGTCACTCTTATTTAGAGAAAAAGTCACAGAAAAACTGCAGAAAGTGGCTGATTCAGTCCCGCCACTCTGCAGTCAGAGGGGTCATAGAGGTCAGAGGGGTCATAGAGGTCAGAGGGGTCGGGGCTGATGCAGCCCTGCTGTCTCTGCACTGAGAGCTGGACTGTGTGTGGACTTTGTGGGACTCCAGTTACCCAGAGAGGCCTGAGCAGCCTTACGGTGGGCCAGCCTGTGCGTGATGGAGAACCCGGAGTTTCCCTCCAGCTGAGACAAAATCACGAGCACCTGCCTGAGAGGGGAAAAATGTACATGATCATCTCTCTACCCAAGAAAACCTCCCTACCGATACTCGTTGACCCCAGCGCCCAGGCTAAGAAGCTAACAAACCTCCACCTTTGGATCATTGCTCGACCTAAGATCATTTGTGAACCTGTGCAGAGGAGGGATGCTGTCGATGGCTTTGAGGCTGCCGCGCGTGGACACCACGTTGAAGCTGTCGCTGCAGTCACATGACACGTGCAGGTGATGCCTGGGGTGTCTGTTCTCCACCATCACGATGAGGCCCGCCCACCCGTGGGTCAGGTAGTAGCAGGTCATCCCCTCTCGCCCCTGAGCAGCATTTACGATCACCAGGTAACGGCTGCGCTTCAAACATATCAGAGAGTCGAATGAAAGGCGGCGATACCTCGTGCCGTTCTCCTTTAGCCTCGGTCAGCTGGATGACGGCGTCGGCGATGGTGGTGCTGGAGGCCGTCACCTGCTCCACCATGACGAGTCTGCTGCTGTAAACCACCAGCGTGTAACCGGGGGCCTCGGATCTGCTCCCGCAGGCTGCAAACACACAGCGCGATCAAACGGCGTGCTGCAGCCAGGCGGCATAACCGTGGACGGCGCCGGTATTACCGGTCCCCTCTGGGGAGGGGGCGTGCCAGTGATTGAAAGCACAACACAACACAGCGTATTCGCCGGGCTCCAGCATGACGTCGCAGCCCACAAACCTCCTCACGGCTCTCCGGCTGTGAGCGAGCAGGCGGCCCACGGTCAGGGCGCCGGAGCTGTCGAAGGAGACCCGGAACACCAGCAAGCACAGGTCCAACAGGTGGCTCTCGGCTGTGTCCCAGCGCCTGATGGCAACCAGGAAAAAGCCATCATGTTGCGTTCAAACGGCATCGTTTAGAGTGTTTTCCGATGGTTCCAGCACCAGCTCGACCTTGTGGTCTGACGGGCTGGACTGGAGTCCTCGTACCTGCTGTCCTGCTGGAACAATGCCAGTTCCATGGTGGTTCTCTCCAGCACTGTGACGGACACCACCGCCACTGGAGCATCAGCGCCTCGTGGGAAAACCCCCGGAACTCGGACCTCCTGCCAGTCCGAGTGAATCTTGCAGATGTCCACCGAGTCAAAGTACCTGCAGGAGAACCTTCGTCAGGGAAACCGATTTCAGGTTTGCTCAGACAAACTTTTAAACCTCCCCAACCTTATAAAATCTGAGAAGTCCATCCAGAAGAGGCCATCCTCAGCTCGCTGAGGGCAGAGCTCCCTCTTCAGGTGTGGAGGCCAGCCCGGCCAGTCGTCCGACCAGGGTCCGGTCCAGGAGAAACGACCCCAGGGGTTCCTCAGCTGCAATAATCTGAGCCAGGAAGCAGGTGGGAGGAGTGAGTGTTGGACAAGGAGCTGTGGCTCATGACAGGAACGCTGTGTTATCACCACCTGTGAGCAGTGACGACTCGCACATCCAGAACAGAGTAAGCGTGTCGCGGACGCAAACCCAGAGACTCGTACTCCAAGTCATCCACCTTCATGTTTCCGCCTCCACAAGACGCTCCCATCAGAAAACTGGAAGTTCAGAAATGACATTTTAACTCCCCTGCATTGGACGGCAGCCTGGTTCCGATTCTGTCACATTCACCCGGCTTCTTTGGAGCTCAGCATTTTGGCCCAGATCAGGTCTGTGTCGATCGAGTCTTCCTTGGGGTTTGTGGCACTGAGCTGGAGGGCCAGGGACTCGCAGGGGGCCCCCGTCAGTGTGGCCAGGCCTTCGATGGCTCGACCAGCCTGCAGAGAGAAGTAGGAGCCATGGAGCTTGGCCAGGGCCTTTTCGATCAGGGGCACCCACAGCTGCCTCCGCTGGGCCTGAAGAGGCAACGATCAAACGGGGTGTAGCTAATTAGAGCGGGAGCGGGAAACAACGGCGCTCACGCAACCAGGAGGTCAAATTCAGGCAACGTCCGGAGGCTATCGAGCTTGTTTAGCGCTAAAACAGCTTAGCACCCGGCCGTTATTTTAGGTTCCGTTCCAAAAGTGATCGTTTCACCTGAGAAAAGAGCAGATGGTCGTTCTCGTCACAGGGCAGCATGTCGTCCACCAGGACGGTGGTCCAGCAGCCGTCCTTGCACAGGCGCACCTGGTAGGCTCCCTCCGGACACAGCGAGCGGGTCACCATCACTCTCTCCAGCAGCTCGGCGCGTTCGGCCAGGACGGTCAAAGCACTCAGGAACCTGCAACATTCCCATCCAGAAACATTCACACAGACCCGGAATCTGCCCTGATTCACAGCGAGCGTCCAGTGGGAACTCATTTAGGGATTATTCCTGATTTTGCCGTCTATGCTGCACACCTGCCATGAAACCCTGCTCAGTAATTGTGACGCTCACCAGCAGTTACCCAGAAGGCCTTGCTGGATGTCAGAGGGGCGAGGCGTGCAGAAAACCGTCCACTTTGCCGCGCGCTCCCTCAAGTTGCAGCATCTGATTTCCTGAGGGCGGAGCCACTTTTTGACCCGGTGCTGGACGCTGTCGTCCGGCGGGAAGCCGATAGATTTGGGACTGGGCGGGAAGCTGTCGTCCACAAAGGTCACTTTGTTCTGGAAATAAGAGGGAATGATCATCGCTCTGCTCTGCTCTGCTCTGAACCCACAGGAGATGCTCCCAAACCTCTGTGCAGAAGGTGACGATGTCTTCCCACATCTCCTTGGCCTCCCCTTCATCACTCTGGCGCAGCAGCTCCACCAGCCTGCTCTGCTTCTTCTTGGAGGCCGGAGCTGCTCTGAGCTGGGCGCCGTGCTCCTGGGCGGCGTGGCACGCCAGGCAGTGTCTGGCTCGGACCTTGTTGATGAGCGTGCACGCTGGACAGGACCACTCCCCCCTTTTGGCGGGGAAGACATCGGCTGGGAAGGAGGAGGAGGAGGGAGAGAGCGGCGACAGCTCCTCCTTCAGGATGCTGAGACGTCTACCGGCCAGGTGCTCCGGCTGAGCAGACGGATGTGAGAGGACGAGAGCTGTGGGCGAAGGACCCGAGTTGCTAATTTGCCTGATGCAAACATCTGCAGGGGGCACCTCTCTGCGACTGCAGGGAAGCGGATTGTTCTGCCTCGAGGAGCTTTGGATCGGATAGGAAGCCTCCGCCAGTAAAGATCCTCCCCCAGCGGAAGCGGAGCGTGAGAGATCTGCAGGTTGTGCGTGTTGGACTCCGTGTTCCGGGACCAGCAGAGCGTCTGCGGGGATCTGGGGCAGGGACAGTTTGCGTGGTCCCCCGCAAGCGGAGCAGGACATGGAGGTGGGCGTGTTCTGCAGGGTGCACCTCAAGCAGTCCCACGCCAGGCGGTCCAGATCTGCGTCTTCACGCCGGTTCTGCTTCTGCAGGCTGCAGGGTTCCGTCGCTGACGGTCTCAGGGGACCGGAGCAGCTGCTGGAGCTCTGGCGCCGCTCGCCTGGAGAGCTGCGGGTTTGACGCGGCGTTCCCGCGTATCCGCAGAGCGGGCAGGTCGGACAGTCGGCGGAGTTGGCGAGGGTACAGCGTGGGCACGACCAGCCGCTGTCCTCCCTGCTGGGGCGGCGCCACAACCACTGGGCGTCAGATCGGCGCCGCGGGGCCTCACAGATGGAGCAGCGGGGGGCACCAGCGGCGTTGAGGAAGGTGCAACAGCCGCACGCCCACTGGGTCCTCAGGAGGGGCATCGAACCTGAAGAGAAACTGCAGAAAACAGGAAATAAGGTTCAGCAACGGGTTCCCGTCCCAACACGACAGTTGGGACCAGGACATGTTTGGATCGGGTGATCCAGAACCAGTCCTCCAGGGCCCCAATGCAGCCAGGCAGAGAACTGGTGGTGAAAGCCTTTTTCTCTGGCTGGCTTTAGGCCCTTGAGGACCTGACATGGGTCAATGCAGAGAGAGGAGAGAAGATATTGGGAGAGCGGCATCGAAATTAAGATTCTAATGTATGGAAAGAACTCACAAGCGCGCGATCTTATACATTATTTAAGATTTTTCATCTTTCCCAGCGGTGATATCAGCCGACAGCTTGTGCAGGATGATAAAACATAGAGGATTCATCTCCCTCAAAGCTCTCAGAGGCTCCGGTCCTGGGAGGGTGATGTGGACGAACAGAGGCAGGCGAACATCAGGCCCAGATGTTGCGTGCTGCTCATGTATGGCTAACGTCCCATTAATATTCTACTGAAGTTCCTTCTGGATTTTGCTGAGTGCTTCACTGAAATAAGGTTGCAGAGATGATGGGACAAAGACAACAGCGACTGACTGGTCCAACATTCCAGAATCCGTGGAGCCAGAATACCCTCCATGCAGCTCCAGACTGCAGTTGGACCATCAGAGACGTCCCTGGTTACGCTTCCTGTCAGAGAGTAACCTGACTCCTGCAAACCAAGCCCAGACACGTCACGCTGGGGACATTAGACTCAGATACAGCAATAATTGATTAGAGGAGATCTCATCTAAACCCAGGAAGGACTTTTTCCCCTCCTTTCCATCGACCCGTCCATGAAACATTTATGGCTGCTGATCCAAATGCAACCGCACCGGTGCAGGATCTGACCAAAGCTCGTGGTCCCGGCTCCACATTTGAGATGATTAAATCGTCCCAACTGTCAGGTGCAAGGATCAACTCTCAGAGGGATCCGTCCCGAATCACACGTGGTCCTGACAGGATCTCTCATCCACAACTGCTTCGTTAGTCAGATTCTGTCTGTGAGCCGAACACTCGACAGCTGTTTGCTGTCCCCAGCGAGGGGACCCAAATATCTGGATGTCTCATTTGTCCAGAATCAGCCTGAGATAAACAGGCCAGTTAGCAATAAAGACAGAATCCAGCCTCCGGGCAAGAGCTTCAGCGGCCCGATTCCATAAAATCCAGATGCCAAAAGTGCTCCTGGAGGCTGGAGACGAGCTACAAGGTCACCTCTGAAGTGGACATTGTCTCACAATCACTGGATTCTTGCACCTACAAACCTCTGAATATCAGCTTATTGGCAGTTTGATGGGTGAAAAAGGGTCATTTTATAGCAGCATCACGTTCCTCCAACATCATCATCACCATCATCATCACCATCATCATCATCACCATCATCATCATCATCATCAGACCTGCGCTCTCTGTGTCTGCTGGGTCTGGGAAGCTGTCGAGGGATGGAGACACTCTGGCTGCTCCGCAGGCATCCCATGATGGGGGAGGGGGGCAGCGCTGCACCCCGGGGGGGGGCACCTTCGGCCTCCTCAATGAGGGAGGAGGTGGAACCTCCCATGATGCTCCTCTCTCTCGTGCGAGGTACCTGAGGAATGAGAATCAGCGGTTTAATGTTTTGGTGTCAGGATCAGCCTTTGAGGAACCCCCTCACCATTTTTCAGAACATTCAGCTCGTTTGGACATTAAAACATTAAAACGACGGCATGTTCGGTGCTACCGAAGGGGCTAAAAGACAATCCGCTGTCTTCTACGATGCCGTTCGGGATCTGCTGGATCCATCCGACTCCACACGTTGTCCTTGAGCAAGGACTTGAAATGTGCGTGAAAACCTCGAGCCCTTCGGACGTGCCACAAACCGACGACAATAACGAACAACAGAATGACGATCGTCAACAACTTTTGCCCTCCTAAAATCAAAATCCCATTTTTGCCCATTCGACCCTCCTGGGTTCCATCGTAGACGCGTCCGAATAACAAAATGAGCTCCGGTGCCCCTAAAAGGACCGTTTTTAAGAATGAAAGTGGACCAAAGTGTGTTTGTGTTCTCACGCATTCAACCGAAGCTTCAACCTTTATGCAGGTTTCTGAAGTTCACAGAGACTTCAGGTCGCCTGCTGCAGCTGCAGAGGGACCGGCGCAGGTCCGGACTCTGCAGGTCCGTGTGAAGACCCGACGGCACCAAAGAGCAGGAGGAGCAGCTGGACTCACCCGAGCCGGAGCGCCGAAACATGCAGGAGGAGGAATATTGCTGCCCGCTGGGTCTGATCTGCAGGCATCCTCCTTCGTTTAAGCCCTGAGATGCACAGTCACCGCCTCCTCTCATCAGCACCACCACAAAGCTGCAGGGGAGACGGCTCACTTCCTCTGGGGGATTTCAAAATAAAACTCAATGCTTGATCATATTTGAATAATGAGGTTTAGGTAGGTATGCTATTCAAAAACAAAACCCTTGTGTCAAGTTAGAGTTTTTGTATCTGAAAATATCTCAGTTGAAGATGAAGGCATGTGCCGTCTAGAGATTATCTGTGTGTGTCAAAGAAAGAAAACGGCTCATACAGCCCATAATGGAATTAGTAGTTGAGTAGTTACTGCAATTAAAATCTGGAATAATGTGTGGAATTAAACAAGTACCTCAATGTTTGGCCTTTCATTTTGAAGGTGTAGTTCTGCTAGCGGTTTCCTGTAGCTAATTGCAGCTAGCTTGTAGACGTTCTCCTCCAGCTTGCTCCCGGACGATATTTCTTTTCTCCAGGGACATTTTCAGGACAGGATCCCGGACAGCGAGCGCAGCATCCGGGAGAGATAAAAATACCTTCTCTGCTCTCATTCAGGTTCTGGATGATTAAAACTATGATTGTGGCATCAAACGCCATAACGTCCTGCTCCACCCTGCTAATAAACAATCATTGTACCTCTTCAAATGTAAGTAATGAACTACACAACTACTACACAGATTTACCATTCAGAAACAACAGAAACTAAGCACTTTGTTGTCTTTTTGTTTAAAAAAGGCCTCAATTTAGTAATTTAGTAAAGAACATCAAGTTGTAGAGTTTGAGCAATCATAGAAATGTGGGCAAACAACAGATATAAAACAAGTGTCTTATATTATTAAGTAAAAGACAATAATTAATGCAGAACCTTCCCCACATCGTCCCCTTTAAATGCAGGAACTGTGCAGGAACAGGCTTGAAATGGAAACTCAAACAACACGTCTCTTGAGCTTATACATCGCCTGCGTCCTTTCTTCTCAAAGGCACATTATTACATCCAAGATCTCAGAACAAAGTTAGAGAAAGATTAAAGATTAGAGATTTTCCACAGCTGATGTGAAGTGAACTCTGAGTCCAGGGTGCATTCGATTCCAGCGTTTTTCATATTGTAAAGTGGATTTTGGCGCTGGATCGTTCCATCTTCGGCTGAATCCAAACAGCTCCAAGTTTCCGTCTTCCTCCCTTCACGCCGCCTTTCTCCAAACCTCCTCCCCAGAAATGAAGGTGGATTTGATGCTGAGCTCATCGTCAAGAAAAACGAGGTCTGAAAGTGTGGAAGAGCAAACCAGATCAGCAGCAGAGACTGTAAACATGTGACAGCAAACCTTTACAAATCTGAGCCATCGTGTCCTGAGGACAGAAGGGGTGGACGAAGCCTGATAGCGTTGCTGTGGCAACATGGAAACCAGACTGTCACTTCTATTTAAACACAGCAGCAGACATTAAACCCCTGATGGAGACATTAAAAACTTGTTTCACATCTTTTCCCTTTTGTGCGGTTGTGTTTCATAAACTTGACTGTTCAAGCTAGCATCCTCGCTAACATTAGCTCCTCTTTAAAAATGCCATCAAGCACGCTGCAGCCCATAAACTGGCACTCAGAACTCCCCTTTAGTGTAACGCCACAGGAGAAGCTGCGTGTTTGCAGCCCAAACTTGAACCTAATCTGTTTTTCCCACAGCGGAGAGGATCCTGACCTGCATCCGAGCCGTAGTCCAGCTTTCCCTTCCTGTGGCTGATACCCAGCAGCTGAGCAGGATGGAGCGATGCGGCTTCCAGAGCCTCCTCTATGCTGCAGCCTGGGCAAACAGGAGGAAAAAAGGATTTTTTTCCTGTCCCGGATGCCGTAACAATCTGTTTTAAATCAAGCTTGTGTGTCATTTAACCAACAACTGAAAGTTATCCCTGCTTAGAAGCACTTTGTAGGGATGAGAGCTGTCCTCAAGGATAAAGCTGAAATAACCCAAACTGACCTGAGGCTTGTCTAAAATGCCGGACACACTTGTCCATCGTGGCGATGCTGCCGCTGAGAGTATCTGTGCCTAGAAGACAAGCAAAGAGGCTTTTAAACCACTTGAAAAGGCCTTGAACATAGACTTCAGAAGCGTTTTGGTCCAAAGGTGCCACCTAAAAGTGGACGACACGGCGTGTGATGTCACAGACCTGCCACGTACGCGTGGAGACCCTGAATCTCGATGACCTGCTGTCCTAACGTGTGTCGTCCAGGGGGGAGCCCCATGGCCGTGACGGCGTCCGTCACCAACACCAAACCTGACAACAGCAACAACAACTTGGTCTCTCCGTCTACCTGCTGCCGGAGCTGCTGCACCCACCTGACGGATGCGACCTGTGGGCGATCCGCAGGGCCGCCGGGTTAGTGTGGATCCCGTCGGCGATCATGCCGTAGTACACCGTCTGTCCTGCCGGGACCTGATCACTGGTCAGCAGACCCACGATCCCGGGGTCCCGATGGTGGAACTGCGTCAGCACACAAACGAAGTTGCGGTGAAACCACAGCGCCCCCTGGTGGCCGCCGGCCAGATGAGGTACAGAAGACAGAGCACAGGAGGAACTCACGGACGGCATGGCATTGAAGAGGTGGGTGATGAAGGAGGCTCCGTGCCGAACAGCCTCCTCCGCCTGGGACAGGTTGGCCATAGAGTGACCTTGATGTGGAAAAGGTCAGAGGTCGTGTGTAGGTCACATGGTCAGAATCACACACACACACACACCGACCCGTGCTTACCTAACGACACCGTGATGCCTCTCTGGGAGAGCTCCCTCACCACTGATTGGCTGTGCTCCAGCTCAGGAGCCAGCGTTACTATGGCAACGTTGTCCAGACTGCCGTAGACCTCCGTCAGATTGTCGATGCCCCCGGAGTGGAATTTCCGGATGAACGGCTGCGGGTGGGCCCCTTTCTTCTTCTCACTGATGAACGGCCCCTCCAGGTGAAGCCCTGCTCACAGTCAGGAGTTATTTCTACTGCTGTTGACGTGGCAACAGCAAGTTCTGCATCAAGGCCACGAGGGCCCGTGTGGCTAACACGGAAGCCTCGTTAGGGTCAGACTGAGATCTGTGCTGCTAATAAAAAGACAGCTTGACGTTTAAGTCGTACCCAGAACTCCAGCTCCATCAGCTCCTCCATTCTGGACTTTGACCTCAGGAAGAACCTAAAAAAACAGTCAGATATTTAAAAGTTTAACAGCCAAATACTTCATATTACAACAGTTTTCAGGCTGTCAGGAACATTTGTGGACAAAATGACAGAACCCAACCAGCAGCTGTTCTGGCTCTGGCTGAGCGCCGATGGTACCTTGTGGTAGATAGAAGGTGGCGACGTGACCAGCGTGGGACAGAAGGAGGTGACGCCGTGTTGCAGGATCTTTTTGGCCACGAAAGAAACGCCAGCATTCACGTCCTCAGAGGGCAGAGAGAAGTCGATCCCGTACCCACCTGAGCGGGGAGCAGTCCGTACGCACTCTTATTTCTCAACTCTGCGCGTGTGTGTGTGTGTGTGTGTGTGTGTGTGTACCATTGATCTGAACGTCGATAAAACCCGGGGCGACGATGCTGCCCTCACAGTCCACATGCACGTCGGCATAACCCTGCTCATCAAAGAACAATTTCTTTGGATCTAAAATCCTTCCTTCGCGCACCCACAGGTCTTCCCTTCAAACACACACACACACACCTTTTGCTTAGTTGCTTCTTCATGTTTCCTGTGTGTGTGTGTGTGTGTGTGTGTGTGTGTGTGTGTGTGACCTCTGCAGCTGGTGGTCTCTCAGGATTCTGCAGTTGATGAACCGGGTGATGGGGCTGTCTGACACCGATTTGTTGGTGGGCATGTTTCCTCCTCTCTCTTCTGTGGAGCACAACACACAGAAACACACAAAATTAAGGGCTTTCGTGTGTCACAGGAGAGCCGACGCTCCTCAGCTCTTCTCTCCTTTTTCGTTATTTCGTGGCAGTCGTGCGGAATCGTTTTGGTGAGTGGTATTTGTCCTGTGAATTACATTCCCAATAAATCTGTTCATAGTTTGTGTTCATAGACTGAAACATGACAGAAATCCCTTTTGCATTGCCAGTCACACCCTGAGCTGCACTGTTTTACGACAATATTATGACATTAACTCTAACTTCATGTGAAGGGCTGACAAATGAGCCTACTTGGAAAATACGATACATACGTTTTTTAAATAGACTGAAGTCAAAATAACTGTTTAAATGAAGTCAAACTAACATTTCACAGGCAGATATAACTCGTAGACACCTACTTTTACATTCGCCTGATAAACTCCACACTGTTCTGTAGAGTTAATCATTCCAAACCAGAAACGAGCACATTTAATTCGCCATTTTAACCTCGTTTACGTACCCACAGAAAGAAAAGATCATTCGTAGTCGCTTAGTGCAGAAATAATGCCAGCTCGGTTCTTCTCAATAGATAAATGTATCCACACGTCGCTCCTTTTCCATAAAAACACAACATAAGCGCCATTAACGTTGCACACGTTTAATCCCGTTAATGTCAGAATTTAACATACATACAAACAACTTGAAAAGAACCGAAGCAACGATTTAAAACGTCCTGCTTTTCCGCTCACGCGCTGACTTTTGATCAGCTGAGTCTGCACAACAGAAACACCGGAAGCAGATGTCATGTGACCCGGCGGCGGGTCAGCTGACCAAACAAATACTCACCGTGGCTGCGCAAACTCCTCTGGTGCCAACAATTTGTGTTGAGAAACTAATGCAAGTTCAAAGCCACTCCAAAGATCCACCGTGTGCGTGAGCGCGCGCGCGTCTGGTCGTGTCTTGTAATTACACATGTGTCCGGCAGGGGGAGCCAAAGATAGACACTTGCAATACCCCGACATTAAGCCTTCAACTTGAGACTCCAATTAACTATTGAGGTTTGCTAAAAGTATTTGCATATTAAATTACTGCCTATTTCATCAGAGTACAGGATTTCCAAGTGTAATTATGCTTTTTGGTTCATGGTGAGCTGAATTCTAAGAAATAATATTAATTTTTAAAATGTCTACAGGGCTACAGAGAGCACAGGAACGTCCCGTAGAGATGGTGTTTCATCTCACCTGACCAGCGATGACCGTGATGTTTGAAACTTCGCACCACCAGGAAGCGCGGTGCCAAACTCCATCTCCAACCCCCACCAGCACCCACCCGGCAGACAGAGCACGCCCTCCTTCGCCATTCCTGAAAGTCAACAATAAACTGTGTTTCCAGTAAGCTGGATACCTCCCCAAGTCCTGCTCATCCCCATGGAGACTACTACGAGAGTCCACAGTCCTGTGTCCTGTGGCCAAAGCAGGCCACCCATGAGGACAGAAAGGTATGTCCCACCCAATATGGGAGAGAACGAGGCACTCAAGCACAGAGCAAATGTCTCTGTGTGTTTTCTCTGTTTGAACATGCAGAAAAGGTTTGGCTGCATTTCAGGGGATGTCTGAATGGAGACCCCGGCTAAATCAGGAGCGGTGCTGTTGTACGATGTTTTACCGCCCCAGATCGCCCTCTTTTGTAGGCCCTGACGTCAGCATTCCCCAGGACGGGCCGTGAGTGACACTCGAGCTTTGTTTCAAAGTCACCACATCTCATTCATGGCCGCTTAACTCCTGAGTTCATCCGCCTTTCCTGGTCGCTTAATCCGGCTGCTCTTTAAGATGCCGGATAAGCAGCCGTTTGTCCGCCCAGTCCAGGGCCGATGGGGCGCTCCCACTTTATGGGAATTGTTACAAAACGGCCCAGATGGCGGCGAATTGGGGGGATCGCTGCCGACAGGGTCGTGGTGCCGGGTCAGTTGGGTCGGTCACATGTTGACGGGTCAGACCAGATAAAAACATGAGCCATTTTAGGTTAAATCGCATTGACAAACTTCCCGCTAAACCCTCCGCAGAGTCCCGACAGCCCTAAAATTCCCTCCCAACAAAGGTCTTTAAAATGGCTTCATTTGATGATGGTTTCGGAGTTTCTTGGTTGTTCGTTCATGAACAAATTTATCTAAACCACCAGCCAACGCTCTTATGTTACAATCCCTACAAGAGGGGGGGGGGCTCCCACCTGTAGCGACCCCCTGAGATCCTGACGCCTGAGAATCTGATGGTTTGCAAACAGTCGTGAAGTGTTGGGAAAAGGTAGATCCATTAGCAAACAGAGCCCCACTGGGAGCCCGAACACCTGACATCCTCACAAGCGTCACACTCACTAATCTGTTAAATCTCTGCTCATTTGTCCTCACGCCGCCGTCCTCCCTCCTCGCCGCTCTGTTTACACGTGGGATGATGGGATGAAGAGGGAGAAACAGGAAACGGGGGGATGAAAGGGTCAGTGCTGAAATGATTTATGTGGGTTATTAATGTTCAGGGGTCAGAGGAAAACCGTCCTCACCCACCGGCCGTTCGGTGGACGTCACGGTCAGGACGTCTGCAGCCCATAAGGTCGCCACGTCCACGGAACCCCTCTGCATTGTTCCAGAAGATTCGGGCTCAATCTCCTGGGTGGGTAGTTTACAAGACATAAAGGAAGGAGGGGGGGTCTCCTGCCTTTTCTCCTTTCCCTTTCTTCCCCCCACATCCTCCCCCCACCCCGACCCCCCCGCCCCTCCCTGTCCTGAGCCTTAGCAGCTTGTTTGCATTCCTCTCAGTTAATAAGTGTTTGTCTGTTCCTTTGCAGGGGGTGTAAAGACCCCCCCCCCCCGGCTCACCCAGCTGTAAAGATGACACAAGTGATGCTGTGAGGAACAGAGGCAGCGGAGGGGTCATAAATCTCTCACACACACACACACACACACACCAACGGTAGGTTCCTGTGCACGTTTCAAGTCCAGAATAAACAACTGAAGTCTGATTAAAAGGGAAATAGTTTCAGAAATCACCAAAGTCGTCACGTTTCTTCTTCTCCCTCCTATGAAGTCAATTATTCCCCAGCAAAAGAGGTTATTAGATGACTTATTAAACACAAACCTGGTGAGATTATTAAGATTAGGAGGACGGCGGTAAATAGGACAGCGTTTATTTAAAGACATTATTAAAGGTCTCTTTAAAGCGATCCTCATGTTTTCACACCTCAGGTGTTTAAGTCTGTGGCTACTCGTCCACATCTTTAAGGTGTCGCACGTCCCAGCTGGACCCACGTCTCAGAGTCGCAGTGTTTCGGGGGAACGGCTCCGTTATGGACACTGGAAGAATCACAAGCTGGCTAAAGGTCGCTCCTGTGGGAGAGTGATGTGAGAAACGTCCCTCCCGCTCTGCCCTACATCTGCTCTCATCGAGTCCAAACCCAAAACACAGGCGGCCCATGAATGCGCCCGCTTCACGCTGCCGGAGGAATCTCTGGCGGCGGCGAGCGTCGAGGGGGTCTGAGGCCTGGACCGGGAGCAGGAGCAGGAGCAGGAGCAGGAGCAGGAGCAGGAGCAGGAGCAGGAGCAGGAGCAGGAGCAGGAGCAGGAGCGCTCCAGGCCTTTGTCTCAGAGTTAAAGCTATGGAAAAAGGGCCCCGTCTGCTGCGCCACAAACAAAGACATGAAGACAGATAAAGAAATCAAATTAAAGTTTTGGAAGGGAGCAAAGAAAGAAAGTAACCTCTGTGATGAATGCTCCCGCACCGGGCCAAGTGCTGGAATCTGTTGGACGTTGGGACAGAGACAAAGAGAGGAATCCATAAATAGATGGAGTGAGGTGGAAGGAGACGACTGTGGCGCTTTTGCCAAGAGCTGTGTTTTCTCTTTCTCATTAAGCGGCTCCAAGTCTCGCGGGCGGCTCGATGAGTGTCCCGCCCAGCATTGAGCGGCAGGCCCGAGCATGCCCAGCCAAGGTCAAACTCTGGCCGCCAAGATCGTGCGCCCTCGGCTGCCAAGGCCCCGTTTCTGTTTGTTTGTGCGTCCGACGTCCCTCCCTCCGCCTCTTCAGAGAGCGCCTCGGCGCCTCGGCCTGCCTGGAAACAGCACGCGCCGGTGTCAGGTGATGCTTCCTCCTGCGCGGTCGGTCCCGTGAAGCCTCTGTTTTGGTTTGCTTATTCCTTTCTTTCCCGTGTCACTGAAGGCGACGGCCCTGAAAACAATACGCACGGCGCGAAACGTGTCGGAGAGGAAGGTAAACCGAGAGAGGGTTTGGTAACTGACGCGGGCCATTGTTCGGCCCCTGCGCTGAGTCACCAACCGCCGGGTTACCCGGACAGCACCTAACAAAGAAAAAGGGCTGAAAGCGCCGATAGAAGGGACCTGAGGATTAAAATGATGCATAAAGGGAAACTAAGAGCACGCTGACCTTGAGCTTTAACGCACGACCTCCATTTCATCCTTGAATCAGGTGGCGCGTTTGCTCAAAGACCACAAAATTTAATCCATATCGAAGCGTTGTTGAGATTTCTACCAGCTTGCGGTGACCTTGACCTTTAACCTAAAAGTCTCTTGAGATTAAAGGTCAAAGATTAAAAAGTCTAAATTGTGGGATTAAAGTGTTGTCTGAGAGCAAAGTCGTCGTTCTGAAGAATGCAAAGACGAGTTAATGCAGCAGGACTAAAATGAGCTTATCCATACTGAATGGATTCGATTTAAGCTGAATTATTGTAGATTAAAACAATCTTTAAAGTGTCTCTGAGATCATGTACCTACAGTTTAAATAACAAAAACTGTTGTGGTGCCCAAAGAAAGTCCAGATTTAAAAATGAGAAGGGATAAATATTCCCGTGAAGGGAATTTGATGAGATTCGTGGCGTCGGATTCAGAGACGTGTGTGAGGGGAACCTGGATCCGAATAGCTCAACCACCAGGGGACGGTTGTGCTGGACCCCTCTGAGGAATTCCACTCTGTTTTTCTAACTTTCCCAGTAACTTTCCCATCTCCCTGTGTAGGTTTACAGGTCAATCCAGAATTGGCTTTGTCATGCCGGTCTTCTGCGGCCTCATTCAGTCCCCGAAACACCTACAAAAGAGAGTCCCCCAGCCCCAAGTAATGAATAAAGCAGCCCTCCCACTGGTTCCCTGGGCATTGTTTCTGGGTTGTTACACAGAGTGTGTGTTGCTCGCTAAGCCTGTGATGGATGTCGGATTACCCCTCAGTCTGTGTCTTCCTGACAAAGAAGGCATCAGCCTGAACTGACACACACACAAGTAAACATGCAAACACACACTTGTGCGCTCCCCAAACATTGGCCCACCCTCATCCTCAAGATCCCCACAATGATCTACGGATCTTTGTCGTGAAGCCAACAGACTGCGACAGCGGCGTCGCAGCAGGACGAAACAAAACAGACCAAAACAGCCAAAAAGGCGCCGGCAGCTACTCAGGAGTGAAATAAAGACAATTAACTGCATTAATCCAGAGTTTGTGATCAGCATAATCATCGACATGATGCTGCTGGACCTTGGAGTCCCCCAAGGTTTAGCGTCCGGCCCACTGGTTTTAATGGTAGCCTGCTTGTTGGACGATCACTGTAAACGTGTCAGTGTAATTGGGACATTCCGGGTATCAGTTAAACAAACAGCCATTTTTCTGCTGACCTGGAGTTTCTGTTGTGCAGGTTTACAACGGCACAAGGCCGCGGATTCTTGCTCCGTTGGCGTAATGGAGGCGCCTGGTCTCGATAAGGTAGCTGAACTTTCACAAAAAACAGCAGTGTAATAAATCTGGGGCTCCTTGCAGCCTCTCTTTCTGTCTTCTACGCCATCCTTCCAGGCCTCATCAACCCCTCACTCTTGGTAAGACCAGTAAGAGACCCACACCCATTCCCACCCCTCTCGCCCTCCATAACAATAGTACCGGCAGTTACCCGGGAAACCGGCCTTTCATTAGCTGTGTGATAAAAAAGATGTATTTCTCGCCTCTTTTCTGTTCACTTTTTCACATCTTTGTTTTTTCGGGGGAATCTGTTGATAAGCTTCAGCGCACGAAGGCCGTCCCAGTGGAACCAGTCGGATGCCTGCAGAGTTGCGGGGCAACAGAGAGAGAAATGTCCTGACGGTTCCTTTTTTCCCTCAGTCTCTCTCTCTCTCTGACACACACACTCACACACTCTCTCTCACACACACACGATCAAAACTCTGAGGTGACCAAAGTGTAAATTATGCTGACGATGATGCCTTTTCAAACCAATATGCTTTTGCACGGGACATTTTTCCCCCACACTTGCCTTTGTCTCCTTTTATCTTTCATAATTTAAGACGTCTCCTCACGTGCGACCGCGTGACCTCGACCGTGGCAGCAAAACCGCCGCTTTCCAAACACAATCCACTCAAAATGCGCACTGTCAACTTTAATGCCGGCGGTAATGAGCCTCCCCAAGCTCAGCGGAAGGCTGCGGCGTCATCGCCACCGCGCTCGCCGCCAGGTGTTGGCGTTTAACACTTTCAGTTTGCAGCGTTTGGTTGGGGGCTCACAGCGAGGGTTCCCGTTTCACCAGGTGGCTCCTGTTACCTGCAGCCGTCAGCAGGGCTGAGGAATAATACCTGCATCACATTACAGCGCCGCTCTCATCTGACCATCCTGCTGCATTATAATTAGGAGCCCTGTAATCCAGCTGGATAACAAAGTCCAGCAGGTAATGGCTGTCCGGGGGGGGGGGGGGGGGCGGTCCTGCAGGGAGACCGGGCCTGGGAGGAAGGGGGGAGATGTCAACTCTTCTTTTAGGAGGATCTCGCTGGGACCTGGACATGAAGATGCAGGATCCTGCCTTGGCAGAGTGTTGGGTGTCCATCACCCAGGGGTGTAGCGTTACAGCGCTTTATCTCTGCCCTCCTTCTCTCGGCCATCATTACCTCACCGGTGTTCGCAGCAGAGGCCTCCTGATCGTGACCCCGAGGGGGGGGCGCGCAGCTTCTTATATTCTGCATATTTGCATTTGATGACTGCATCCATTCACCCGATTCCCCAAACGTGAGCCACCTCGCTAATCAGTCGGAGAAAGACGGTGTGGTCTGCAGCGGGACAGACAGGCGCTGATATATGGAGCCGTGGGACGTTTGTCCCCGTTAGACCCCACGCCGACCCAATGAGGGAACACAGACCCGACCGTCACGGGGAACAAGAGTGTGACTGAGCACAGACAAAGGCCTGGAAAAGGCACCCAGCCACCCCCCAGCGCTACCACCCATCCACCGCCTGATCACAGCAAAGAGATGAGCAGGAAAAGACGGGCGTAAATCTCACGCAGGCACATTAAAGCAGCACATAAAGCAGGAGGGAAGGCAGAAGGAAACAGGAGCAAAGGTTTGCAGCCGGGCTGGAAGAGGCTGCAGATAAATGCTCCCAGTAACTTTGGTGCTCTCGCTGGTTCGGCCTCAGCAGGAAGTCAAGTGCAGCGACAGGAAGTAAAAACGACCCTCCAGGCTGGCGGGTCGGGTCAAAATGGGTTCTTGTCTGGAGCAGAAAGTTCTGTTCTCAACCACTTGACTGAACACCAACCAACAGCAATTACTTTGGTAAGTCCAAATGGACATTTGTAAAGTTGGAGTTCGATTTGGAGATTATCCGATGCCTTCGCCGAGGAGCCGCCGCAGCTGCGCGGAGAAATAAAAGTGCCAGTGAAGCAAGAGGCGGTGAAACATGCTTTTATTGTCAAAGAAAATGCAAAATAAACACAGAAGGGCAAAAGGAAAAGAAAAAAAACGGTGTTTGACTTCACAGAGGAAACGGTGAGGTAAGACGCCATCGACAAGGTCCGTGGGTCTCCTGATGGACGCCCTGCGTCTTCCTCCCGTCAGAGTGAATCCGCACCCCATAATACACAGTCCTGCCAAACTAGAGTGAACTACGGTAACAGACGGCTCATTAACTCCACCTGATATTGAAAAACAGAAGCAATAACCTGCACGCTCGCACCAGCTGGTCAGAGAGCCTGAACGAGGGGGGGGGGGCGTTGGCACATGGAAGGTCGGCTGTTCATTTACAGCAGCGGGGCCTCTTTAAAACACGCACATTTCCCCGGGTGAAGGTTTCGCCCCCGGCTCTCCGTTTTTATTCCATCTACACGCAAAGATCTCGACGGACGGCTGCAGCACAAAATAAAAGAAAAACACAGGGACAGATTCTGATACGAAGCCTAACAGCGAGATCACTCATCTGAGTTCCAAAAGAAGAGTCGTTAGTAGCAAAAGCCGACTCTAAAAACACGCAGGAACCACTCACTGACCAATCCCCATTTGGCAAATATCACCGCAGTGCTGCTGTCACAGTATTTACAGTCCAACTCCACAGAAAACAGTCGTTTTTTCCTGGATTTTGTCCCAACAGGAGGGGCTGGGATCCCCCCCGACGCCCACACTGATGCACCTGAAGTCCACCTTCACCTCTCAGCGCCTCCTAACTCACAGCTCTAAACCTTCGTCCCTCCCGCGCTCGTGGCGTCTGTGGTCGGCGCCGTCGCCCGAAGAAGCATCGACACACTAAATATTTCAACATCTGTAAAAGGAAAAATAAAAGTCTAAAAAAACAGTCTGATATTCCAGAGTGGCATAAAAGTGTCAGTGTAAAAAGAAGCTGGAGCTATTCCTAAAGGAGGGCGTCGATGCGGCTGCTCGGGTCTCCTAACGAGTCTCCCAGGTCAAACAGCTGGTCCAGGGTGACGCTGGGGCTGCACAGGAAGTCGCCGCGGCACTGCTCGTCCTCCTCTGGCCAGGGGTTCTCCAGGAAGGACGTGGAAAGAAAGGCCTCCTCGTGAAAGTTTGACTCCTCGCTGCTGCTTTCGGTCTTGACGGACACGTGGATGTCCACGATCCCGACGGGACCGTCGGCGGGGGACACGTGAGTCCCCCGCACGGTGGGGTCCTGCTCCTTCACCGTGGGGCTCAGGGGCTCCTCCCCCGCCAGGGCCAGCTCACCACTGAGGGTCAGATCCAGCAGCCCGTCCCAGTCGAAGTGGCCCTTCAGCGGACACATCTCCTTCTGGTCGTCGGCCGGGATCAGCGGGGAGCTGGACCGTCGGCCGGCTTTGCCGGGACCTTTCCTGAGGCCCGGGGGCTGCTTCCTCTTGTGCCGGCCCTTTCCTCTGACCACC
This sequence comes from Takifugu rubripes, assembly GCF_901000725.2. NCBI lineage: Eukaryota > Metazoa > Chordata > Actinopteri > Tetraodontiformes > Tetraodontidae > Takifugu > Takifugu rubripes. Next base: position 13,069,546 of record NC_042289.1, read on the forward strand.
GGCCAGGACCCCAACATGGCAGCATCGGCCAGGTGAGGGTCCCAGGTCTGACTGGCACCGGTCGACTCTTCAAACTCCCGGAGGAGCTGCTGGGACTCCGGCGTGATGCGGAATCCGCTCTGGACTCCCGAGGGGCTGTAGGAACCCGCGGTCTGAGGCTGGAGGCTGGCGCCGACCCTGTTCTGCAGGGCCGGGGTGAGTCGGACCGGCGGCATCCGTCTCTTCTTATAAGTGCCGCTCAGGAGACGCTCGGCGTACTGAGGGTCTATCTTCCAGAAGCCGCCTTTGCCTGGTTCGTCCTTCTGCCGCGGCACCTTGATGAAGCACTTGTTGAGCGACAGGTTGTGTCGAATGGAGTTCTGAAAGCAGAAAAGTCCATTTATAGACGAACAGAACCTCCAGCAACAGAACCTCAGCGCTACACCTTTGGATATGCACCACCAGGGGGTCATCTTTGCTCCCAGCCTGACGGGAGGCAGGAAGCACAGCCGACATCACATTAATGCACAGTGCCCCCCCCCACTAAAAGTAGTGCACTGACCTGACGACCTGTGTTAAATATTAGCCGCCCCGTGCGTAGCCCATAATAACAGAACCCTCTGAAACATCTCAGCCAGGCACTGAAACACGAGCGAGCGGCTAACAGCTTCATCAATCATTCATCCAGCAAAATTACATTTTCCTTGAAATTCCCTGAGCTGGAATGAGATGCTTTCCTGACCCCCCCCCAAACAGAGCATAGCCCATAAACAAGTGTGTGTGTGTGTGTGTGTGGGGTCCTTCACCTGCCAGGTGGGGTCTGCATATCTGTAGTAGCAGAAGTTGTCGGTGATCCACTTGTAGATGCAGGCCAGCGTGATCTTGGTCTTCTTACTGGCCTGCATGGCCATGCAGATGAGCGTCGCGTACGAGTACGGCGGCTTGACGTGGGCGTCGGTCTTGTAGTCCACCTCGTCGTGGCAGTGGCCCCGGGCGCCGCCGCAGGCCGCCGCCTGCAGCCTGCTGTAGGCCGCCGCCGTGGGCTTCCCCGGGGTCAGGGGCATCCCCATGGACGCGGGGTCGCCGGCCAGCGGCGAGGCCGGGGCGTCGGCGCCCTGCGGCTGGCGTCCGAAGAAGTGCGCCTGGTGGGGGCGCTGCGGCGCCGTGGCGTCGAGGATGGAGAAGTCCTGCAGCCACTGCAGGCTGGTCAGGCTGTCGTCCAGGCTGATGGAGCTGCTGCTGCTGTCCGTGCTGCGTCTGTCTCGCTCCTCGGTCTGAGCGGCGGCGGCCACCAGCTCCTGCTCCAGCTCCACCGAGCCCTCCGGCCAGTGGTCGGCACTCGCCAGGGTCAACATCTCTGTCTGGGTCCAACGTGACACCTCCCGGTCTCCGTCTGCTCCTGACGGGACAGAAAATATACACCCGGCTTAAACAATGCAGGCCAGACAATGACTTCTGTATTCACAAGCAGAGCCGTTGTGGAGCCGTCCAGCCACGACTGACGCCCGGGTGTGGGCCCAAGGCCTCGGGACCAAGTGGAGTATTGGAGGAGAAAAATTTAAATCTCTCTCTCTCTTTTTTTTTTTTTTTTACACCTTTTATGAAAATTAAAATGTTTAGTTAACCTCGATTGATTTAAAAGATTTAGAAGTTGATAATTATTTCCAGTCATTTGAATTAAATGTTCCGGTGTCAACTTTATTTTAAAGTGTTTTTTTTTTTTTAAATTAAAATTGACCCTGTTTAGCTTAATTAACCCTGCAAAACAAAAAAAAATCGCTCGTTTAAGCAGCCTATAGCTAAAATAAGAAGCTGAGGAAGTTTACATATAAAATCCTCGTATTGAAGTCGCCTGCAAATCTCTAAAACTCAAATCTCACACAGACTTATTAACAAGTGCGTGATGCAGTTTTAAACTCACCCTGCTCTGCTGTTCCGCCGTGAAGCACCGAGCTCCGTCCGGGCGCTGGCCTCCGTGTCCGGCCTCAGCTGCACCTGTTACCGGCCCCGGGTCGCAAGGTTCCTGCGGTGCGTGAGGTTCTGCTGCGCGGTTATCAGCGGGCTCGTCCGGGGAGTCAGTTTAATACCTGGTGTAGGAGTCTTGCACGGTAACCACAGAAACGAGACACCCCCTCGTAAACAGCTTCCCGCTCCCCCATTGGCCTGCTGGTTTCTATGGAGATGAATTTTTAATCACGCAGGAGCTGCAGAGGTTCTCAAACGTCGGCCTCGACGCGAAGATCCCGGAAAATGGGATTCATTTGAGCACCTAAACGAATATTGCAGTCTAATTTAAGGCTACTTTCGTGAAATAACGCACCAGTTTATTTAAAAAGATCATGATTAAAAACTACAACATTAACACATTTAAGATAAATAAATACAAGCAGTTGACAACATTTCGTTCATCCATTTTACACGATACGTGTTTGGATTTCTTAAAACCAATAATTAACTTTACTATATATACGTTTTAGTAATTTTGGGAGGAGGGAAACAAATTTATAAATTAAATAAAATAGTGTAATCCAGTGCTTTTGCATAGTGAACACTTTTTAAATATTTATCTTTCAGTAAAGCTGAATATTTGCTCTGCTGTACATAATTATTTCAGGCTCCTCCTCAACGCTATGATAGTGGGCCTGGGTGGGTCCCTGAGGCGTCCCACAAGGACAATTGTGAAGCAATACAAGTGTCTTTGTGTGTCCCCACGTCTCCTCAAAGCTGGAGACTGAGGACAGAACACACATTCGAACGTCTCAAATCTGCTGTGGGGGTCCTGACAGACCACTAAATAAAAAGCTGTTTCCTCTGGAGGTGGAGTAAAAGAGATTATAAAGAATAATTAGGACTTTAGCTCAGCTGTCAAAAGAGTTAAAACGATACAAATTAAAATGTCTCTCATTAGTATTTGTTAAGGTTCCTGACACCGTTTCAGCTGGTCCATAAATCTGGGGGATTGTCACGTTCTTATTATCAGGAAGGAAGGAAGGAAGGAAGGACACAGAAGAAGCAGAACATTGAGGTATCGTCACCCACCTTCATCACCATCGTCATCATCAACTGATCACCTGCAGCAGAGGTCAAAGGCCAAGCCACCTGTGAGAAAACAGAGCTTTGAGTGTCATAAAGTTTGCTCAGAATTCAAGTTCTATCTTTTCAAAACCATTGTCTTTAGCTTGAATCTCTTTTAAAAAATAAGTAGAACTTAAATCGCTGTATGTAATAAAACATTATCTTAATTCGGAACCATAAGCACGGCCGTGAGGCACGTCGTTTAAAAAATATACCCCTTTGATGTAGATCCTGAACCTTTCGAACGCGTTGACGCTTTCAGCCGTTAACTGGCGTTTAAACGGTTTAAAGTTGCGACGCACGAGGGCGACAAATACCAAGAAATGAGACACGACGGCGAGTTTCTGCCGTGGAAAAACACCGACGAGCACAAATGGCTTAAACATTAACCTTCTCTTCATTGGAAAACAACAACAACTGAAATTTGTCACCGAGAGATAAATTATTAACGTTTTATTTGATGATTTCGTTTTCACAATGGATGCAGTTTAGTTAAAGCTTCGGCAGCTTTTCCCCAAGTGTGAATAATTTAAATAGTCGCAGAGTTTTACTGGAACCGAGTGGATTGTCCGAATATTGGATGGCGTGTATTTAATTTATGTGTCGAAATCTGCTTCATATGTCGGGAACCGCGTTGGGATTATTATTGAGGAAAGGCGGTGTGGAATTGTCAGAGTAATGATCTCCAATATTAAAATGGTCCTCATCGGTGAAACAGACTTTAATCTATCATCACGCATGAAATATTCAGGACATAAACACAAAGAAAGCTGAATAGAATTAGTGTTCTAGCAGGAGAACCACGCAGCATATGTTCTAGTTTCTTGTGGAAGATTTTTTTCCCCTGAAATCTTAATTTATCTCCCTAAAACAAACCTTTCAGATAAAAACAGCACATCTAGATATAGTTAATTTCAATAGATTGAAACAAAGTTTTACTCTCCGTGTATTTATTTTGGCAGTAGGGTTGTAGACAACCAATGTCTCACCAATTTCATTACGATGTTTTGATGTTTTGAGCCAATACTCAATACAGCCAATGCTGCAATCATCCATTTTCTGAAGCGTGTTTTTTTTTAACTGCCCCGTAAAAATTGTTTACAAACACGACTTTGTAAATATAATTACAATGTATGAAATACATTAAATATCTCAGCTGTGACAAGAAGCTGCCAATTATCCGCGGAGCTCCTCTAACCTCCAATAGGAAGCGCTTCTATTCGTGTAACGGCCACAAATAGAAGCGCTTGATTACACATCGGGATGAACGCCGAAGGCGGAGTGATATCGGCGCCTCGAGCCGCTCATCGCAAGTGTTCCAGACCAGTGAAACAAACGCCAGGGCTGATTTTTAAACCTTTCAGGATATTAACCAATCAGCAGCCGAGTCGTACCATGTTGCGTAGCGCTCGTCCAATCAGCGGCGACCTACGCTTTGTTGTTAGTGATGACATAAAAATATTATTGTTGCTGCTGAAGCGCTGCGGAGGAGACTCGGGACGCACTCGGTCCGAAGCAACATTCTCACTTTGTTGGTTTCGTTTTCGGCTTGGAAACGACTGCGCGTCGAGTAGAAAGCGGTCATGTCGGTGAACATGGACGAACTTCGGCATCAGGTCATGATCAACCAGTTTGTTTTGACGGCCGGTTGCGCCGCCGATCAAGCGAAGCAGCTCCTCCAAGCGGCCCACTGGCAGTTTGAGGTAGGTGGCGAGGCGGCGGCGTTTGCGCCTCTTCCTCCACTGTCCGGGCGAGGGGTCGTTGTCTGGGTTGTGTTCGTGCTCTGAGCGCATTCGAACAGATTTTCTCTGACTTTGGAGTTTTTTGGCGTCCGGTCTCGCAGCCATGCGCTCGTCGGGGCTAACGCGAGCTAAGCTAACAGCAGTGAGGACGTGGTGTTCCACTCAATGGCTGTTTTGTTTACATTCTCCTCAGGAATCCACGGTGTCATTCCCAGGCTAATTGTCGCTAGCCCCCGTCTCTGTGAGGACAGTCTGCACCCATAAAAGTTTATGGTTGCCCAACATGGGCGGCTGAGTTACAGTTTAACGCCCTTCAATGACAACAAACAGCGTGTGGACGCGGAGAGCTGAATCACACCGATGCCATCTTGTCCAGACGTGGCCCGTTTAGGGGAACTAACAACACGATCATGCTTTACTCACAGGTGATAAGGCACGGCTCAAAGCCAGAAGAGATAAGAGAAACACCAACAAACGCTTCCTCCTACTTCCTTCATGAATGGAAGCGTATTTAGGTTAGATAAACCACCCATCCGTGGGGCTAAGGGCCTCCACGAAGAGCTCCTGGCACCAGAGATCCAGGGGCTTCTCACCAGTGAAAAGGACTTCTGGTGGTTCTCTTGTGGCCACAGCCGGGCCAAAGCCGGGCCAGGTGGTTCACACGGAACAAGGATTGCTGGGATTGACTTCATCCTGTTAAGGCAGGAGTCTGGCTGAATGTGAGATGGCTGCAAGTTGGTTCACTTTAAGTGTTTCCACATCTCACAACTACTGCATTTCAAATGCCCCCAACCCCGTTTTGATTATTATCACCTCAAGTTCTTGTTGTTTTTTTAAAAAAAACAACAACAAACAAACTATGGTTTCTGTTGCCTCTCTCGTGTTCAAACAATGAAGCATTAAGGGAGAACGTGTTGGGTAACTAAGGTATCTGGAGACTATTGTGCTGCTGCAGTGAGTCACTGTTCCCTCACCTGGGCTGCAGAACACTGCAGAACCATTGACGGAGGCAAACTGGTAGAACCGCAACGCTAAGCTGTGCCTGGTACGAAGGTGTCAATCTTCTACCAGCTTGTGAGGCGCTCGGCCGTGTCCTCTCCCCCTTTGACATTTATCTGTACTCTTATCACGTCCTCAAGATATTTGCCCGCAAACAAACAGTCTATACAGTTTAGATAGGAACGTAACGTAATGTAAAGGAATTTGCAGATGATCTGGGAGACACACCTGTGGTGACGCCACCGTGTGTGAATAATTTAGGTTTTACTGTCACACGGCAACAAGGCTGCAGGATTTCAAACGAGCACCATTTGAGACGCCGATGGAGTTTTCAGTAAATAACTTAATTACATCAGTGACTCATTGGAGCTCAGATTTGGAGCATAAAGAGCTCTTGTGTGTGTTGGCTTCCGTCTGTCAGAGGACTCGCAGTAAACAAGTTATTTATTTACTTCGGTATCATAACTCTGGCCTGGTTTTATTTTCCACTTGTGCCAAAAGCGTTTCCTGTCCCAACGCACGAAAGTCGAGTTGCTATTTAAATACTGCCGGATTAAAAACGCACCCAGAAATTCAGGGTTCGACTTCTGCACTCCCAAAAATCCACCCCGGGGCTTCGCGACCCCGGCTCAGAGGCCGACAGTTGTAGGTTTCGCTCTCAACTTTCCTCCCGTTCGTGCGTTGGCAGGAAACCCGAGGTGACCGCTAACAGACGGTTCACACACCGACGGCGGCGTGGACGCGGCGGGGCTGCGCGTAACAACAGCCGAGTGTTTCGCCGCTTTGATATGTGCAGCACGTTGTACGGCGCACATTCCTGCACCGCCGCTGCTGTTGTCAAACAACCGCACGGTGGGGGTGGGGCGGGGGCCGCGCTCGAGCATGCAGGGGGGGGGGGTTGATGCTTTCATTCAAGTGTTGGAAAGGAAGAGGCCCCCAGTGTGGAGGAAATGGAGGCTACGGCGAGCAGAAAGAAGCGTGTAAATATCCTGAACGCTGCGTTGATGTGACGAGACGACGCCGCTCTTCTGGGGCGAAGCGTTTCTCCTGCGGACGCACAGATAACGGAGACGTCACCGTTGGCTCCGTTGGCTCATTCACCGGGGCACCGACCGCCGTGTGTTTGAAAACAGGAAACACCCGAGAGGAAATGACTTGTGAAACGTCCTTCGGACAAGCGGGATTGTTGTAATCGAATTAAATCCGCATACTCGCACAGTGGGACGGTTAAATATTTCCGTAAACAATGACATCACCCTCCTCGTTTCCTGTCACCGTTAACATGAATCACGCTGTTGTTGTTGAGGACGGCCGCCTTATCGGCCTCTCTGAGGTCACCGGGGTCCTTTTGTCTTCACAACAGACGAGAACAATGCGAGACGTCGACTCACTTCCTTATTTTCCCTGGAACGAGCTGTTGACATTTTTCCTGTGTTCGCACACGGGCCGCCCGATCCTGAGCTGCGTCCGCTTCGTAACGGAGGAAGCTGGATCAACGGGGAAGCCCGGACACATGGACACATGCGGGGTCATTAAACTGCTAATGAAAGAGATTTAACTGAGACGGTGATTCAGCAGGTGTGATGACGAGTCCCACTTTAATTGGCTGTTGTCAGGTCAGTGAAGGAAATTAAGGAGGCTTCGGTGAAACGGCAGGAAAATAGCAGCAGCACGTGGTTACGGTGACTTTGCTGAGGGTTAAAGTGGCCTCGCTGCCAGGAGCTTATCTGAAACAGCTTTTCTGTGGTCTTCAGACCCTGGAGATAATGGTTTTAACCCTGAGCTCATGTGACTGCTGGTGTTGGCTGACCTGTGAGCTGATAGTGATGGGATGTCTCTTTTCTCTCTCTCTCCCTCTCTGCAGACGGCCTTAAGCTCCTTCTTTCAGGAGACCAACATCCCCGGCCACCATCACCAGATGGTAAGTCGACCTGGAGCACGCGTGGTCGAGCGGCGGCTTTTGGTCCAGTGAGCTTCTGGACAGAGATGCCACAGACTCCTTTTGAAATCAATAGTGGAGTCAAAAAACCACATATAGAGAGATGGAAGAATAGAATAAAATAGGACTTAAGAAGAATAATCAGGATGTTTTCATGGAACCCAGAAATTGATCAGGCTTTCACGTTCTGTCCTTAGTAAACCTGAGGCCTAATTCTGGCCTCCAGACTTCACATCACGGAAGGTGTGTGTGTGTGTGTGTCTGTGTGTGTTTAAGAGAGAGAGAGATCGTGGTTATAAGGAAGGGTGTGCTCGGCCATAATTGCTGTTTAATCTGCAACACTGTCATTACCTGCTTCATGTGGAGGCCTCACCTGACAGGAGTGTGTTTGAGCGAATTAACTGATTATTGTGTTGCGTCTCCTGGGATTCTTTGTAGGCAGAAACTCCAGGATCTTCAGCCGTGTTGCTTCTTGTATGAAGCTGTTGTGGCAGTTGAGGTGTACACTGGAGGGGTGTGTCACGAGGAAGCTAACAACAGCGTGAGACACCTCACGCTGTTGTTAGCTAATTAGCTTAGTTACTGTGCAGATTGGTGACATCACAGGGTGACATCTGTGGATCGACTGTGCTCCTCCAGAGTCAGAGCTGGTCCCCGTTAACAACAGAAGCCCTGATGTGAACGAGTTTCTCTACGTACGAGCTTAAATATTGACAGAACCAGTCCCGGGGGCTCGTTGACTGTTGGCTCTGAATGCATGAGGGTCACGTGTGTGACGGGAGTACCGGTGTGTGTTTGCGTTCCACGACACTGATCCACGCGTGAGCGGAGTTTTGACAGCTGTGTACACACAGACTCAAACGGGAAAAACGAGCACTGTTATCGCGTTCACAACAATAACACAGGATTCACCTTTCAAGACACTAATAATGGTAGTAATAACTCTGAGTGACCTCTTCCTAGAAGCCCATAAACGTGTGTGTGTGTGTGTGTGTGTGTGTGGGTGTGGGTGTGGGTGTGGGTGTGGGTGTGTGTGTGTGTGTTGTAAATACTTGAATCATTCCTGCTGGACAGCTGAGGGAACACACCTCTATTTCTGTCTGCTACTTGATCTCTGTGCACGAGGACTTTTGCCATTTACCCGCCAGTCGCGTCCTGCCAGAACACCTGTGAGCAGATGACTTAGAATTTAATGTACACAAGTAAGAGCGAGCTGTTTTAAAATAACAAGTGGAGTCTGGAGGCTTCATCCAGCAGAAGTGTCTCAAGATGTCGGGGCCGAGACGTTGGGCGCATGGTCGCAGTGCCTTTGGGCAAACCTGGATGTGAACCCCGGGTTTCTGAGTGGAGAATGTTCTGGTGTTGCCGTCCTGTAGCAGCTCAACAGACTTTCAGAACCTGTTTTTATTTTTTTCTAACCGATTTTGACTTGTCCTTGTGCTCGCCTCCCCTTCCCAGATGTGCACTCCCAGAAACACTCCCGCCACGCCGCCCAACTTCCCGGACGCCATCACCATGTTCTCCAAGCTGAGGGCATCAGACTGCAGCTCCGGCACGGCCACGGGCCCCTCGCAGGTGTCTATGGCCTGCTCGCCCCCGACCCCCTCCTCCACATCGGGTTTTGGTTCCTTCTGGGCTTCCTCTCCACCCAACCACCAGCCCGCCTGGCTCCCCCCATCATCACCCACCAGCCATCACATGCACCAACACTTCCACCACCACATGCAACAGACTCCCATGTGGCCCCCCGTGTCTCAGTCCGGCAGCTCTCAGCAGCCCCACGTTGTGTCGGCGCTCCAGGGCCAGAGATGAGACTCAGCTGGGGGGAGGGGGCGTCCAGGATGGTGGGCTGGGTCCGGTGTAGAGGAGTAAATCTGGTGTGTGTGGGGGGGGGGGGGGGGGGTTCGTTCTCGTTCTTTCTAAAGTCAACATGAACAGTTTTTCTCTGAGGAGACTTTTGCATCTCTGAGTGAAGAGCGCAAGTTCACACGCGACAGACTTCAGAGTCTCTAAAAAACTGCTTCATCATCGTCGCTCCGGGGGGAGGAGTCACGCCATCCGCCCCAGAAACGCTCGCAGGCTCCACGGATAATGTGGGTGGAAGTCAGCAATAACAGATAACGAGCGACGGCTTCGCCGGGGATCGTGGACGCACCTCGGCGCCGTGGCCTTAAGGTGGAGTTTGATCGGCAGCCACAAAAACAAGCTCCTCCCACTGGAACTCCAAAGCTCCGCGTCGACACTAATCTGAGATCCGAGCGTCGGAAAAACAACAAATGACACTTTCTGCTCGTCTGAACGTTGAATCAAAATCGAAATTTTCTGTCTGCTGATTTTTTTTTTTTATTCTCTCTTTTATTAGTTTTGTATTTTGTTATAAAACGGTGTTTCTGCTGTAACTCAGGAAACAGGTTAAATATCACAACGCAGTGTTTTTCTGTTTTTGTTGGGGGCGTCTGAGGATTCTAGGAAGTGCTGGAAAGGAGCCGATGGTTTGACGGGAGAATGGGTTGATGTGCGGCGGCTGGATTAAGTTGCTGGATTATGGCGACGTTTTTGTGACCGTCTCCCACCGCCTGGAGGAGACGGTCCGGGATGTAGAATACGGATGATTCTGCGGGTGACGGAGCCGGAATTGAGTGGGATTCCTCCGGTTCAAGTCGGAAGCAGTTAAAGCAAAGGTTAACCTCCACGTTCCCCTTATTGGTTCCGTCGCGGCTGTGGAACAGACGTTCCGAGTTGAGAGAGGCGATCGTTCGGAGGAGTCGCGTCGTCCACGTCGCCCATTTTTGACTCTGACTGTTAAATTCGAAAGGCAGTCATCCGATTGTTCTCCTCGTTGTGGTTCCAGCCAATCACAGCACAGGAGGCTGAGGAACAAAGACAACCGTTCTAATCCCGCTGGTTTCTCAGTGGATTCCAGGGTCTGATGATAGGGGCGGAGCTACTTCCGGTGTAGTTTGAGGCCATTTTTTTTGTGGATCAATCAACAGGGCGCACGTTAATCGGGTGCTTCATTTTTTACAGTTGTTAGCAGTGGGGGGGGGGCGACTCAGTGATTTTCCACACAACCATCCAGACACTCAACACTCCTACCTCCGTCGGTCTGACTGGGAGAGGCCCCTGGCGCGAATGTATTCTCTGCTGCAGACACGGACAAGATCAGACGGTTCAGACAAGTTCAAACTGCTGCAGGAGGATCCACAGCGGAGCCCCGCGTCTGCCCCGATACCGATCCGCACAAACCTCAGATCGGACCTCGCTCGCGTCGCCGAAGGTGTCGTCGTGTCGCGGCGTGACTGAAACGGCAACTTCACGAGAACAATGTCGACGTCGGGGGCGACAGGAGGCAGACAACAGGTTTTTACAGCGTCAAACAAGACAATCGGCTGTTCCTGTGTGATGTCTTTTTCACACTCGCTCACTTTAATCGTGCGTGAGACGTGCGCACTCTGACTCCCCGGCAGATTTGTTATTAAAGTGATAACGAGGTTCCGAGGAGCTGGGCAGATTGTGACAAAATCTAATACGAGGATGAAAATAAAAATCCATCTGTTCACAGAGAAAACAAGTCTTTTCTGCTGGTAGTCAAAGGAACGTGCTGTAGTTTATGCAATACCAATAACATGTACACTCACTTTTTTATATATCGGAATATGTTTCTGTTGGGTTTTCCTTTCTTTTTGCACAGTATGAGAGTCGCAAAGCTTCAGTTGTCCTGGCTGTTTCAGTATTGATTTCAAAAGTGCCTAACGTCCCACTGCGACGCTCTCCGTCATCGTCCGCACAGCAGCGCGGCGGCGAGAACGCCCGCGGTCCGGTCAGCACCTCTGTTCTGGTACCAGGACCCACGAGAGCTTGAGCAACATTGACCCATAATGATGGAAGATGAATAGAAGCTGCAGATCGTCACATTTGATTAAAAGTAGCAGCAGTTTTACTTTTTAGAAAAGGACATCGAGTATTTAAATGTCTGATGATCATTTACAAAGAGTTGGCTCTTTTTTTTCTTTTCTGTACTACCTCCAGTGGTGGAAAACATCTTTACTCAAGAAATGTTCTTGAGCACAATTTCTAGAACTCTGCTCCCTTGATGTTTGTATTGTGCTACATGTTGGGTTGAAGGTAGAAAATCGGATTCTCTGACCATAATTTCAGACAGCGTTCAGTTCAACAGGCGTTTCCAGAGTTCGATGAATCCAAAAGGGGTGTTTATGTTGACCTGAAGGGTCTGTGCTGCCCTGCCTGCTCCACTCAGTGATGGACCCATCGTTCATTTAGGGTCACTTCATGTCTCGGACACGCTGCTGACCCTCAGACCACGGCGGCGTTTTCGTTACCACCGCTTCATTTTGTCTCACCGAGTGGTTGGTGGTGTTTTCTCCCCCAGAATTTCACTTTGTTCTAATCCGTGGCTCTTTTTTTTATAGTTTTCTGAAGTACTTTGTGTTCATTTCCACTGTTGCAATTTGTATTTATATGTTTAATAAAAGAAGGTATGATCTGCTGCCTGCTGTGGTGGCGTTGATCCTTACAGCTGAACGTGGAGTTCCCACAGACGGAGCAATGAGGCTGGAGATGTTGGGAAGATGTGGACGAAGCAAAAGAGCAAACTGGGCCGGTGTTGTCCAGCTGCTGAGGTCTCAGCCGGACGGACAGTAAAGGGAGGTTCACTGCTGCTATTCAGCACGGAACACAACACAGTTGTAGAGAAACTTCACATGAGATTAAAGAAAGCAAAACAATCTTTCAGTCTCCATTTCCTGCACGTCATAAAGTGTCCTGGTCTTGATCATCACGCTCACATGTGTCAGATTCGGTGCCCCAACAATGCGTTTTACTACAGACTGACTCAAAAAGCTGCCCGGACCGTTGATCTGCACAGGAATCTGAAACTGTCAGGCAGATGAGATGAAAGCGTCTATAACAGGATGCAGCCCAATTTGGCGTACACTAACCCACCTCCTCAGTCCCGCTTTCATCTTTACTCATCAACGGGTCTTTCCTGCCCTCAGCCTGAAGTTCTGTGAACAGGATGTGCACTTCCCCTGTGAGTTCTGACGAGTTCTGCTTAGTGATGCAACGTCGGACTCTTCACCTCCTGCCACAGTGCTGACAGTTAAAGGAAACAGCTCACAGGCTTTTGAAGGACTGGATGTCTCCGTCCACAGACAGATACAGTCAAGTGTTTTGTAATGAAAGGAGGAACTGTTGGCCTCTGTGACACCAAGGTTGCACCGATGTGTGTTTCATAACAGAACTCCTCCGAGACTCCTCCTTCCTCTGTGTGGAAAGTGTTTACACATGGGAACTATTTGGTAATAGCAGCAGGAAACAGAGTTCTGAGGCTGGTTAGTGCCCATCTGAGAAGGAAGCCACTGACATATTTGCCCCACTCATGAACAGATGTGTTCAGCTCTTTTATACCAGATTACACAGCAACAACTACCTGTAATGGCCACATTTCCTCTCAGAGACTAATAGGGAACATTCTCTTGGGTGATAAGAAGCGATGGAATTTAAATGGATTTTATTTCCAACATATCTATTTCTGATGGGGCATTAACAGAGTGAACTGAAACATGTTACCTTCTGAGCTGAAATAAAAACAGTGTGGTGCTCACGAGCGCCCCCTACAGGTCCGGAGGCTCGTCGGGCTGAGTCTTTATCTCAGCGTCTGCAGGAGCCTGAGTGAAGGAGGTGTGAGAGGTGCAGCCCAGAGCTGAGACAGGCCAGTCCCTGCTGGAGCTGCTCGAGGCTGGACAGAAGGGGGAGGGCTGTCAGTCTCAGATGGTTGAGGCTGGTCGTGAGGAAAAGAACCGGGGATTCCTATGAATGGCTGGTTGACTCACCTGAGTGGCTGCACCGAGCACTTTTGGCACTGTGAGGGTGCTGAGCCGGAGCCCCCTGTGCCATCTCTGGAGGTGAGGCGGGTTTTCTGTGCATTACTTTGTCTTTAGTTCTGCACAAACCTGCAGCCATTAAAGTGCTGAAGATTAACAACAGAGGTTAAGGTTCTATTTGAGTACATCGGTTGGAATGCATCACATTTACCGTCTTTGGTGGAGATTGTTGGTAGCCTTATTTCTGTGTTCCTCACTGATGGTGCACTCAGGCGGCCTTTGTAAATGTGCCCGTCGAGGCCGACGATGTCAACCTCCTCCGACTGGCGTCAATACACACAAAATCCAGTTTTCACCAATTATTTAATAACAGATAAATGAGTCAGAGTCACGCTGTTCTAATTTGCGGACTTTATTATCAGAATCAAAGATGGAGGGACGGCGTCAGACCTGAACCATGAGGTCAACCTCGGCGTGTGCGCAGTGCTTCGCAGGCTGCCGACGCTGACTGGCCGAGTTCACCGTGTGGCTGCCGCCACAGTTCCGCGACACGGTCATGTGGCTGTAGTCGGCGAGCCCGGCGAAGCGCTCGCTGCCCATCACACGGTGAGGAGAGAGGAAAGAGTAATCTGTAACTGTTGGGGCCTCGTCTTAGGGCTTTTTCTGGGGCACTTGCGCCACCTGCTGGTAGTCACAGGTCATCCGGGATCTCACCTCCTGTAATGCTGCCGAAACTGCTCCAGGGCGTAAACGGTAAAAGGCCTGATGGGCTTGTGTGCAGGGAAGCCAGGAGTGGAAGGCAGCCGCATTAAGTGCCTTTAACGTGCCAAGGAAAAGAAATGAGTGCACAAAACGGAGAAAAATAAATACACAGAGTAGCATCATGAACTTCCTGTACGTGCCCAGTGCTCAAATCTAATCAACATATTAAATATTCACAGTTGTGATGCTGACTCACTGTGTGTGCGTATACTTGACAATGGGTCGGTCACAGGAGAGGCAGTTAAATCTGTCCACCAGCTGTCTGGAATCAACACAAATACCCCTTTTGTACAGCTGTGTGGACACCAAAAGGGACCTTTCCCTCCATGTCGAAACGTACTTTCTTAACGCAGCAGCATCGTCGCTCTCCAGACCTTCCTGAGGCTGCAGCTTCTCGTTGATGTTCTTCCATCGGTTCTCCAGCTGCTTCTTCACTGAGTCCAACTCAATCCTGTTCAGCTACGGACGCGTCAGGGGTCAACACCTCTGTGTCGCGGTTCACACTCTCACGTCTGAACACTATTTACCTTAGAGTCCATCTCAGCGGAGAGCCTGGCGATGACCCTGTGCCAGTCCTGCTCCTGGCCTGCCACCTTGTTCAGAAGCTCCTTTAACATGGTGCTCAGCTGCTCAGAATCCAACTGCAGGTGACTGACTTTGCTCTCCAGGGCAGATTTTTCTGCTTTCTGAAGAAGAAGCAGGAGGCGGAGAAGAAACTTACATCCTCCCTGATACATGTCTGCACTCCTCTATGAATGAAAGTAGAAGAAGCCCCTCACAATTTCCCTGTCCACCATCTGTTTGTCTGCCTTCTTTTCCTCAAGTTCTTCCAGTGTCTTCAACAATTCCTGTAAAAGAAAAGCGTGTCATCACCATTTATCTTGGCAAACTCCACAAAGGAGCAACGTGGGGAGAGGCTGACAGCGGTTCGTCCACCCTGTACCTGAATGTGAGTCTGTTTCTCTCTGTTCTCCTCCTGCAGATTTCTGTTGCACTGGTGAAGTTTCTCACACTCAGCTCGAAGGTGCAGGAATGCTGCCTGCACGTCGTTGACCAGTTGCATGTTCTGAGGAGGTCACACCAATAAAGATTAAAATATGAACAGGCGGTGGTATCCAAATGTTCCATATCCTCCCAGCTACGACGCATGCCGACACCTTTTCTTGATCACTGCTCAGGTTCTCTATTAAAGATTTCTGCTGGCTCAGTTGATTCATCAGGTTATTTGATGAATCCTGAAATTCTAGATGAACAACACAACATCAAATCATCAACATAGATCTGGACAGTGTGGATTCAAGCGTCTCATGTAAATGTAGCTCTTACAGAACGGTTACAAGGTGCTACCTTTGTTAGTGATGAGCTCTGTGACGCGTGTCAGCTGTGACTGGTCCAATTTTCCTTCTTCCAGTTCCACAACACGAGCTTGCAGTTTGCCGAACTTCTCCCTTAGTTTGCTGATGTCCCTCAGCGCTTCCACGGCCTCCAGGTAACGCTCCGGGCCTCCGGTTACCCCCAGCAGATCCAACCCTGGAGGCTGCTGCTCTGCTGTCGTCTGCTGCAGAGTTTCTGACTGGTCTGACTGGTCTGCAGGAGCGTCTAAAGCTTCTGCAGCCACCGTCGTTTCCTGGAGAATCAATGTCTCTCCAGAGGCTTCTGCAGAAGAAGAGGCAGCTGGTGAGCTGCTCCGAGGAGGAGTCGTCTTCAAGGCGCTGACATTTCTGCTGAACGCTTTGTCTTTGGGAGGATCAACAGCTTCAGAGATTAGAGGCTCCTGTAAAAGAGACACGTTCTGGATGGATTAATACAGTTTGACTGTCTCTTGATATTTCTCAGGGAATGGATAGTTAGAAAGTAACACAAGTGAGCTTTTATCAAAATAGAAAAGATCAGCTATAATAGGCTTTATATAAAAATCTGAATTGAATTGCTGACAGCAAATGTTCAGATTTGTGAAAAAAAAAATATGGTTTGCATGTGCCTTTATGATTTATCTGAGACAGACAGGTTATTTAGAGGAAATGATATCCTTTAAATGCTCTTGTATACAAATTACAACATATTTCATGAATTACAAATGACATGTTTACTGCACAAAACTTTAAAGCGGAGATGGAGACCAGTTAACTGAGGAAAGGGATGAATAATTGTCTATTTAATCAGAATTTACATTCAATCCTGGTGTAGAAACAGGTGCCATCGCCCCCTGCTGGTCACGATCAAGAAATGCCATTTATTTCCTGTCCTGAACATTATTGAGCGTCTAAGTCGATTTAATAACCATCTAACAGCAAATCACCATTATATGAGTGATCTAAACCAGCCGGTAATAAGGACTCGTACCTAACACTTCATCTCTGGACGTGTTTGAGCATCATGGCACCAACTAACTGCAGGATTTTCACGAGTGCGTGCGTGAGTATGGTTCTGAGACAGAGCGTGAACCTGTTCCACCAGCAGTGCTGAGGTCCATCCTCATCTTACCTGCTGCAGGTTTTCACTGAGCAGAGCTGACTGCATGTCCTCCCAGGTCACGCACTGACCCAGCTGCTCCGCTTTGGGGCACCTCTGGACCACGCGGGCCAGCGACCTCTGTCCCAGCGGCCACAAAACACAACACACACGACTGTGGAAGCCAGGCAACTGTAACAGGGCTTTAACTCGTGGAACAGGAAAATAAAACACATGCAGGTGTAACTTCAAACTCACCACAGTTTCCTCCAGCGTGTCCACACGCAGGCAGCACTTCTCTGCAGCAGACGCCTCCTCTGCCTGCACTTCTGCCATCTGGACAGGCAAGAAGAGAAGGTTTTTATCAGTTTTAATAGCCTTTAAAGGCTCCCAATGAACCAGATTCTTTATTCAAAATGAGCTCCGTGTTGCAGGAAGTGGTGAATGCAAAATTAGCCTCAACAGAGCCAGAAATGTTTCATTTCTCTTTTATCCAATTAAAGGTTTTGCAGACTTAAAAAAAAGAAAGTTTCACCTTTTGCTGATGGTGAAGCTGCTTCATTTCTTCCTTCAGACTTTCACTCTGGTCTTGGAGATGCTGGAGGAGGTTCAAGGCCTACAACAACACACAACTGATCTGACTGATCTGGGAACACGGATGTTCTCACGGATCGGAGAGAGAGTTACGCTAAAGCCGAAAGAATGTTTCGTGTTTACAGCTGAGAAATAATCCCGGCCTCAACCAGGTCACCTAAACTTCCCGTGACCTCTTTGAGGTCCTGGCAGAGCAAACAACTTGAATTTGTGCTTTGAGAATTAGGATGCTTGTGTGTGTGTGTGTGTGTGTGTGTGTGTGTGTGTGTGTGTGTGTGTGTGTGTGTGCCGAAACAAAGGACATTCCTGAGCCGTTTCTGAGCTGCTGTTTAACTTGCGTCGAATGTGTCCAGGCATGAAATGATGCAGCGACGAGCAGCGCCCCCCCACAGCTCCTCAATGACTAACAGATGGTTAATGAGTGAAATCACACCCTCCACTCACACCTGTGGGTTCATCTGGACCAGTTCGTTTTTATTACTGATAAAAAAGTTATTATATAAGATATTATTTCCTTGGTTAGGAAACAACAGCAGCTCTCTCGTTATAAAGTGGATGATGGATAAAGCCCTAAATATTTAGTCAGTTCAGCCGAGATTCCGTTAAAAGTTTAAAAGGACGCTCTCAGAGTTACAGCATGGAAATAGTTTTATCTCTCGTTAGATAATAAGTTCAGCTCCGATGAAAATGGGGACAGAGTAGAATTACAGTGAAAAGAGTAGAACCCATCCATCAGACAAACGGAACCAGAACAAACTTGAATGTTAGCCATTAACTGGATCCAATTGTTGTGGCACTTTGCCCCTTTAAAAAGTTAATAAGTGGACAATGAACCTCTGACGTGTGTCATGCGTCCAACTGTGTCCCGACAGGCTCCGAGGGACGGACAGCCCAGGTCACCTGATCAAAGTTAAGCGTGGTTAGACTGCAGGATGTTCCAGGTGACCCCAGTGATGCCCGCAGCAGGCATGAATGATTCACATGCTCTCCTGAAAGACACAGCATCACCTGCACCTGCCCGATGTCCTACTTTTCACCTGAGGGCCATTGATCGCCTGACAACCAGAGTCATCTCTGCATGGGACTAATTAACCCTGACCCGGCCCAGAGCTGAGATCGGGAGCAACGTGGCAGTTTAGTCAATAAACACCTGCCTCTTAGACGCCATCGGATCTCATCCACCCATCTGATACGTTCAGTATCTTAAATTAAAGACTGCTATTCACCTCTTCCTGGGAGTCTGAGTTGTTGTAAATGACCTGACAGAAACTTGAATAGACACGCAGAGGTCATTTGAGATGTCAGGGTGGCGCCCGTCTCCTTTTGTCCTCCGCTCTGTCAGCAACGGCTTAAACACACCGCTGAAATGCTCGCCGCCGCCCGCCAGAAAAGAATAAGAATACACTGCTAGGCCAGACTCAGGGGCCCCTTTCAATCTGATACTGAAGTAAATGTCATTCATCCAGGACAGATTCATTAAAAATGCGGTGCCAGATAAGTCAAATTAGGAGGTAGTATAAATTCCTAGATAGAAATCCGATGTTGTCTGAAAAAATTAAAACCCCGGTTGTGATTGAAAGGGCCAATTTCACTGACTGTGACCGCCCCAAACCTTAGAATAGGGCTTTTACCGCTCCTCTAGGTTTAAAACAGAGGGATTAGAAAAACACTGCATGGCTTAATATCCATTATATTAGTTGGTAGACTTGATGGGATCATGGAGGGACTGTTAAACGGACGGATGTCTCCTCTCACCTTGGACACGTCCTCCTCACAGCTCTGGACGCGGGGCAGGAGGCTCATCTGGAGGTCCGCTGCTCGGCCGGAGGATGAAGAAACCTCTATCCCCTCCTGCTGCTCGGTGCCGGGCTGGACCTCATCATTGCACCGGCCTGGCCCTGCCTGGCGGCCCGTCACCTCCACCAGAGCATCGGGCTGCCCGTCGCCGGGAGCGGGGCTCCTCCACCGGATCTTGACCTGCTGGATGTCCAGCTGCTTCAGGACGGCGTGCAGAAGGGCGTGCAGGGCGCTGAAGTTGACAGCTCCCACCTGAGGAGTGCCGATGGATACATTTAACAGGTCATATAAGCTGATGTCGTCCGACATTCTGCTTCTATGGGTGAAATCAGCATTAATTTACAGTTAAGCTAACCTCAGCTAACCTCTGAAAACTGAGCCTCGCATACTGTACACACTCCGGCTAACAAACTGTCTAGCTCAGCAGTAAAGGTTTACAGGAATAAAAATAGTTTTCGCATTTTTGTTGACTATGTAATGAAGGTAGGACGGCAACCCCACCGGTGGATGTAACATCGAGGGTTGGAAGTTTTAAAAAAAAGATAGAAAAGCAGCGTCATACCTCACGGATTTACCGGGAAACTGAAGACTCGCATTCAAAATAAGACGTTTACTGAACTCGAATCCAAAGTAAACAACTTCCGTTTTAGTAAAAGCTTTATAAAACGCAACATAATAAATTATGTGCATATTTTTGTACACTCTTTCATATTTCTCTAGAGTAAAACCCGATATTTTCCGGTTTTTAAAAGGGTCAAGGATCACGTGACCGGATGTAGTATTCCTCACGAGCCGGCACTTCACGAGACTTCGCTTCCCGGATTCCCACATTGGAGTAAACTGAGCGTTAACGGTCACTAGGCAACCAGTGGCAACCATGCTGCGTTCACGGACAAAATATACGTGTTTTTCCCCTTCTATAACAATTCAAACAACTTGTAAACTATTATTTACCGTTTATTAATAACAACAATAATAATAGTGCATGTGTGTACCGACTTTAATAATGAATGCGAGTTATAAGTATTCGTTACTGCACAGATCATATTTGCTGTGGTTTTATCTTTCTAGTTTATTAATATGGCTTTTTGTGTCACACACCTCAGTACGTGTCTAAATCTGTGGATGTTTTTAGACATTTTAATCAATATCTCACAATCTTGATCAGGTGACAGCTCTTGTCCAAGTAAAAGGAACGTTTTAGGAAGAAAAACGACTTGAAGAATGATCAAAATAGCATTTTTTAATTGATAATAAACTGCAAAAAAATGTTTGGATGTCGTTCTTTAGTAAAACATTCAAGTACAATATCTCCTTGACAGCATTTCCCTTATTATCGTCTACTCTAGACTTCATACATGAAACCAAACCTGAGAAAACATAATCCCTCATCACTAAACAGTAAAATAACCTGCGCAAAAGATTACTGAACAAAAAAAAATACGACATTTAAGCTATATGTTAGTACTGTTGGCATTTCACATTCTGAAATTCAGCTGCGGGGAAGTAAAATGATTCTTAAGGCCCGTGTCAGAAACATTTTGCCGATTTGGCATCAATTATATGAATGGGTTGAGGGTGATCTCACTCACTGTGCAACAACAGCCGTAACTAAAAAGATGAATTAGAGGAATTAGATACACTAACTACTTTGTCAGGAGGTTAAATATTGGGGCCCAAAGTTTTGCCGTCTGGTCAGCTTATGTTCTGAGTGCAACACATACCTATATACATGAATATTGATGCTCTGAGTGCCAGCAAGACCATTTAAGTGGTCATGCTGCCTTAAATTAAATGTGTGTATAAAGATCTTTGTATTTTATGGGATAAAAAATACCCCTGTTCCAAGTGCATGCCAAGACTGAGGGAAAGAAAAGTCAAACATCCTAATTTAACTGTATCTAAACTAGTGACATGCAGTTAAATGCAGTTACATGTTGATAAAGGAATAGTTTGAGGGTTGTAAAGACACAGGTCATCCTAATCACAACAGAATCAAGGAAACAGCATTGATTGTAATTTTAAAAAAGCATCTTTTATGATCAGATATCCCTTCATTCCTAAGTAATATAATGCAATCCAAATAAACCAGTTTCTAACCCTACGCCCACAGAACACACTATAAACATTAGTATCGACAGGACAGGTGGGACAAAATGGAGCGTGAAGTGGAGAACAACTGATTCATGTGCCCAGACGTCTGGAGCTGCTTGTTTTGGCAGCATTTTAAAGACATGGTATGAGTTTGAAATGATATTGTGCATGCGAGTGACACAAGACTGGACCTCTATTACTCCACCTGCTCCAATTATGAAGACACAAACCAACAACGCCTCATTGGGTTCCACAAATCACAGTCCCAACAATTCTATCTTCAGAAGAACTTCCTAAATATAACTTCATGTCTACTAAAGTTTCAGAGGACGCAGCTGACTGCTGTGCAAAGAGAAAGTATTTACTGTATGAGATGGAGCACTTCTGGTTTCTGTCTGCGAGGAAGGAAACAGAGACCATCACCCGCTTGACCTTTGACACCTGTCTCACCAGTGACAGACTCAGTATTATTAGTCAGCATCTTTCACACAGGCACGTGTGGTGGGCTCGTGACCCACACCTTCATAGTGTAACGTAGGATTTGGACTATAAGTGCAATCATGTCATTTGCAAACCACACTTTCAGTCAGTTTGAAGTGTACAATGTTTTTTCAGGTTTTTCTTAAATTTGTGTGCGAGGGTGGGGGAGTATTTAAAATGAGGTAACATCATCACCGTCACCAAGAAAGACCCTCACCACCACCACCATCATCATCATCATCGTCATCATGATCTGGCTGAATTGTTCAGCCGTAGAACGTTCCATAGTTAAACGAGACACACGTCAGATGGTGTTGTAGTCCGACTCTCGTCTCATAGACTGGGCCAATGTCTCAGCCATAAAGAAGGTTATGGAGCCGAAGAAACCTGCCACGACCAGGATGAGCAGCTGCCAGTGGAGCAGCAGATAGTTACTGTAGAAGAAGGCCACAGCAGCCATGATCGACTGGAGGGAAAAGGCAACAGTTAAAGAACCTGGACATGAGCAGACATTCACCAACACTCCCGTCCGACACTCACCTGTATGAACCTGAAGACGGCGAAGGCCGGAGCGCTGTTGTTCCGGAACATGAAGCCCACGATGCTGAGGAGCTGAGTATTGAAGCAGCTGTCACCCAAACCGAGCAAGAAGCTGCAGAACAGCGCCAACTTGACACTGGGCAACAACACACCAGTCACAGTTAAAGACGGGACGTCAATAACCAGAGGGAAGGCTTGCAAACACGGCTTTAAACCTTTTCGTTTTTCCCCTTTTCATTTTAAGTTTGGTCATCTGGTTTCAAAAATATAGATTATAAACTCCTGAATCTAGATTTTTCATCTTATACTGTAGTAAGCTATTACAATGAACATTTTTTCTTCCTCAGACCACGTTAATGTGACATTTAGGTGAATATAAAGACTCGTGAAGACCGTCTGCATGTGTTGTGTTTGAAACAGAACAATAGGTGAAACAGAGTAGTAGGTCAAGCCAGTTGAGCCGGTAATGTGGCTTTACATTTAGAGCTCTTGTTACCTTGGTTGGATGTAGGCCTGCAGATCTGTTCCAGCCTCGGGGGCTATCGGAGCGTCGCTGGCAATGTTGATGAAAATCAGATAAAAAGCAACATAGTGGGTGATGAAGCCCAGCAGCACCACTGGATTCCTCCCGAAGCGGCTGCTCTTGTTCAACATGCCAAAAACGCCCCCTCCTGGTCAGAGAGATCAAAGGACGGACGTGACAAAAGCAGAGGCAGCGTTCCAGCTGTGTCGCACATCTGCTGTGCGGATTGTTACGCACAGGAAATGCAAAGGCAGCAGGTGGCTGTGTGAACTGCATTATCCAGCCAGACGGCAAGAACTTCCCGACATTTCTGCGTTCTACTGTTTTCCGAGCCTACTGTGTTGTGCTAGGAGTGTTTATTTCAGCCTCTGGACGACCGATCGGGGCATTTCCTGTCCTTTTCTACCATCTTTTCGCGTGTGACTCACCAAGAATCTCGCCCACGCCGATGCAAATGCCAGAGATGCCGATCAGGCTCTTCGCATCGTGGCCAAACTCCGTCATGGCTCCGATGCACGTCCCGTACACCCCGCTGTAAAAGGTGAGCTCCAGCCCTGACGGGGACAACAGAGACATCGGAATGACGCGTTGCACCTGTTTTTGGGAGCTGTGCCCACAACATGCACACCCACCTGTGTATGCGATGGAGAAACTCAGCAGCAACATCTCTTTGGTGACAAATATTTTACATGCTTTCACTGGAATATTCAAACAAAAACAGCAGGGGGGCGTTAACGCGAGGCTCTTCTGTTGTGTCAGGTGTTCGTCGTTACGTGTAACTCGGTGAACTTACCGAAAGCATCCACAGCTTGTGAGCAAAGAGCCGTACGAGGTGAGCTGTGGAGAAAACTAACGTTATGATGCTGACCTTTGGTTCTTAAGAACTCAACAGTTCCACAATCTCTGGCCCCTAACTTCCACCTGACCTGGAATTGGCTGCCATGGCAACGGTATCACAGCAGTTTTGAGAAAAGAAATGAGGAGAAGATTACAGTTAAAGGTCACCCGTCTGCTGCTGGAATGCTCCAGTGAAATAAATATCTGCTGGAGGCGGGATGACCAGAAGCATTCCAAGAGGTTCACACTTTTATCTAATGACTTTAGAGCTTTGGATGGAGGTGGGCTCGAGCTATTCATTCACTTCCAGTGTGTGCTGAGCTCAGCAGCAATCGCACACAGATTCAAAGGAACAGCAGCAGCACTCAGATACTTCTGGGAAGAAGACACGAACCAGGGTGGTGCTTTTTCCTCTTTTTTCTGTATTCTGGTTGAGTTAGAGAATTCCAGATGAAGCCAGGCTCACGGGAATATGGTTAGCACTCACCTCGTAGTGCTGTCCATGGAGTCAGTCTGCTCAGACTGCAGCAGGGCCTGGGAGGCCTCGGAGGGGGCTGGCTCAGGGTCAGGCTTTCGAATGAGGAACAAGAGGAAGCAGCCAACCAGACTGATCACAGTGAGAGAGATGAACACTGTCTGACGGTCCTTGTCTGAAACATGAGTCAGAGTCTTAAAACAACACATTCTTTTGGTAGGTCCCCATTAGAAGCGGACTTTAACAAATGTCATTACACGAGGGGACCATTTGGCCGATGGAGGACAAAACACATGTAGCTGACACAATAACTTGAAATGCTTCATTATTATAAATAAATCAAAAGGTAAATGTTGTTATCAATGCACTTTTTCCTCTTACCTGTTATATGAACATGTCCATGCCAGGCACAGTAAATATAAAGGTTTCCAAAAAACACACTGTAGACAGACAGAAGATATTCAGAAATAAGAATAACGATCTCCTCCCACAAAAGTTGGGTGCTTCAGTTGCTGCAGGTTCACCTTAGTTGGAAAATTGCCCAAAATATGCCGCTGTTTCTTCCGATGGTGTTATCGGTCGAGTTGATGGTAAGCACATTTCCTTGAGCCGTCCACAAGACTGAAACACATGCAAAAAACACTGTCATCAAAAGAGGAGAGGCATATTTACCAATTAAAACAGCAATCTCCCCGTACCTGCTGCTCCTAATCCAACCAGCACAGATGCTGCATAAAAGCTCCATGTATACGGATAAATGAACATAGCGATGTAGCAGCTAAATACAAACACAACAAAGCCATTAAGGGTTTGAATTTGTCTAAAATGGAAATGTGCAAGTCTCCGTTTTACCTGTACATAAGACCACTGAAGAACATTGACAGTTGTGGTCCGATGACCGTCACCACCACCGGTGCCACCAGGCTAAATGCTGACAGAACTCCATAGATGATGGACATGCTACAACAGGACGTAAGTTACTTTCATTTTTAAACCAAAGTGGATTAACTAAGATTTTAATCATTCTACTCCAATTTTATTGCTTCTTAAATCAATATTTTTGACAAATTACATGTTGTGGATATGCAAAGCAAAAGAAGTAAAAGAAGTAAGTGTGTTTGAGTGAGGAAGTCTTCACCTCGTGTATCCACTCCCATGGAACTCGGTGCTGTTGAAGCTCTTTATAACCGTTTGCTGAAAAGACACAGAACAACCACTTGTGTGTCGAATCTGAAGGTTTGTGGAGTCGATCCAGGACATGTTGGAGTAAACTTACCTCTATATTGCCACATGTTTGAAAGGCCGTAAACAAAAACATAAAACTGAAGCCTAATATGATGATGTTTAAGAACTTCTTCCCTTCCGGTTTCATTTTTGCAAATTTCTTAGTGAACCCAAGAATTTACAGCAGAACACAGCACATCTGGAATTAGAAGCAGAAGGAGTGTGTGAGATATCCAAAGCCACAGTCATTCAGCAGGAGGCAGGAGAAAAAGACTTTTCTCTTCCTATCTAAAACATTTGCCTCTACATAGAGTCCACAGCTAGCAGAAGGAAAGCTTATTATATGTATTTTAATAACGTTATCGGTGTTAAACCATTCAGAAATTATTGAAGTAAAACCCTCGTTTGATTGGTGTTTGGAATTGATAGTGCGGGATCTTGTAATTTAAAAAATCCGTTGTTAGAAATAATCGTTATTAATATCTTTAATAGACGTTATTCATAAGACACTGCTGTGACTTTTGTATTTGTAACCACCCTTAAAACAAACTGGGGGAAAAAGCACACTCACCAACTATGTTGAAGCTATTCAGCAAATCTGTGCACCTCTCGATATGCCGGCTCAGTGTTTTCTAAGCAGCATGATTCGAACGACTGATATCCGTAGCTAATTAATTCGATTTTCCCTGGCTCATTCTAACAAACATTATGGTTTTCGTCAAGCGGACCAGTTTCTGGAGAGCGTTGATAGCATAGGGAACCCGGAAGTGCCTTCATCCAAACAGGACTGTCATGTGAAGCGGTCAGCTGACACTGGTGACGCTGTACGTTAGCATGTTAGCACTGGTATCCAATGCATGATTCGCTCCAAATAATGAGCTTAAACCCGAACCTTTAATGGTTTCAAAATATCCCGTCTTTTGGTGACACTCTTCTGTGACTTAAAGACAAATCAGTTTTTAACTGTAAAATCGTTTTCATAGGCAACATCCGGGTGGAAACTGGGCGTTCAGCCATCTCTCACTTCCGCAATCTACAATAAAAACGTAGTACTTTTTAATAAAGCGTGGAAACAAATTAAACCATAGTTGGCCGTTAATCGTGTTCCAAGTAATGCATCTAGGAGACATAGACAATAGTAATCATTAAATATTTCAATAGCATCGATTAATACAGGTGACGTGCACATATTAACCAGTTGGTGGCAGTGCTGAAGAACCACCCTAAAAAATGTAGAAGCCGAAAGTGAAGACGAGGCCCTGCCAGCCCAGTTGGTGGCGGTAATGCGCCTACTAGCTGTTTTGCCAAACCCCATAAAACGGCGAAGAAGAGGGGGAAGAATAGTAGAAGAAGACAAAAGAAGAAAAAGAAGAAGAAATCCTGAAGTCGAAGAAGTTTACCTGACTCGTGTTGTAATACGTACCGTCAGTTTAAAGGTGCTGATTTGCGGGCCTAACGATTAATCGCCGCCATGAATTACGGTAGGCCTCCGCCAGATGTTGAAGGTATGGTTTCTCTTAAAGTGGACAACCTAACTTACCGAACAGCCCCCGAAACCCTCAGGCGCGTATTCGAGAAATATGGCCGAGTCGGTGATGTTTACATCCCGCGGGATCGCTACACCAAAGAAAGTCGAGGTTTCGCATTTGTACGTTTCTTCGACAAACGGGACGCCGAGGATGCGATGGACGCCATGGACGGCGCGCTCCTGGATGGCCGGGAGTTGCGGGTTCAGATGGCTCGATATGGCAGACCGCCCGATTCTCACTACGGTGGGGGGCGACGTGGGCCGCCAAAGAAGCATAGCGGACGGCGGAGCAGAAGGTATAGTATGGACGTTTACGGTAATTAGGTGGATATTTTAGTAATGAAAGAATTCTTTCATCCCTTGGCCATACGTTAGCTGCACGAGGTGTTGCCTGCAATTAGCTAGTGGCAAACCTGTTAAACATAAATGGCAGGACCTTTGGAAGCACTTCCACCGTTTTATTTTTATTACCTAAGACCATTTAATGTCTGCTGTACTTCCGTGTCTCCCTTCAAGAATATCATTTTGATTTCTAACTCAGCCACGTGTATTTTACCAGCCATTCTCCTAGCCCAAGAAACAAACGACGCAGCAGGTCCCGCAGCAGGAGCCGTTCTCGTTCCCGAAGCAGGTCCCGCTACAGTAAATCCAGATCCAGATCTCGATCCCGATCCTACTCACCAGCTCGCCGCAGCAAATCCAGGTCCCGGTCCTACTCCCGATCCAAGTCCACTTCCCCCAAGGGAAGGAAGATGGAGGCCAAGTCTAAATCCAGGTCCAGGAGCCAGACCCCATCCTCCAAGAGAAAGTCTAGATCAAGATCTCCAAGCAAACCCAAGTCAGATGCAGAGAATGGAGGTGGAACCCCACACACCTCACCCTGACAGCATCACGTGAGTTAATGGCTAACTAACTTTACTTTCACTAACTTTACTTTCACTACCAGTAAAAATCCACGTGTTCAAGAAGTTGCCCGGAGGAGTGATCAGTGTAGAGGCACTTCAATTATTCCATCTTCAATGAGTGCATAGATTGGGGTTATAACGATCAAGAAGTAGCACAAGTGTATTAACGGCTATTTTGTGTCTTGTAAAATGATTTCTTGTAAATAAACTGTTTGAAATTATTGACTATTGATCATCAGACTGATTAAGACTAATTGCTTGCAAATTCATTCAAAAGCTTTAGATTTGGACCTTTCTGCTCTGGAATGCGTGTATAGATGAGAAACAGGGACCTAAACCTTGCTTTTTTACTTTCAGGAGACAATGAAACTTCGCCCCAAGACTGGATCTCCAACGTACACATATTTGTCCTCCTCTAAAAGGTTATTTTTCTGAGTTTTTTCTTTTATTCATCTGGCTACTAAACACCTTTTCCCTTAACTGATGTTTTTTTTTTTTTTCATAACACGTTTTTATGTGCAGAATTTAGGGAGTTTTTAATGTGGCATATTTTGAATTCTGATCCCCACTACAACCCACTTTCTGAAATCATGTTGACCTAATTATAACCTACTTCTATAGCCTCTCAAATAGAAATGTTAAGTAACACCGATGTATCAGTCAGGATCGTTAGGACTGCATGACATGGTCTGTGCTACAGCATAAAAGATCATTTTAGCTTCAGACATTCTAGTATCATTTTCTACAGGAACATTGCAGAAGGGGCTCATCTGTTAGTAAGTAAAAAAACAAAACAAATGTTAAGCTTTGCTGAAATTAATTATTTGAAGACATTCTGTGATTCTGAGGCTCCCGCAGGTTAACCCGATTGAACTGGTGGGTTTGTTGTTGAAGGAAATTTCATGTTCTCCTTTGTTTTACAACTACAATTTTGATCGCTTCATTATATCCACTTGTTTTTCCCCCATTTTTTATTTTAATCTTGCCTGTGTGTTTTCTTTTGTGCATTAGGCGCAGTTGTCTAGCAGCTGTTTTACTGCTTAGCTGTAAAGGTGGCGTGTTGATCTGCTTGGATTTGTCCAGCATTCTTCAGAATGGTCCGGTGACTTCCTCCGGGGCAGTTGCTACAGTTTCGCCTGTGTTTTTTTTTTTTTTTTTTTATATTATCAAAACTTTTTCCTTTATTATTCTGAATGAAATACGTGACTGTAATTTTAAAACGGCTTTTTATTTTCTCTCTTGGTCTTCGGCATCTGTTACATTTGATCTTCAAATAATAAATCCTCGTACAACACTTAAACTGCATGGTTCATATTTAAAGTTGCTAATAAGAAATTATGGTCCCTACATGTGGGTTTATTAGTTTTTATGGCTAACAGAACGCTGATGAAAACTATTCCCCAATTATGTCGACTATTATTTTGCAATTCTTTTTTGTTTCTCATATTTGAAAGGTAGCAGCAAACATTTCAAAATCCTTCAAAATACATTCCTCAGAGCTGCTATCTTCAGGTAGAATATAGGTGCAGGGGGAAAAATACTGAAATTATGGTAATTTTGGGATTTTCCTTTCCATAAAATAACAATGACTTTAATTTACTGTGTTCTTTGTTAGGATGAATAAGAAGTATCCTTGACAAATTGAAACAAACTTTTAACATCCAATGGTTAGTAATTATGCAATAGTTTAGCCATAATTTTTACTTGGTTTTAACCAAAGTTTATATACTTCTATAGTAGTCAATAATCATGATCCTCTTACACGATACATGCTACTCATACACTCCTGTGTTGATTGCATGATTGTGCATGATTATGTCATCTTTCCAGTAAAGGTAAGAAACAATAGGGCTTGGCGTGACGTTAGCGACGCGTTGACGTCACCAACGCGATGACGTGCCGCCCCGCTGTGGGCGGAGCTATAAAGGCTTGTTTTTCCCCGAATCCACAGACTCCATTTTGTCAGAGCCTCAGCAGCAGCGCAGAGTGCAGTCGTCGTATTCGCACCCACAGACTAAAAGATAAGAAGCAGTCGACGTTAGCCGACCAACAGCTCGCGAATCCAGCTATCACACGAAAGGAAAACAAATCTTATCGTATGTCCGACATCCAGAACCTCAAAACTTTTGGTAAGTCTGGTAAAATCGTGTCACGAGACAAGGTGGGGAAGGACAACTGTTAGCGAAGCTAAAGCTGAGCTTCGGAATTACTTCGACGTTTATGTGGATGAACTGTCATCTTGACTCTCACGCTCGATGTATATTACTTCTGTGAATTGTCTGGAGGCGTGTATGATATTACATATATATTTTTCGCGTATAAAGCTTCTAAGTGGCTGTTGACGCTTTCGCTTAGCCAACAGACAAAAAACCCGCCGCCTGGCCTACCATTTTTAGCTCAGCGCGTGGCCCCATTTTCACCGGAGCGATACGATCCTAAAAAGTATCCTGAAATTTTGTGCGACACTTTAAATCTCTTCGTTTCGCCGAAACGTTTTATTTAACTGGGGCCGGCCGTGTTGGCTTCCCCTCCCCCACCGACTAATGCACATCAAAAGCTAGAGTTGGCCAACGCCGTCCTGATCGGGACCTCTAGCGCGAGCGCCTGCGCAGAGCCGCGTGAAACGTGAGACCTCCAGAGCGACGTGCCACATAATACCGAGACGATTCGGTCACGTCATCAGGAAAATATCTCGGTGGAGCCTTTATTAAATGGATTTGTTTTCTATTTTCAGACCCATTTAAGGGTGATGACCGCCTACCAGCTGGGACAGACGTCCACATAAGAATTCAACAGCGGAACGGCAGGAAGACCCTCACCACAGTCCAGGGCATTGATGCAAACTATGATAAGAAGAAGCTAGTTAAGGCTTTTAAAAGGGTATGTTTTGCCAGATACCTATTAAACACATTCCAAGTCCCACTTAATGTGTCACTGGCAAATTTGTGTATAGAGCGGTAACACTAACCTGTTTTGGACCCCAACAGAAATTTGCTTGCAATGGGACGGTGATCGACCACCCAGAGTATGGTGAAGTGATCCAGGTCCAGGGAGACCAGCGTAATAATATCCGCCAGTTCATCAAGGAAGTAAGTGGTTTTACTTTAAGGGAATCGCCAGTTTCTGGTTGCACATCTAATCAATTGTTTTTCAGGTTGGATTGGCCTCTGACGAGCAGCTCAAAGTCCACGGATTCTAAGACCTGCTAGCAATTCTCCTCCTTCCTTAAGGCTGTTAACGCTCCCTCCTCTTGTGTGCAACCGTTTCCCTTCCTCTCCTGAAGCCCCACCAGCTCATGTTGGCCAACACGTGAAATACACCTGACATGGGATTCTGTAACACCACAGCCCCCCTACAATACCAGGGGAGAGGCTTTCTCCCACATAGAAAACACCACTGCAGCTCCACACATCAATGATGGGTGGCAGTAACACCCTTTTTCCTTCCCTTTTATTTCCTTTTTTTGTCATTTAGGATCTGAAGCCACAACAAGGAGGCAAATTTCATGTAACTTTTGTTTTTGTACCATGTTTCAATAAAATGAGTGTCCATACTTGTGTGTCATGGTGAATGATGTTGGGGAGGTGGTCTTAAAGCAAAATCTTGGGACTAACTGGAAAGTAAAGGGTTATGAGGAAGGCAGAAGGACCTTTTGACTGGACTGATGCCCACGGAGGCTGGGGTCTTTGGAACAGGTCTTCTCTGGGAAAGCCCTGAAAGAGGACATGATGTCCACGTGTAACCAGCATCCATGTTGGCCCTGGTTGCTTCTCATTTCATGAGCATCTTTTTTGACTTCCACATTTCTTCTGCTGACAAGGAGATCCCATTGGAAGGATCCAGTGATGGGCCTTCGATTCTGAAACTTTGACCTTCAGTCAAACCTTTTTGAGACCTGTCATCAGAGAATCTTGTGCCCATTATAATTCACTGACGGTGTCTCCACTGGTAAAAATTACTGGGATTGTTTGCTAAAAGGTCAGCTGAACCGACAGAATATTCTCTTATTTAATAAAGGTTTAGGGCTTGTGGTTATTACTTTGCCAAGAAGGTTATGTGGCAACCAGGAAGTTGGATGCTTATGTTCCAAAATATGATTTTTCACAGAAAATAAGCCAAAGCCAACTAGTCTCAGTTTGAAAAACTAAAGCAAAAAAAAAAAAGCAAAACTTAGCAAAATAAGTAATGTGGATACATGTGTAGTTTAAATTATTTATTCGGCCTTTATAACATGAATTATATAAGCACAAAAGTATTGATAGCTGTCCTCGGGTGTTGGATAGCAACATTCCATCAACATCTGCCGTCGTTTTCTGGCCGCTGCGGTTTGTTTTGACCCTTCTGGCTTTCCGTCGAGCTCCATGGCAACGTAGATACCGCCATAGCTAGCTGCGCTTGTTGTTAGCTACAAACGCTTCTCCGATCAAAACTAGAAATCATGGTTTCAAATTCAGCCATCTCAAAAATCTACGTGTCCTGTTTACAAAGGCCACTCTGAATGTGCCTTTCCGGGAGTTTACGGGGAGACGTTTTAGGCGTTTTGGTTGGAAAAACTGTATTAACGTTTCCTCCATGGTGATGTTATATTTTCTCTATTGTCGCTGATTACTGTCGTAAATGCTGAGGACAAGAGTGCACTGGCACTGTAAAAGCATGATTTAATTATATTTATCCCTGAGTCTATTGTTGGGGGTTAGTAAATCAAGGTGTTTGGAGGTCCGAGTTCGTCCGATTAACAGGATCCGGGTGGATTATGGATCAGAACACATAAACATAAAGTGCCTAAAGATAATCATCTTTTTCGGAAAAAGTTGCTTTATGATCAAATTCAATGGCCGTGATTCTTGGGAATTCAAAGGTTAAAGCCTCTCAGATCCTTTGGTGCTTTGGTTCTTGCACCAGCAGGTGGACCTAAACCTGTAGGACTTTCTCTCCTTTTCCCAATTATTCTTACCTTTTCTCTAAATGTAACTGATTTGTACGTGGCCTGTAAATAAAAGCAGACATGGTACTATAAAAGCATGTTTTTTTTGTTTTTTTAAAATCTTTTCTGTCATTTTTGTCATTTATAGATATGATTTCTTCAAGCTGAGAATTAAAGGATAAACAATGCAAGTAAGTGTGTTATTTTAATATGGGTGATGGTCCCTCAGCTCTGTTTAAAGTAATTTATTTAGTGTCTCTAATCGTCTTTCTTCTGCAGGCGCTGCCTATCTGGGGGCTCGCCATTCCTCTCCCTGCAGTGCTGATCATCACCTTGAGCCTTTACCTGGTGGTCCTGGGGATCGGCTTCTGGCTCCGATCCTGCCTGAAGGTTCATTTCCAAGAGAAAATCGTCATCATGAGCAGTTGTAAACCATCTCAGTGGTGTTTATAGTTGTGTGTCTGTCGAAGGAGCGCTGCTCTTCATGGTGCGACGATTGCTGTCCAGACATGTCCCCTGCCTCCGAGCAGTGCTGTAGATTGGTAGAAATGTGTGACTGCAAAATGCCATCCATGAACTCATACTGGACCACAGATTGCCCCATTAATCCCGTAAGTCCCCCCAAACGGAACATCTTTGCTCCTCCTGATTACGATGAGCCTGTTTGCATGGAAATGGGTTTCATCTTACTTTATACTGAGCGTAAACACATGTGGCACATTCACTTTCCGCAGTGTGCCAACTGGGACTGTGCCTGCACGTGTCAGCCTCCGGAGTGTGACTCCTGCAACTGCCTCTGCTTCGAGATCCGGGTCCGATAGGACGAGATGGCGGATCATCCTGACACCCTCAGACCTCGCAGCAGCAGCTGGATTGTCTCTAAATCAAACTGTGCCAACTGAGTCCTCAGTGCATCAACGTGTAAAAAGTTTCTTTCGGACTTGACCTCTGACCTTTGGGTCTCTGTTGTGGCTCGTGTCCTACTTGCTTCAGGGAAAGAGATTGTCAGACAACACTTCTTTTGAATTCCTAATCCTTTCTGTTTACTTTTTAAACATACTTGAGCGTAAATGTGGAAGTGAATGTTTTACAGTAACGGGAGTCTTTTTATGTCACACTTTTTATTTACATGAATGTACAAGGAATCTACTGTTTGGTCTCCTAAAATTACAGAATTGTTGCACATAAGTTTTTGTCTTTAACTGCTAAAGCTTTCAGCTCCTGTTCATCTAGTTTAGGTGTAAAGTTGGACTAGTAAAATATCTGTAAGGGACTCGTTAATTACCAGATTATTGCTGTAACAGCATTCCTTGCATGGATTTACTTCAATTTCACCTCTGTAACACTCCTTTTTTTATACACTAAGATTTTATTATTAAATATATTTTTTTCAAATCACAAACTGAGCTCTGATGCTGAATGTAGAAATAGACACTAAAGGTGTGTGTGAAAAATAATGCAGAATAAAGCCAGAACATGTGGAAAACATGGCTGATAAAGGCCTTTTCAGCAGTGCCTGAAGGTTGTAGTTTGGCTCTTTGCTTCATTAGGAAGGTCAGAAGAATAATGGCACCCATAAAGGACCATTTATTTGGCACTTTGGCAGCTGACACTCTGCCTGCACAGCTTCACTTTTACTGTGTACATTAATAAAAATGACAGAGAACGAGACACAGCAGCAACATAAGGCGTTTTTTACCACTCACAACATTAAGGAAAATGTAACAAACTCTTCTTTGCCTGAAGATTATCTTCATTTTTTGTGTTTTCAGAGCGGACAGCACGTTCACGTAAACACCTTTTAGTTCCCTTGAATATGAGGTCATTGACGTTTGGGCTGATTATCAGTGCAACATAAGAAACCCATTCTCGTCACAATATTCCGGCTGAAACCAGTTTGTGTTCAGAGTCTCTTCTGAATTTTTGTGCAACATTTCTGGGTGTGACTGAGAGAGAAGCTGAATACTGGAGAACACAAACGGCACGCTGGAGGCTCATCAGATATGGGCCCCTTCTGGGGTAACAGGCGCCACTGATGCATCTTTTGTCCAACAAAGATTTAGAAAAAAAAAGTGCCAAAGGAACGCCTCAGTAGCTATTGCAATGAAAAAGTGAAATTAATATAAAAATCAGTTTTGAACTATTTTAGAGGAATCAAAATGTTCAAATGAATCAGCTGGGTGTTTTCTTTCAGCCACACTCACCGCCGACGCAGAGGGACGAGCTGCCGGCCTCTGACCCATGCAGTTTCTACGACAACACCCAGAAACACAGGGACAAGACAAATGGAGCGAAGAGGGGTCGAACAGCAGCGCCCGTGCTGGTGCTGGTAGACATGGTGGTGATGGTAGCGGCGCTCCCAGGGTCCGGCGACAAAAGGCTGCCCAGCGTGTCCCTCAGGAAGCTGCTGAAGCTGCTCAGTGTTGTGAAGCTCATGATGCTTTGTCGTGTCCGACTGTTTGGGTCTTCAAAGGAAAGAACCGCTGCCTGAACCCAAGCGCTGCCCATCTTGCACATCAGCGGGCCGCCTGAATCCCCCTGGACACACAGGTGGAGGCACGGGAGAGTGTTTGTTTGGTTCATAATGGCCACATGAATATAAGCTTTTAATCTAATCTAGGCTACATAGATGGAGGCAGCATTAGCATGGCAGCATTAGCATTAGCCCCTCACCTGCTCCAGGGTAAACGTTTCGGTGCAGATGCTCCCCCCCGACGACACGTTCCCGCAGTTTACCACTCTGGTCTGGAATTCCTGCAGACGTTGTTCTTCTAAAGTTTGGCGGGAAACAAACAGGAACGAGGCTGATTCAAGTGTCGGTGGCAAGAGGCCGCACGCCTGCGGAGGCGACTGTGAACGGGCTCACCTCCGCCACGCCGGGCACTCCAGCCCGCAGCCCAGCAGGTCAGGCCTTCGGCGAAGGTTTGTCCGTTGTCCAGACAAATGGGCTGGACGTAGTCGGACAGGGTGGGGCTGGTTTCCAAATGAAGCACGGCTACGTTTGACCCAGTGACGTTGCTGAGAGTGATATTTGTCACATTTGCTGTGGCCTCAAAGGGGTTGGATCCATTCTGATTCAAACGGCCCAGAATGACGGTCCACTCGGACGGTACCGGAGAGCTGTGGCACAATCATCTGGGTTAGGACGGGTGTTGCAGCCCAAACTCGGAAGGTTTTTAAAGAACAGCATGAGCATCAGTGTCACATGATCAACGCCTGCGCTGGATTAGATTACCAAAGCAAGCTCTCGTCTTAATTAGTAGTTTAGATTCTAATCACCCCGAGAAGCAGTTGGCGTTACTCAACACGGCGTTGGCGGACACCAGGGTCCCCCCGCACACGTGGCTTCCGTTCTTCTGCAGGCTCGCCATCCACGGCCACGTGCCAGCTGTCACAGAACTCCCGTTCAATAAGCGGGAATTCAGCGGAGCGTTGCCGCAGAAAACCTCCTGGGGGGCTGGAGAAAAGCAAGTGAGGGTAAATATGCGGGTGGGGTGGATTAGCACAGACTAAAGCCAGCAAATCATGGCAGCGACTCACTGGGAGTGGGCGCTGGGACCGTGGGCAGACCAGCGCAGGTGAACGAAAGGTCTTCATCGATGCCAGAGGAGGTGAAGAGGAGGAAGCCTGGCTGGTTGCTGGTGATGTGACTGTTGATCCAGGTTTTATACTGGGAGACCCGAGCGTACACGCCTGGAGTATCAGGTTGAGCACAGCCGGTGCCGAAACTCACGATCCCCGCCTGGATCCAGCGACTGTTCTGCTTGATCACCAAAGGGCCTCCGGAATCCCCCTTCGGAAAAAGTATCATTAAGTAAATACTTGTGATCAAAAACATCTTTACGAGATCCAAAATATGGAGAAGAATATCACCTGACAAGAATCTTTGCCTCCGCTGCGCAACCCGGCACAGACCATGTTGTCCGTTATCCTTCCCACTCCGTAGTTACAGTTACACTCCCTGTTCCCCCTGATGGGCACCTCCACCTCCATCAGGTTTTGGGGGAAGGGAAGAGGCACTAAAAACAATCGAATCATGTGGAGTCAAAAAAAAGTGGTGAAATTGTTTTAACCAGAAAAATCGGTCCTGTAAAAACCACGAGGTGATCTACGCGTCTAAACTCCATCGATGTGGGATTGCCGTAGCAACTAAATGCATCATTTTGCCGACAAATATTTGGGATTAGCGGCACAAAATCACAACCCCAATGTTCAATGCTGCCCCACTGGAAAAGGACATTGAAATACACTTAAAATAGCCGTCAATCGAACCCACCTCCCGATCCAATGTTGCCCCAGCCGGTGACCCAGGAGTCGGTGCCCGTGTGGAAGGTGCTCTCGGGGGCCGCCAGGCAGACCGGCTGGATGTAGGTGGTAAAAGACACCGTCTCTGCCAGTTGCAGCAGGGAGATGTCGTTGTTAATCGTATTCGAGTCGTAGTCGGGATGATTGATGATCTGTGTGACTCTCAGCGCCTCCTCGTTGGGGTTGGAGCCCTGCTGGCTCTGACGACCCAGATACACGGTCACGCTGCTGGGTCTGACGCTGCCGAGGACAGAAGAGAAGCTGAAGTGAGTGGAGGCGTCCAGCACTCCCTCCCTACTGAGCTCACCCCCTCGTACTCACCCCTGAAAGCAGTGGGCTGCGCTCAGCACCCATCGGTTGTTGATGAGCGAGCCTCCACAGCGGTGACCCCCAGAGACGTGCAGACTGGCCTGCCAGGGCCAGCTGCCCTCGGGGGCCACCTGTCCTCCCACGATCCTGCTGTTGATCTGAGGTCTTCCACACACTGTGGAGAGACAGAAAAGACAAAGGCCAGCCTGAGCAGGGGTCTCCCCTCCCTGGATCAGCACTTTAAACACTCGAATCTGCAGCTGTTGTCTTACCGCCTTCCTGTGAGCGAGACTCTGAAAAGAGAAAAACAAAGATATCGTAAAACGGCAGATTCCGTCGACATTTTCAAATTCAGGGGACAGGGCAGACCAAATTCAGTTCAGGAAAATAGTTGATCTTTGCTCGTGCGCCTTGGTCAAACACAGCCGTGATAGAGTGGCCGGACTGGTTCCACTGTAAACACGCCGCAGGCTCAAGATCGCTCTGTTATCTCTGCTT
Source organism: Takifugu rubripes (assembly GCF_901000725.2). Lineage (NCBI taxonomy): Eukaryota > Metazoa > Chordata > Actinopteri > Tetraodontiformes > Tetraodontidae > Takifugu > Takifugu rubripes. Next base: position 13,107,369 of record NC_042289.1, read on the forward strand.
AAGTAGGAAATCCAAACTATGCAGCGCTTTAGTGCAGTTAAACCAGACAGGAGTGTGTCACACACTCATCAGACATCATTAACATCAATCTTGCGCAACATCAGAAAAGAGCGCTGGGATCCGGGATCAGTGGTGATCTTCTGATGTGGGTCTTGTCAACATGCACCAATCCCATAAACATGAGTCCAATACGACTCAGCGGTAAATCGATCTCCTCTCAGTGCCTGAATTCAGAATTTCTCCTCTGCTGGAATGAGGACGGACCGGTGAGGAGGAGGTTGTGGCCAATATTTCAGCAACCTCAGACACTCAGCTGAGGTGCGGCTCTGTGTGGACCTAAAACTCTGCCCGTTCTGGATCTGGGTCCAACTAATTCACACACCAACAGTTTCCTGCATCACCTGCGATGAACTGAAATCTGAGAGCCGTCGGGAGGAATATCACCGACCTTCTTTATCTCCTGAGCTTAACTTGGGCTCGGTTTGTCTTAAGCAGGTTTCAGTAGAATCTATTGTTCAGATTCCCGTTAAGCAAAAGTGCTCTGTCCAGTTTGGCTCCTCCGTCTGCACCACCATCAGGAAGAACCTGCTGAACAATCTGCCGAGAATGTCGATTTTGAACATTCTTTGTTTTCAGCATTTCTAACTGATATTTGCTCGCTCGCTCGCTCGCTCTCGCTTTGTTGGTGTAGAAAAATGCCAAACATGAACTGTGAACTTCCTGATCTGACACTAATGACGGTGTGAGAACACGGACCGTAATCATCCTCCTGAAACTGTCGTTATCTCTGTCAGAGGGAGGAATCAGCGCTTCGGCTTCAGAGCTTCACCACATCATGTGTCGGAACATCACGCGTGAGGATGAACGACCTTTCACAAACGTTCCCACACTGAGATCTCCCCGTTGGGTTCATCTCTTTTTGAAAGGATCTGATTCCTTCTCTATCCTGCACTTTTCTCTGAGCATCATCTCAATATTGAACATTGTACATGCAGAATTATTAGTCTGTGTCTCCTCAGTGAGACCCAAGTCGCCCTCCGAGGCTGCGGGTTAAGTTATTGGCTCAGGTGTTCAGTGAGGGGGGGTCCTTACCGTGTGTGAGGAGAATCAGCAGGGACGCCACGAAGATCCTTCTGTCGAGAGCCATTAGTCAAAATAAACCTGACTGGATCTGCAGCGAGAGAAATAAGCCTCTCCTGCTAACACACCTCTCTCCATAATCCTGCCCTCGGACACGCCCCCACATACCTGCATTAGCACATCGCTGCTCCTTCTTTCTCACCAGAAAATGTCCACTTGTCTTCGGTCGCCACCTTCTCTCCACATAAGTGCCGCTTGTCCTCTAGGTCATCCTGTGTCCTTCAGACAGGACTGAGCCTGAATGGTGGGATGGACCGATGATGGACCGATGATGGATGAGGGATGGACAGGTGATGAACGGGGGATGGACAGGTGATGAATGGGGGATGGACAGATGATGAACGAGGGATGGACAGGTGATGAACGGGGGATGGACAGGTGATGGACGGGTGATGAATGAGGGATGGAAGGGGGATGGACAGGTGATGGATGGGGGATGGACAGGTGATGGACAGGTGATGGACAGGTGATGGACAGGTGATGGATGAGGGATGGAAGGGGGATGGACAGGTGATGGATGGGGGATGGACAGGTGATGGACGGGGGATGGACAGGTGATGAACAGGGGATGGACAGGTGATGGACAGGTGATGGATGGGGGATGGACAGGTGATGGATGGGGGATGGACAGGTGATGAACAGGGGATGGACAGGTGATGGACAGGTGATGAACAGGGGATGGACAGGTGATGGACAGGTGATGAACAGGGGATGGACAGGTGATGAACGGGGGATGGACAGGTGATGGATGGGGGATGGACAGATGATGAACGAGGGATGTAAGGGGGATGGACAGGTGATGAACGGGGGATGGACAGGTGATGGACAGGTGATGGATGGGGGATGGAAGGGGGATGGACAGGTGATGAACAGGGGATGGACAGGTGATGGACAGGGGATGGACAGGTGATGGATGGGGGATGGAAGGGGGATGGACCGGTGATGGACGGGGGATGGACAGGTGATGAACAGGGGATGGACAGGTGATGGACAGGTAATGGATGGGGGATGGACAGGTGATGAACAGGGGATGGACAGGTGATGGACAGGTGATGGATGGGGGATGGAAGGGGGATGGACAGGTGATGGACAGGTGATGAACGGGGGATGGACAGGTGATGGACGGGGGATGGAAGGGGGATGGACCGGTGATGGACAGGTGATGGACGAGGGATGGACAGGTGATGGACGGGGGATGGACAGGTGATGGACAGGTGATGGATGGGGGATGGACAGGTGATGGACCGGTGATGGACAGGTGATGGACCGGTGATGGACGGGTGATGGACGAGGGATGGACGGGTGATGGACAGGTGATGGACAGGTGATGGACCGGTGATGGATGGGGGATGGAAGGGGGATGGACGGGGGATGGACAGGTGATGGATGGGGGATGGAAGGGGGATGGACAGGTGATGGACGAGGGATGGACAGGTGATGGACGGGGGATGGACAGGTGATGGATGGGGGATGGAAGGGGGGTGGACAGGTGATGGACAGGTGATGAACAGGGGATGGACAGGTGATGGATGGGGGATATGTTGATTTATTCAGTGAACGGTTAATGAGGACCGGTGGAGCTAGAGAGGGGTGTCAAGGAAGCATCCTTGGTGTCAAGGAAAATCCATCCTTGAACAGAGGTGGTTCATGAGACCTGGAGCTTCACCACCATGTGACCCAGCAGAGGAGGAAGGAGGAAGGAGGAAGCACCCGAACTGAAACCAGGTGAACCACCCAGATCTTTAGCATGCTAATGGTCCACAAAGGCTGTATTTTCAAGCTCTGTCCTCAGCGAGTTTAGACCTTCTGGAGAGGAGAAACGTCTTCAAGAAAACCCCAACGAGTCCAGGTGACACAGAGACCTTATCAGGATGACGAGCAGAGACGCTCGACAATCTTGAATCTGGGTGGAAATGGACCAACTGAGGGGTTTTAGGGAGTCGGGAAGGCTCCACAATACATGTGTGAGAAGAGGACCCAGATCAGAACCTCCCCAGGACATTTGCTCCAGATGTGGGTATAAATGTGTCAGAAGGTCCTCCTGGTTGGGATAAAATACCGTCGTTTGTCTTCTAATTTCAGTCTGGGGCAAACGTCTCCGATGTTGGGTGTTATTTTTGGATCGGAATAACCCACGATAGACACGAGGAAACCAGAAGTGTGGATAAACTGGTTTGACGCCATTTTACTGGCAACTCCAGGAAACAATGACCAAGAACCAGAGCATCAAGGTCAACAAGAGCCTTGAGCTGCGCTTTGATTGATGACTGATTGTTTGTTCATAACCTCCAAAAGCTGTCAGCAACAGCTGGAGGAACGTGGAAGTGATCCGCCTTTTGTGTTTAGGTGTAAAGTCCAGCCCGCGTTTGTGCTGTGGTGAATGATCGACCAGGAACCTCAGAAAAGAACCGTTTCCACTGTTGTAGAGGACAAACCTGCACGTTGTCGCTCCCCACCCCAGAACGACCCATCGGAAACAAACAATGGTTGACATTTAAAATAAACTGGCACGTACACTTGGGTGCATGTTTTATTACCTGTTAATAATTCCTATTTTTACTACTGGGAAAATAGTTTATTACCATAAAAAGTTCAGGAGTCAGGAAGACCAATAAATACCCAACAATGATGGAATTTAGTAGTTTACTAGTTGCTACTCCGCTTCTTTGATGTCTCCCTTTGAGCTGAGGACGAGCAGCAACGGCTGTCGGAGAGGAACGCCGCAGGTTTTTAAAGAACGGTTCCTTCAACGCAACGCTGCCACCAAAACCAAACACAATTATTCCAATTATTGCTGCCACCTGACGACACCTGAGCCCCCGACAACGGATGACAGAGCAAACGGGTTTTTGCGTCCCCCGTCTGCATTGGTCTGCCCTGTCCTCTATTCAGCAGCAGGTTTGACAGGATCACGGACCTGTGACGTCCAGAGGCTCCATACGGGTCGTTTTAAATTAACAAATCCTTTATTCCCCCGGCCGAAAAAAACTCACCAAGAAAATTCTATTTTGGGCGTTTCGCCCCGCAGAGGACGGCACAGATTATAATAAATAAATAGAAGGACAAGGGCAAACATGAAGAGCAGTGACTCACATTTACAAACACGATTTGAAAATTAGCTAGCAGAGCTACGCAAACATGTTTGCAGAGGGACGCGAGTGCACTCGAAGGTTCAATAGGGACGTCCACGCCGCTCCTGTCTGCGGTCCCCCCTGAAAATCACCAAAAACACAGCAGTTAGGAACGCGCACGTCGTTGAGGGGCACCGAAGACTGTTGCTCCCCCGTGGCTGACCTGGCATCCATCTTCCCGGGGCCGTAGCCGCCACGCTCGCCTCCGCGGCCCCCCCTGAAGCCCCCTCGGTCTCCGCCTCGGCCCCTGAAGCCGCCTCGGTCAAACCCCCCCCGGTGTTCTCCTCCGAATCCTCCTGACGGGGGGAAATATGGAGGTTTTCCTACTGCATCAAACACACGTCCCAGCACACAGCTCAGCCCAACGCGAACAAATCCAACCTCGTTCCATCGGGGGCATCCCACCTCCACCACCACCACCGTCGTCTGGCTTGGGGGCCTTGCACTGGTTGCACTCGTTACGCCAGGAAAAGTTCAGGTTTCCACAGTTACTGAAGAGAAATAATCGTTTAATCAGGGGGGAGAAGGTGGCTTCTCTGATCTGGAATCTGTAAGAAACAAAAGGTAAATCCATCCTTACGGGTTGGAACATTTCCAGTCTCCAGCTCTCTGCTGACCTCCTCCTCCTGCTCCTCCTCCTCCTCCTCCTCCCCCACTTCCTCCTTGGAAACCTCCACCCCTGCCCCCCCCAAATCCACCACGCCCCATCGGCCCTATAAGGGGAACTTTTGTTATTTATGGGAAGATGATCAGCCAATAGACGCCCGTTTGACCCCAACAGAAAGGAAAGTGAGTCCGAGCGGTCTGACAGGTTACCTCCTCGCCCTCGACCTCCCCTCATGCCCCCCCGCCCTCCGAAGTCGGCTCTGCGGGTGGCAAAGGACACTTTGATGGGATTTCCATTGAAGTCTTTTCCTGACGGGGGAGGGAAAAAGCAAGATGTCAATCAAATCGGCAGTTTTAACGAAGTGGCGATGGGGACGAGGAACCCACCATCAAACCAGTCAATGGCTGCCTTGGCTGAGGGGGGGTCATCGAAGGAGACAGTGGCCTCCCCCTTCAGCTTCCCCGTCTCCCTGTCGGTGTACAGGTTGATCATGGGCAGCCCCGTCTTCTTGTTGACCTTAGAGGGAGACCACATTGAGAAGGACCAGTAGCTCCTCCTCCCTCTTCAGGATCCACTTCACGATTTAAGCTGAATAAATGAGGACGGTGCTGGAAAATCTACCTTGATGATTCCGATCTGCTTAAAGAAGTCTGCCACCGTCTCCACGGTGTAGTCGTCTCCCAGGCCTTGCACAAAGATGGTGTTGTTGTCAGAGTTGTCCTGGTCGTGCACTGTTGGGAGACACCAGGGGGACAGACGTCAAATCGTCAGCGGTGGAGGAGCAAACAGAGAAATGACAGCTGCTCCTCAAGCAGCCAGCAGTGCTGCAGTCAGAAGGTAGATGTGTGTGACCTGATCGGCTGTCAGGGACCAAGATTCACAGGGAATTATTATGCGCGATTGCTGATGGCAACCTGAGCCAACACTTACTGAAGTTAGGTCCTCCGTGTCCCATGTCTCTTGGTCCTTGTGAGGAGGAAATAAAACAGAAATTAGTTGTGGAAAAACACCAACTATGACTTCAAGTGATTTATTTTCTGGTATTTTTAGCACGGTCTACATTGGCTCTGAAAGGCAGCGAGCTTTGTCAAACCAAACAAAAACCAAACTGGTTTCACCTCAGGACTCGTAAACATAATTACCCCTGTCACCTGCTCGCTGGTTTGTTCCTCATTCTCTTGCGTGGAGCAGAAAAAAAGTATTTACGACATCAACAGAGTAGAAACAAGGACGGGCTTATGGTTCTAAAGGTTTCCCAGGATTCCGTCGTCTCGTGGGACCCGTACAGGTACGAGGACAGTGGTAAAACCGTCCCTGGATGAGGCCTGACCTCTGCACCAGGAGCAAACCAGTTCACCCACATAACTTTACAAGCACATCCAGATAAGATCTCTGCATCAACTGGACTTGTTGGGGGGGTTTCCCTGAAGACGTTTCGCTTGTGGACCATTAGCATGCTAACGATCTGGGTGGTCACCTGAGAGTTTACACGCACACTTCCTGAAGCACCGAACCCCTGCTGACGCCGCCGCCATGGTGCAAAAGACAGTTTTCAGAAGGTTTTAAAGGTGCACCGTGGACGCTGCCGGTGAGGTCATTCACCTTCTGACATGTCACTCAGAAAGGCATGACTCATTGACTGATAATCTGCTTTGAAGAGTCGGAATGTGGGAATGTTTCTTCGCGGATCAGTTGGTTTGTGTCAACAACAACAACACCATTATATCAGGGCAGCTCTTCTGCACGCACGACATCATTTGAGGTTTCCTACGTTACGGCCCAAAAGCTCATTTCCTGCTATTGTTGAGTGAAAAATTCACCGCCCATTCGTTGATGTCAATCAGGCTGAAAACACAAACAAGACTTCATCCTGTCTGGGTTTGTGTGTGATCACCCACACCAACGGCTCCACGCCGCCAACTCCCCCTACTGGACAGGTAGGACGCTGGCTTCCCTTCAGCCCTTCCTTATGTTTTACCCTCGGTACCACATATTTTACATCACACACATCCTATGGACTTTCAAAAACAGCTCCTTCACACACACACACACACACACACACACACACACACACACACACACACACACACACACACACACACACGTGTTTACAGCCTCCGGTCCATCCGACAGTCGCACTTTGAGCTGCAAACATCTGAGCTTCGTGGGCCCGTTTCTGGTTGTGGTTTGGGCTCCACGTTTGTCTCTCCCCGTGCGCATCGGTCCGCGCCTCCCTTCAAACCAACCCCCATCCCCCCCCCCCCCCCCCCCCACACACACACGGGAAATGGCTCTGGCCGATCGGGGAGCGGAAGGCAGTCGACGTCAGTCGGACAAGCAAAAGAGCAGCGGCAGGTTTTATTAGATGTTGCTTATTTGGGAGTATTTAGGGCTCGACTCCCCCATGATGTGGTTTCACCTGGAGAATCGGCCCGGATGCATCGGGACACCTTGTTTTGAGCTGGATTTAGTGGACCGATTCATCGTAACCGGCTGATGAGTCAGGGATGCAGGACAGCTCCGAACAATCCGCTCCACATGCATCGTATTCTGGACTCTGCAGCTCTGCGACCGTCCGAATTCCACCACACTTCCACAAATCTGCTTCACACATGCTCCGCGTACACTAGCCCCCCTCCGCTTAGCTCTGCAACCTTTTGTTTTATTCAAATGTTTTTGTCACTTACCACCAAACTTATTGAATCCTCCACGATCGCCCATTCTGATGAGGAGGAAGAGAGAAACGACACGCATTGGAGGCTGGGCTTGACAGCGATTTCTCTCAATGGCTTGTGGGCAACCGTCACTCTCACAGCCTCGTAAACCACCCACCCCTCCTACTTTGCCCCGCCCCCCAGAACCCATAACTTATCTAATCACCCTTCACTCAGGACAAGAGGCCACTTTAAAGACCTTGTCGTTTCACAGGTAATTTGGTTCCAGGCCTAACGTCTATGCACCCATTTCCCATTAACATATCACTTAGTTTTGTGTCAATAAACCAACTCCTGGCGAATCTTCGATTCCTGGATGGAGGCTTTACTTCGTAGGTCTGACAAGCTTTTTTTTGCAAATTGCAGCAGTTTCCGAAACAAATGCTGAAAAAGCTTTTTGGCGTCTCAAATTGAAAGGTTTGCTGCCACTGTTAACGGTCGGGTTACTTCCCAGGTTTTGCATTGAGGGCTTAAACACATAAGCCAGCCTGGAGAGACGGTAAAAGCCTAGGAGAAGATTCAAAGATTGATTAAAACAGAGCATGACACAGTGATTCTTCATGGGCTGGTTGGGAAGGTGGTGAGAACAGGTGAGAAAGGCAGGTGATGAAGATGAGGAAGGAGGCGCTTTAGCTCCGCCGGCCGCTCGGGCCAAAGCGCGCGCACGGACACTTTTCACCCTTTAGTATGTCGGCTAATCGGCGCTGGGATCAGGTCAATGACACCGTGATGGAGAATGATTCAAATAAAGAGAATGAAATGGGAAAACTAGACTATTTTATCCCGAGGTTAATGGAGACACTTTATGGGAAGAGTGCAACAAAGGAACTTACCAGTTTCTTTACTTTAAATCTTCCAGTGACATTTATCCTGCTCTGTGGTGGCTCTGTCCCGCACAAACTGGCTCTGTACTGGGTTCCAACACATCGCCCGTTTGCCTAACTGGCAAGTAGGTTGTGAAGGAGTCAGCTAGTTTAGAGGCTGCTGTGTTTATTAGACTAAGTTATTAGTTTAAATCATCGCTTCCAGTTTGACCTCGGTTTGGTTTACGTTCTGCTTTTCTGTGTCACGTGTCTAAAAACACCGACTGGCCTCAGAAGACGCCCAGTCTTCCCAGTCTTCCCAGTCTTCCCAGTCTTCCCAGTCTTCCCAGCCCAGATCCAAACGGCCGTAACTGGACACTTCCCATAATTCATAATTCACCTACGAAACCCTTTAGGAGCGACCACATCCAACCTGAAATAACACGCTACCGTCGTGTTTTTAGGCTTCAGAGAGCAAAACCTTTTCTCTTTGAACCCAGACGGACGGTGAGTTGTGACGGTCTCGTACCACAATGACCATTTGATCCTTTTCACAAAGGTCTGTGGTAAGAAAAGGGCGGGACTAAACCATTAAACCACCTTCGCATGCGCGAGCCGATAGAGGGAACACGGTTAACTGAGCGCGACTCGGGCCACAGCGTCCAGGCTGTTACCTGTCAGCCTTTTAAAACCCATTTGCAGGGTTCTTTTGTCCCAGAAAGGTGCATGCAGGTTTCAACCACCCCCAGTAACCCTCTGGGAACACAAGAATTGCCTCCTCTGCATGCATTTACCACAGAGAGAGAAGCAAGAGCCTCCGAAAACTGGGATGGCAAAAAACACGGCAGTATTCCGGGTGGCTCCTTTGACCCTTGACCTCGAGACGCTGAACGTGTGTGTGCTCGATCAGGTTAACACTTACCCCATGCCCCCTCTGCCTCTCGGCCCACCTCGGCCTCCTCGATCAAAACCCCGATCGTATCCGGGACCGCCGCGACCTCCGAAGCTTCCCCCCCGTCCTCTGCCGCCACGGCTCTCCTGACCGTAACCTCCATCGGGACTGCTGTACCCTCCCCCCCCTCCGCTCAACGGGGGGCTTTCGTCTCCATATCCTGAGAGCGAGGAGCAGCGGTCAGCGAGAGCAACAGAGACGCGCATTCGTGCTAACCGAGCATTAAACTGGGACTAATGACATCAAACCCACACACAGCATAAGTGAAACTCCACCTTGCCCATAATGGCTCTGCTGGCTGAAGCTCTGTGGGGGGGGAGAGCTGTAGCTCGGGGGCTGGTTGTAGTGGCCTCTTCCGTGCTGGGACGGCTGTTGGTGGCCTCCACTACCCCCATAGCCACCGGCTTGCGCTCCAGAACTTCCATAACCTCCGCCACTGTGGCCGCTGCTCGGGGGCTGGCTGTAGCCGGGGGACTGTGAGCTACTTTCATAGCTGTCGGGGACGTAAAGAAATACATTTGAAGAAAAGACCAAGCAGTAGCATCAGGAGGATTTAGCTCCATCTCATTCATGCACACATTCACTTTAAAAGGCGCCAGGGAGCCTTTGCTTCTCTGGTTAGCAACGTCTCCGGGAGATATCTGATGTCTCACCCTGAAGACGATGACGGTGGCGGCTGCTGCTGACTGTACCCCGAGAAGGACGATTGCTGGTTGTAACTCATGCCGGAGGACTGGCTGTTGCTGTTGCTGTTGTTATAGGCTCCAGAACTATAGGACTGGCTGGAATTAGCGTAGCCACCACCTCCTCCTCCTCCTCCTCCTCCTTGATTCGACGACGGAGAACCATATCCACCTGTCAGAAAAGGAACGTGTCAAATTTGGCGTGACAATCGTGGGACTCTGATCCAGTTCGTGTCTCCTTCTACCTGACTGGGTTTGGCCGTAGCTGCCGTATCCTCCCTGGTTATATGAGCCAGCGTTGCTGTCAGAGCTCTGGTTGTAGCCTCCATAGACCTGCGGGCTGTAGCTGCCAGACTGACCGTAGCCCTGATTAGCACCCCCACCTCCACTGTAGGACCCGTAGCCACTAGATGAATCAATACAAGTAAATATCATCATACAATTGAAGCTACACCAACAGTCACCGCTGTAATGATTTCCACATTGACAGTTTTAATTATTATACCCAGGGAGAGCGTTAAACCAAAGAAAGAGCCCAGGACTTATTACAAATATGATGGTTTGCGATGTGGAGCATCATCACAATTTCATATTGTACTTTTGTTATCTTTTTCATACTTGCACCTTTATTATATAGGATTATGAGTATATAATAGTTATACACAGTCTGCTCTTTGCATGGTTCTTGTGTATACACTCCTAATGTTAATACATTATTTTAATCCTGTGTAGTGTGTTTGCATCCTGTTAAACTGCTGAAAATGTGAATTTCTGTGAGAGATATGAACCTCTAAATGAAGAACAGATGACATAAACCACTGTTTATGGAGATGCTTAATACTCACCCTTGGGAAGATGTTTGGGAATAATCTAGGAAATACAAAAATAAGGAATAAATCATCCCAAATGCTGAGAGAAATGACAGCAGTGTTTGAACAGGAGGGGCGGGGAGAGGGAGAGACCAATAACGCGATCGGCTAAAGCTACATGCTAACAGAGCACAACGCTATCCAAATAACCGCAGAAAGACATGACGTAGATCCCAATTTTATAGGATTAAGAGCTCCTCATTTGGGGCGACTGCATTCATTCTGAAGATTTATGCAGCTAGATGAGAGACTTTCTCGGGCGACCTCGTCCGTTCTTCGTTAGCCTTTAGCGTCTTTTCGGATAGCTTTTCCTTCACCGGTAACGTTACATCCGAGCTAAGCTATTTGGCCAAAAGCTGGTAAACACTTGCGGGGAGACGGCGTGGCTCTGCGGTGCTTCTCCGAGGTTCTGAGATTTTCTTACCATTAGACGCCATTTCGTCAAACAATAGGAAGACTTCCTTTAAAAGCCAAGTGCGCTGCACAGACCGACGTCCAAGGAAAAGGAAGATCCACGATTAGCTGCAATGGTGTTGACAATCTATGCGTGTAGTTCCGCGGGTCTCCACAAGGGGGCGATATTGTCATCCGCGAGTCTCCACAGGGGGCGCGCATTGATATGTAAGTGAATATACATGTAGTACCGTGGGTGTCCACAAGGGGGAGTATCATTGGTGCTAAAGTGACGGTACCTGTAGTTTCACGGGTCTCCACAAGGGGCGGTTATTGGTGTCCAAGTCTTTTTTTTAATATTAATCTATTGTATTAATATAACAAGCACCCGATTCCCACATACTACATGAGAAATTTCCTTAAATTTCCACTTGAGCACGTTTTAGCGTTTGAAACCCATTAAAATCATTTCTGCTCAGTGGTATTATTTCAGACATTTTAGAAATGTGCCTGGAGAAGAAATGAAAACTAATTTCCTCAGATGTGCTTTGAACAAGTATGAACATACGATCTGACATAATCACTCATTTGTATTCAGCCTCCTATAGAAATGATCCTAATGTTTGAAATGCTGCACTGCACCATTCTTCTAGTCTCCATGACAGCAAACAGTCCACAGAAGCAGTCCGTTTGTCTTCTGGTAAGTAACAGCACAACTCATTTTACCATTCTCCATCTGTGTTTATGGCTGTTTAAGCAAGGACTTCGTGGCCCAGGTGTCAACATTTGGATGGCACTACTAAAGAAGGCCAGAAGGCCCTGCTATGTTGCCACCCACAAGCAGATCGCAGTTACCAACCCGTTAGAGATAAACTGGTCATATTCTTCCATCAGCAGGGGTTTGAGTCTTTGCTGCAGTCCCAAACCAACCTTCACTTCACACAAGAAAAGCACAACTGCAAAAAAAAAAATATTTAAATGAGATTTTATTCATGTTTGTAAAGTTCTCTGATAGACATACACGTTCAGACAGGTGATCAGACCAGTCAATAACAGGAAAGGAAACACATAAATAAAGAGTAATGAAGGAGTAACGGAGGACTGACCAGTCCAGCGGGGGACAGGTCTACACACAGACACCCACCACCCGTATAGACACTGGGGGGGGGCTTTATATAAGAGCTACGAGTCCAGCTAACAGCAGTACAGCAGTAGGCTTATTTAAAAGGGCTCAATCCTGTCTATTTCTGCTCCAAATCCAGTTTCAAACCTCAAAACCAGAGATAACAAAGGAAATCAAAGTCCTGTGAGGAAACAGTTCTGCAGTAATGCTAAAAAACGCTCAGTAGTCACCGTGTCGTCGGAGAAAGACAAATGCATTACTGACATCTTCAACACCAAAAGGAGGACACAGAGCCAAGATTCGTTTCTGTATCCTTGTATGAACAAATGTGTACGAGCTGCGTTAAGTGCCTGAAAATGGAACAATAACATTAGTGCGCCGGATGCGTGAAAGGCCCATTTAAAAAAAAAAAAAAAAAAAAAAAAAAGTGGGTAACGAGAATAAATTGCCAAATTGTGGGTGAAATTTCAAAACATGCATCTTCCCGTCACAGAAAGCCATGAAACGAACGTTTCATTCTCTTTTCAAACCACATCCGTCTCGTCATGATTCGCTGCCGACATTCCTGGGTGCCTCCGTCTACTCGTTCTTCTTCTCCTTCTGTTTGAGCAGCTTGTTGATCTCCCTCTTGGCCATGGACGTGTACTTTGAGATGATGCCGTACTGGTTCATGCCAGGCAAAAGCAGCAGGAAGCTCACTGTGGGGGAAGAAAAAGCTGCTTGTATCACAGGTGGATTTGACCAGAGCAAAGATCCTCTTAGATACGGAAGCACAGCGTCGACCCGTCAAAGCCTCCTCAAAGCACTCATATTCTGACGCTTTATTTTTAGTCGCTCCAGAAAGACTGCGAGTCATAAGATGGGCCCCAAATTACGGCGGCGAGGACAAACTTGTTAAAACGTGTTTGAGAAACCACACGTCGTGTTCGTCGAGCAGCAATTATGAAGATGAAGCAGTTAAAATGTCACGTCACAATAAATGGGCCAGTTTCTTTCCAAGTGGGTCTTTCACATGTTGACATACGACCAATTATTGTCCCCAACAGGATCCTTTAGCACAGACAGCGCTAACCTGAGCTAACCTGAGCTAACAACAAAATAAAGACCTCATTGTGTCGGTCGGTCGGGCGGCTTCTGAAGTCGTTTATTTTCCTGGAGTTTGCTTCAAGTGAAATACTTGACATGTCTGGTCTTATGCAAGGATGACGGGCTCCCACGCAGACCTACCAGGTCACCTGACATTCAGACGGCTCAGTCTCAGCTCTCGGCTGATTTTAAGGCTTCTCCCTCAGTTCATGTGCAGAGTTTGTGTTTGAGCCCTGCAGTTTGTCACCAACAGAGAGGATATAACACCATACCCATGAAACCTCACCGTGGCCATGAAAAAGTGTCTGTTGACACTTCCTCTTTATGAAACAACATGTTCTGTCCACATTACAGCTGTCACACGGAGCCTTTTGTTGAGTTACAGATTAGGCTTTTTTTTTAGAAGGCAGGTTAGAGGCTACTTTTGTGTGTTGTAATAGACTCACCAATCAGGTATGTTAGGAGCAGGTTGTGCACTTGTTGTCCAATCCAGGCCACAACTAGCAGGCTGCTGATCACCGAGGCAAAGTACTGTGGGGAGCAGATCAGACTACAGTCAGCACAGACCAGGTCAGACTACAGTCAGCACAGACCAGGTCAGACTACAGTCAGCACAGACCAGGTCAGACTACAGGTCAGACTACAGTCAGCACAGACCGTCTGCGTGCAACACGTATAACTCAACTTGATTTCGACAGGAGATACGTCGCATATCTGCTCTGCTGCGAGAGGCTGTCATGATAAGTGGAGCAGCAAAGCTACAGCAACACAGGATATTTTTATCTGGAGCATAATAATCAGATAGGGAGGCTCAATTTGTCACCCTGCTGTCGACAGCATGGTATAAAAACAGCTCTAAAGGCTCATTTTGCAGTCGCACTGTTGCAGATTGTGCGATATGACCCGAGTGCTGTTCTCTCTGGTTTTACTGATCTCAGACTGAGCGGGAGTTAAGTCGCTTCAGGCATTTGTTCGGCCGCACAACAAAAATGTCCATGATTACTACAAGCACACAGCCTCAGTCATGTGAGCCTTAGTTACTTGTCATGAGTGCATGTGGCAGCAAATCTTTAAAGTATTTATGACCCAGTTTCTTCCTGAAAAAGGGCACACAGTAAGAGGTTATCCACTTTGATTTTCTTTTACCATTTTGGGTTTTTCCTCTTTGACGGCACACAGACGCTTCCACCAGCCCACGATACGACGCTTCGTCTTCACCAGGTTGCCACAAATGTCGTGGAAACGCTGCTGCTGCTCGGTGGTCCTGAGCAATGATTGAAGAGAAGACTCATTTTAGAGCATTTCTCTCTGAATCGGAAGCAAAGACATTTGGAACATGCTTCTTCCCACAAACAGCAGAAAACTTTAGTGAAGCAAAACAAGTGTAGCTGACAAATAAAATTATCAAGATCTTATGAGAGTCTAACACCTGACGAACAACAACCATTTGACTAGTTGGGTTAAAAAGACAAAAACATCAGTGAGCAGTGTCGTGCAACAAAGAAATATTCATTTAAAGGGCAGCAGAGGTGAGCGTCCGTCCGTCTCTTCTTATTTCGGTCCTTGTTGTCAGGAAGCCAAACAAGCCACGACCGGACTCTCGTGCTGACTCAGGCCATCGAGCAGCATGAGCCTCACAGGAACTCGACCTCAAAACAGGTCTGAATAGGTCAATGCTCAAACCTCACTCACCGACAGAATAATAAGTCACCACTGCCAAGCAAGATGGAGAAGAAATGCACCAGTATGTGAGGTCTTTTCTCCAACTAATTAAATGCTGCTGCTCGTTCCCGAACAGACGTCTCTATTGTTGAAGCTTGCAAAGTGAATTAGATGCAGGTCATGCTCAGCAGACGAGGTTAGACAGAGTCTGAAGATCCAGGCCGAGGTGTCAGCAGCAAGCTGTTACTCTAGCCTTTCATGGGTGTCTCGTTCCCCCCACCGCACAAGCACCATGTGAAGACTGACGCGGATTACAGGCCTAATATTTATACATTTTCTGAAAATAAGATTAAGCCAGGACTGGATTCCAAGATCACATTAAGGTTACCATGAAAAACATTTTTGTTTTCTCTCCTCACCATTTATTAGAGCCAAAGACTCTGGGTGCAAGAGTTGGCACCAGATAGTCAGCCAGGCAGATCAGCATGATGGAGCAGGAAAGTCCAGTGAGCACAGACGGGTCCAGATAGTAAATTAGCCTTGAGAGAGACACAGAAACACTTTTAAACCAGTTTTACATGTTCTATAAAGAACGTGCATAAGGAATGTTGTTCAATTTGTTTCTCTTTAAAAAAAATCTTATTCAAGCAAATTTTATGATTTAAAGAAAAATTACAATAAACATTTTCCTAACCAAGTAAAAAGTATGCGTTTTAGTCAACTAATTACAGCAGTTACTGTGAACAACTCAACATAAGCTCATTTGACAAGTTTTAATCCATTTGGTTTGCATCATTGTTTCAAACATGCAGCCCAGCATTTCAAACCGCCCTTTAATTCCTCCCCCCTGCTGGGAATTTAAGTCGAACCAGTACAATGAGGCTTATTCAGTGGTTCTACTTCTTGATTTTTATTTTACAAGGGGTTTCATGACGGCACCACTCCGCCAGCTCGGATTTGCACCAAGCAGTGTGCAAAGTCATGTTGCGGTAGGCAGTGAGATTGACTCACAGGAAGAGCACAGAGGTGCCACCCATAAGGGCCCCAGGGAACCAAGGCTTTTCCCATCGCACCACACGATCGCCAGCCAGGATCACCTCGCCCCAGCCCTGCAGCTGCTCCTCCAGCTGGGCCGTTTCCTGAGCCTGGACACAAAAAGTGATTAAA
This sequence comes from Takifugu rubripes, assembly GCF_901000725.2. Taxonomy (NCBI): domain Eukaryota; kingdom Metazoa; phylum Chordata; class Actinopteri; order Tetraodontiformes; family Tetraodontidae; genus Takifugu; species Takifugu rubripes. The sequence goes on from NC_042289.1 coordinate 13,123,699, forward strand.
ACGGGCTTTCATACATAACCAACCTTCTTTGTTGATATCAGTGTCATCTGGGTGTGAACAGAAATTCCTATCTGAATATCCAAAGTTTTCACAGAGTTATATTCCTTATAAATATCTCAGGGGGCACAAGCCATGACCTTTAACCTCCCCAACAGCAGTAATCGTTTTATTTGTGCGTTACTGGAAGCTGCAAAAGAATGTTTCATGGAATTCAACAAGATCTACCAGCTAGCACCTATGCGTTTCACCCTGATCTGTCCCTGTTTGCAGAGTTAAATGCCAGAGAAAACAAGCACATTTGATTCTATCGTGTGATTTTTGTACAGAGTTTAGGTAAAAATAACGTTTCCGTTTGGATGACTGCGCAATACAAGCCTCTACGCACGAAAACGATTAAAGATAACTACCAATACTGACGGTTCTAAGGAGAGTAACTCGAGTTCAACACTTTCAAGCCATGTCAACAAACGCAAATAACCAACTAAAACAACCTGCGAGAGACCAAAGGCTATGGTCTCTGCAAAAGCTAAATTGAGAAGCTAGTTAGCTGCTTAGCTAGTCTGCGTTAGCTTGTGTCACAGTCGCTCCAAGCGGCAGCGCTTCGGTCAGATAAACGACAAGATCCGACAAGCTAATTAGGTTTTCCTCACTTGGGAGTGCAAGTTTAGAGCTAAATGTACATTTATGTAAACGTAGACGGTGTCCGAAGGATGAGGACGACGCTACAAACACACTTCAATGCATCGTTACAGTGGCCAATTACTAATGAACGCTAATACTCACTATTACATTTACGCTTTTGTTGTCGGCTTCAGACATCGTTATGAATTCAATGTCGTTTCGTAAAATTTCCGTATAAATTGTTGCAAATGGCACCAAGACCGTTGGCCACACGCCTCCTCTGGCTTCGGCTCACTAACCGTCGAAATCTGACAGGTTGTATTTATCTGAATTTTGCGTCAAAATCGACCGAAGTGAATTATGGGACATGTAGTTTTGCGTCGGTTTAGGAAACGAAATAGAGTAAGGTGGTTATCAAATTAAATTTTTATATTTCAAAAATCTATTTAATGTTCCTCTAAAAGCTTTAATGTGATTTTTTTCCCCTGTGTGAATGGGCCTGTCATTTTTCCTGGTATTAGAGGCCATAGCCTGGAAAGGAAGTGACCACAGATGGTCTGGTCTTTCATTCAATTTTTAATATAATTTTTTGCATTTAAAGTTGACAGACAAGCAAAAACTCATGTTTTTTAAGACGGCCAAAACACGGAGTTTGACAAATATTTTATTAGGAATATAACCTTTAGCTATAGCATGTTGATCTACAGCCAGTCTTACAAAATTTGAATGCCCATTTATCAAAGTCGAATTTTTCAAATCTGTTTACTTGACAAACTATCCTAAATCTGGTGCCTTGTTAGCCAATACTATCTGTGCGCAGAGGCATTTAAAGTGGGCATTTCGCACGAATTCAAACGGCTGTCAGTGTCGGAAGTTCTTTGAAATGTGTAATTATTGGGGAAGTCAGAAGGGGGCAGCAATGAGCACCCGGTGCGTCTCCTTGGCCCGAACCAACGAAGAAGAAGCGGAAGAAGCGGACGTCGTTGCGTTTTATCTCGTTACTCTGTTTTCAGCCAAGTTAGCTGATGAACCAGCAATAACTATTTCTCCACAGTTGTAGTGACCCACTTATCACTGAATCTATTTCGACAGTTGATTCTACAAGACACCGCTCATATACGAACCTCGTTCGACGTAGTTTTCTCTCCAGGCCTGGAGAAAACACTGGTATGTTACTAGTTCGTTAGCTTGTTAGCTAGCATTTACAGGAATTGTTAGCTGCGCCTCAGTATGGACGGGCCCTATAGAAATGCATAATTCTCATTTTAGAGAATCCATCGTTTTACGTATTAAATCGGTTCAAATCAAAATGGTTTGTGCTGTTGGGGCCGTTTCAACGTTTGTCTTCTAAAATGGACTCTAATTGTTGACCATTCAAGTCTGGTTAGAGGCCTTTTCTGGCCCACGTGCTAACGCCTCACAAAATTACTGTCATAGCCGTTTAAAATCACGAAATCTGATGTTTTAGTTCGATGTTACCAGAACACGACGAAAAAACGGATTTCCACGGTGTTTCCTTATCCACCCAGCAACCATGCTAATGTTACGCCCCACAAACCCGTCAATAAAAGGCTGCCCGGATTATTATACAGTGTGTTCGTTTTCGAGACCGTTTGGTACAGCGTTATGTTTTAAATGGCCAATCCAACCTATGGATTAATGTCTCAGTATGTGATTGTATATCATTGACATGTGTAAGTAACAGAATACAGTGGGGCTCTTTAACTTGTGAATATTATAGTCTGAAATGTTCTTTAATTGTTTTAAATGTGGCTGTCTTATGGACTAAATGTATGTACTGATGTGCAGAATCATGTACAATGGAATTGGCTTGCAAACTCCAAGGGGCAGTGGCACCAATGGTTACGTGCAACGTAACCTTTCAACCTTGCGTGTCAAACGGCCACGGGATGACCGTGGCGGTGAGCGAGATGAGAAGGACCGAGAGCGGCTGGAGAGTCAACTCAACAGGCAGCCCAATGCTGAAATCCTGGAGCACCAGCGGAAGAGGCAGCTGGAGGTCAAGTGTGCTGAATTGCAGGACATGATGGAGGAGCAAGGGTGAGGCAAAGTTTTACAGGACACTGTTCTGTTAAGACTAAAAAAAGTGTCATTTTGGTCCACAACTGTCACCATTTATGTTATTAATCTGTCAATCTTCATTTAATGGTGATAGAGGCCAAAAGTTGTCAGATTGCTTTTATGTTTTTACTAAAATACTCTTTTATGCTTTAATGTCCAGGTATTCAGCCGAGGAAATTGAAGAGAAGGTAAACACTTTCCGTCTGATGCTACAGGAGAAGGAGGAACCATCTTCCAATGCCAGTGAAAGACCAGCGTAAGTCTGCAAGGCCACGCGAATCTCTGCGGATCCATTAGGGATAAATGAGATGAAGAGAATTGTTGCAATTAAACTCTGGGTAATGTGTTTGCATTTCCCAGAGTCATTCTTGGCAGAGCCATGCATTTCAGCAGGGTCTCACACTGAGACATTTCAGTGTTAAACTATCCAATACGTTTGTTGCAGTTGGACATTGAAAATAGTGTCTGTTTGCATCGTGTGTGTGTGTGTGTGTTTACATCGTGTGCCATTAACCTGGTGCTTTGTGTCGCAGGGCAACGGAGACTCACGCTCTAGCCGCAGCCAACCAGCAGAAGAACGACCGACTTCGTGCAGCTTTTGGAATTTCTAGCGATTATGTTGACGGTTCGTCCTTCCACGCAGACCGCAAGGAGAAAGAGAAGGAAAAGAGAGAGCAGGAACGTCTGGAGAGAGAGAAGCTGCAGCAACAGAAATATATGTGAGTGAGATCCTAAAACGCCCCCTGCTGCACTGGTTCCTGCAAATCTTTCAGATTAGCCTAAATTACTGACATTTTTAGATGTGTCTCACAACTAAAGAGGAGGTAAAACATCTTTAAGGAACTACAAGAAAGCCCAGATGACCTTTTATAAGCTAAAGAATTGTTTAAATTACATTTTCAGAAAATTATGTTTGAAAATTTTCTATATTTTTAATAATTCCATTATCATGTTCCCTTCTAAGAGGAATATTATTTGTTAACTTTTGTTTTTAGTATTCTTGACTTTAAAACCAAGCCTCTCCCCATCAAAATACTTTGTCCAGTCATTACTCGGCCTGATTTCTCTCAGCCTTGACTTGAGCTCTGACACCTTTGCTCCCTCAGATTGTTGGAAGATTCAGAGGATTCTGATTCTCCCCCAAAGAAGCGCAGTCGGAAAAAGAAAAAGAAAAATAAGAACAGAGACAGGTGAGAAATAAATGTATTTGGTGGTGTGTTCGTGACAAGAAAGAAGTTTTGACCCTTCTTTCCAATCTGTTAGCTCGGAGAGTCTCTCGCCATCACCTCGACGAGAAAAGAAGAAATCAAAAAAGAAGAAAAAGAAGCGGTACTCTAGAATTGTCTTCCTATCGTTTGCTTAATGTAATCTTTTACAGTAACTCCGGTGTTCTTATTTCAGTGATGCGTCAGAAGATGAGCAAGACGACAGGTAGGTTTTTTAAAATAAATGTCCATCTTTGTTCTGCAACAACATCATCGTGACAATTTTTGTCTCCAGTTCTTCAGATGAAAGGAATAAAGCGTCTAAAAAGAGCAAGAAGAAGAAGAGCGAAAGTCCACCAAAGGTGAAGGCGGCGCGGCGCAGAAGTGTTTCTTCAAGCTCTGCTCGCAGGTTTGCAAAATCCCGAGGTTGTTTTGTTCTGTAAAAGTGCCTACGTGAATATATTCTGTTTTGGCTGCTATTTCCTCAGTTTCCCAGCTTCATTGGTTTGGGATTGTTGGGTTTTCAATGCAAGCATCAATCTGGGTAATGACAGGATCGGCCATTATTATGTCTCAGTGTCTGGTCTTGTTTTGGGATGTCAAACAGCCGGTCTCCACCTCCAGTCAGAGGACGTCAGCAGGACGAAGGTGCGAAAAGAGGCGACGATGGTAGAAAGAGGAGATCAGCAGACAGAAGAGGGCGGGTCTATGAGGAGCACAGCCCCCATTATGGGGAAGGAGATGGGGTACGGCTGAAATGCTGCCTGAATGAGTAACTCTTAACAATGAATGCATAACATTGTTTTCTTTGCTGTGCAGAAGTCGTCCAGGGTTGAGAGGGAGACCGGAAAGACTTCCGCTAAGAAGCGGCATGATTCCTCGTCCCCATCTCCACCACCACAAGCACACAAAATCAGAGAGAGGAGATCCAGGAGCAGAGAGAATGAAAAAAGGAAAGAATTGGAGAAAGGGAGATGTTCCAGCAGCATAGAAGGTGAAAGAGAAAAGGGGAGACGTTCACCAAGCAAAGTAAGGGAGAGTGGGAAAGGCGGAACCTCCAGAAGCAAAGAGTTACAGAAAGGAAGACGATCAAGGAGCAAGGAAACCGAAAAGGTGCGTGAAAGACGTTCTAAAAGCAACGAAAAAGTAAAGAGGCGTTCAAGGAGCAGGGAGGTGGACAAAGGGAGGCGTTCGAGGAGCAGAGAGATGGACAAAGGGAGGCGTTCGAGGAGCAAGGAAAAGAGGGACCAAAGACAGAGTCTTCCTCAGAGGGCCAGGCGTGATTCCTCCTCAGCTTCATCTACTTCTCCACAACCTAAACAGGACAGAAACAGGAATAGAGAAGCTGAATTTGAAAGAGATAGAAAAAAACAACCCACAAAGAGTAGACATGACTCCTCATCGCCATCGCCACCCCGTGTGGAGAGGTTGAGGAGGGGCCGGAGCGCTGAGAGAGATCACGGAACCGATAGAGACCTACAGGCCAGAGTGTCAAATGACAGGAAAGACATTGGCAAGAGAATGGAGAGGAAAGGTTCTCCTCTCCAACCTAAAGATGCCCGGAAAAGAGATTCCAGGTCCCCCATCTCTTGCTTACCTGTGTCTCAGAGAGAGGATGATGGAAGGAGGAGAGAAAAAGACAGCACGAGCAACCAGGACAGGGAACAGAGAGATCGAGTTCAAGAAGGTAACAAGCACAGAGATGATCTACGGACATCTGCAGATTGTATTAAAGGAAGCTCCAGACCTTTGGAGAAGGACAGAAGACCGGAGATGGACCAGGGTCAAGAGAAGGCAAGAAGCCCTCAGAGAAAAGAGAAACTGGATGAAAAAGTGAAAGTGGTAGAGAAGAACAAAGAGAGCAGTGGTAGTAGCGGCAGCAGCAGTGACGACAGCAGCGACAGTGATGGTGACAGCGATAGTTCCTCCTCCTCCTCATCTTCCTCGTCTGCTTCTTCTTCCTCATCTTCAGAAGAAGAGGGCAAAGTAAAGACGGCGGCATCCGTCGGACAGGCAAAAAGTAGCCCCACAAGAAATGCGCCGTCTGCCCCTGGGGCTGCAGTACAAAGGTCTTTAACCAATGGCAGAAAGAAGAGCCCTGCCTCTGCCCCGGAAACATGTGGGCATTCCCAGACTGACCGGGGGAGCCAAGGAGCCAGACTTGACAGGGAGAAGTCTTCCCACCAGTCCAGGAGCAAAGGTCAGGAACGGTATAGCCCGACACAGATGGAGAGTCCCAGTCCACCTCCCTCTCCCACCAGCAGAGGCAGCAACAGGTGCTCCTACCCTGGGGCAGAAGCTGAGAAATCAGTGGAGCGGCAGGGATCAAGGAGACCCGCAAGATCTAGTCCATCAGCCAGGAGGTCTCATTCTCCTGCCCCCAAAAAAACTACTGCCACCTCTCCTGCACGTCGCACTCCTCCAAGACAATATCAAGAACCTGTATCCCAACCGAGGAGAGGTTCTCCACCGGCGTGGTCAGAAAGGGGGAGAGAAAGGCAGCGGGAGATGGACAGGGAAAGAGAACATGACCATGTTTCTGGGCAAAGCAGGTCCAAAACCTCAAAGAGGCGCAGCAGGTCCAGGTCACGTAGTCCCAGAATGAGGAACAGGTCTCGTAGCCCAAGGATGAGAAACAGGTCCAGAAGCCCGAGGATGCGAATCAGGCCCAGGTCTCGAAGCCCACGGATGAGACGGTCCAGGTCCCGAAGCCCAAGGATGAGAAGGTCCAGGTCCCGAAGCCCGAGGCTAAGAAACAGGTCCCGAAGCCCGAGGATGAGAAACAGGTCCAGGTCCCGAAGCCCGAGAATCAGAAACAGGTCCAGGACCCGAAGCCCGAGAATGAGAATCAGAAACAGGTCCAGGTCGGTGAGCCAGAAGAGACGAAGCCCCCCGAGCAGGTTGGTTGGGTTCTGAGTTCTTTGGTGGTCCTTGATGCATTTCTGAATCTTCTCACTGTCATTGTGTGCAGTTTTAAATGCAAATGGTTGTTTTGAACTGTTAAAAACGAACATAATAACAAATAAATTTTTCCAGGTCTCATCAGGCTCCGCCTCCTCAGCAGCGAGGACGCAGTCGCTCCGTCTCCAGAGAGACGGCAAGACAGAGGGAGGTGGTAGAAAACAGACCAAGGGAGAAAGAAGTCCAGCCACCAAGAGCTGCAGCCCAACCCCACAGATCATCTTCTTCCTCGTCCTCCTCCTCTAGCTCCTCCTCCTCCTCTTCCTCCTCATCCTCGCCTTCACCACCGCCAGACAGGAAAGAGGAAAGAAAGAGGGATTCAAGCAGAGACGGAGGGGAGGACAAGAGAGTCGACAGGGAGCTCAAGGGTTCGTCCTCATCCCACGGCACTTCGAGAGACTTGTCTCAAGCGCCACCCGTGGAGAGGAGGGGGGCTCCTCCAGCGGACTCCGATGTGCCCTCCCGACGGTCCCCGGATCAGAACCATCCAGACTCCTACCAGCCTTCGCGAGCCAGCAAGAACCAGCCATCCAACCCTAAACTGGCCGATCCCAGACGTGAGGGCGCCTTGAATGGAGCCGAGAAAGCCAACAAGAAAGCTGAAGGCAGCAGCAGCTCTAGCTCCTCTTCCTCCTCCTCCTCCTCCTCTTCCTCCTCGTCTTCATCCTCCTCCTCTGACAGTTCTGACTCTGAAGCGGAGCAAGAAAAGGGGTGCGTAGGGCGACGTGGGGATGGGAATCTCGGTTTTAACCCTCGTTAAGTGCGTCTTCGGTCCTGTTTTTTCCAGGAAGGCAGCAGCCAAGGGTCGCAGCTCTTCCTCGTCCTCCTCTTCAGACGAGAAGAAAACTCAGAAAAAAAGGTACGGCGAGAGGCGCTCGGCCCCGGTCCGAGGTGCCGTTTGACGCTGACGCTTGTGTTTCCTCACAGCGCCGCCAAGTCCGACAGGGTTCCCGCCGACTCGCTGAGGGACTCGCGCTCGCTCAGCTATTCCCCCCCAAGACACCTGAGAGCAGCTCCGTCCTCGCCGGGTCGCAGGTCTGTGGGGTGGCACCGTGGTTCCGGCCTCGGCCTGACCCGAAATGCACCATTTGACTGAGCTGGTTGTGTTGTCTCCCCGTTAGGACCGGCGGCGGACAGTCCTCCGGCCACCCGTCGAGCAGCAGGCGAAGGAAGTGAAGCGGCAGCCGAAAATTCTTTTTTTTTGTTTGTTTCTGGGCCACCGCTCGGTGGTCGACGTTTTTAAGCATCTTCAGGCTGGCGTGTACATTATTTTTATGCTCCAAATGAGAACCGTACATGCCCCACACACGGAAATGGCTACGTGAAGTGTAACTCAAGATGTCGCTCAGTGCTCGTACCGTTTGTTTGCATTCTACTTGTAGATATGAGCTGTCTGTATTTTGGATCGCATATTCAGTTTCCATTTAATGTGAGCAGAAATTCAAACGTGCATTCTTTCTTGGAAAAATGGTTAGTAATAAAAACGCAGTTGTACATTTTATCCCTGGAATTTTTTTTTTTTTTTTTTCCAAGATGCCGAACCCAGGCTGAGGTCAGGTAAAGATGTTTACATCGGAACCGCGATCCTGTCCTCAGCTGCTCTGCGTTAAAGTAGCTGTTTACATCTTGTCACCGGTTAAACCGGTAATCGTGCAGAGACTCGTTGCTACCTTTTCTTAAGCAAATAAAGGTGCGCTTGGATCATTTGGACGATTCCGACTCCGTTTCTGACATTTTCCTAATGTGCCGAGATCCCCGGACGGGTCAGCCGTTACCGGAAGACCCCCAAGATGTTGCTGAACGGGGTGAAAACACGTCTTTACAACCAAAGAATATTAAAAGTTCCGGCGACGTATCCGAGCTGTGGTGCGTTTAGGGCTCGGAGGAAACCCGTGAGTGTCCGTTGGTTTATTTAAAGTAAACACCAACGCAGTCCTTTTCCTTTGAGCTCGGGCGGCTGCACAGACCCCACTAGAATCTACCACCGTGCGCGTTGATCGCGTAATGTGGAATAAAGACGTTTATTTTACGCTTTGGTGTGTGGATCGTCCCCCCCCACCCACCCACGTGACGTGAACGCACCGCCAGAAGATGAGAGCGGCCCATCAGCTGCGGACCGTCAGGTGTGGTCAGCGACCGGAGCCCTGATCTCCGGAACTCCGCCGGGGGGAAAGTCACGATTAGCGCCGCTGGATGTGCGACACGACACGCGGAGAGGGAGCGACGCGAGCGCCGACAACGAGCAACGTAAGTCTGCGCAAGTAAAGAATGCTCCGGGGTAAAGATTGCTTCGAAGTTTCAACCAAGGAATGGGAAGTTTCCCCGTCTTCGGTCTGGAGGGAGCCGCCAGACGCAGGCCGGAGCCAGGCCCAGAAACCATCCATCCAGAAGAACCCGTCTGGAACCCACTCCGCTCCACTTTAGTGGTCGACGTGTGTGGTAGTTAGGAATTTAGTTAGGAGTTTAGTGCCGGGTTGTGTCCTATTTGTGCCGGTTAAAGTCGCCGTTGCTGAACTCGGAGAGAATTTTACTTGACTAAATTTACGCTTCAGCTTTAGCACGAAGAGGAGCTCCAGCTGAATTTAACATTCCCGCATGTCCACGACGGGTGGAAGAACGTCTAGAAATCTACAGCACACTTTTAAAAAAGACGTTTTAGTTGAGTCGCGACTCCTTTTTGAAGGAAACATTCCGGATAAGAGCAGATTTTCGGTGGGGTGGGACCGGTTAGTTTGGGTGTCACCATTAAAAGTGTAAATCACTTCCAGACAACCTTTTGCCTTGAAATACAACCAGATTCGCAACGTACTTAGCTGTCTGTATCACAAGATTGCTTTATATCAATGGGGCAATATTCCAAAAGGTGGACGGTTCGCTGCAGGAGGGGAATCTTTCAACCCCCAAAGCACAAAGTTCGTCAGAAATGTGTGAATATTAACACCAGGCGAACCCGGTGAAGGTCGATTTAATGACCCCACGTCTGCCCCACTTCCTCTTTTAGGTTTGATCTCCCGAAAAGTAAATGTAAAGCATCATACGTTCCGGATTAGCTCCTATTAGCATGGTTCCCATGGTGATGGACCTCTTCCTGTTTTTATGGAAAGCTGCAGGTGGTCTTGATAAGGGAACTGTCGGGGAATCTGTTGTTGCCCACTGCTAACATTTGAGAAGGAACGAAGGTGGTGACTCGGTAGTTTTGAGGAGTGGCGGCCGTTTACACACACACACACGCACAGAATAAATCACACGTGCAAAGTTTTACATTTTCTTTCGGTCCCTTTTGCTGCAGAAACCTTGAACCAGAGCTGAGGAAGCAAGAAGTGAGAGTCCACATGAAACCTTTGCCCAACACGCCGGAGAACTGAAGTGAGAGTTTAAAGGATCGGGCTCAGAAGACGTCAAGGACCCTGAAACTAGGCCTCCGTCTCAGATCCCCGCTCGTATTTGTTGAACCTATGAGGCCGGCGACTCCCTGGGCCGTGCCTGGCACTAACTGGACCTACGGTCACTTCCCAGTTCATCTGTGAGAAGAACCTTCACAGAATGTCCCGTTCGTCTGCCACGCCGCCTTTCAGCGTTTTAAGCTAAACTGTGAATGAGTTGATGTAAAATTCTGAGTGGTCAGGAGCTGGAAATCCCCAGAGGAGCGTCACTGTGTCAAACTGGAGCCGGTCTGCAACCATGCTGTGGTGACCAGCCGCTGAGCACCATGCAAAAACACCCCAACTCTCCTCCGACGGTTCTTTTTCTGCTCGCAAACATGTCCTCCACTTGAAACCAAAGAAAACTGCAAAATATTTGAGCTGCATCAGAACTCTGGAAATGTCGTGATTTCGGCAGCGGGACGCTTGTGACCTTCGGACAACCTGTGGTGCGACTGTAACTTTATGGCATCGGGACGTGGAGAAATGGCCCAACTCTGAGGAGCCAAAGGGAAGAGCGTCATCTCCTCCTATATGAAACTGTTTCCACTTCAGAAGTCAGCAACCAGCCCTCCAGATGGCAGGGAAGGATTACAATCATCTCTTTAAACTGCTCATCATCGGAGACTCCAGTCAGTATTTTTCACTTCATTTCAGAGTCATTCACAGTGTTTATGGGTTCATCGAGCGTCACCGTTGTCTTCTTCACCTTCTTTTTAAAGCCCAGAGGTTTACTACCGTATAGCCCACAGTGCCACTGGTTTATCCATTTTTATTGCCAGAAGACTGTAAACATACAGTTATTGCTTCATTTTAAGCGAGATAAGCAGCTTCGGCCATTTGCTTTTCGGACTGCAGCAGCCGGGCGTTGTGGGGTGGATCATTCCGAGACCACGGCTGTCTTGTCAGTTCTTGTTTAGCCACATTCATTTCCTCTTATCTCGCACTCATCCGTTTCTCTCTCAGATGTCGGGAAGAGCAGCCTTTTGCTCCGCTTCGCCGACAACTCCTTTTCTGGTGAGTCAGTCTTTCCTAACACACCAACTTATCTTATTTCCCACTCAGTCTTTTGTGTTTTGTGAGCTGTCAATCATGATGTCGAACCTTCTGAAACAGGAGGAGCCGCCCAGGAGGGCTGAGGGTCCATGCAAATGTGTGGTTTCATAGCTTGTGTGTGTGTGTGTTTCACAACTTTGGCCAAAACATGAAATGCATCACTTCCCCTTCCCTTTAAATTTGTAGGGAAAAAAGTACAACCGATGACTAAGAAACGTTTATTCATGTTCTCCAGCAGGTCCGCGGCCGCATTTTCATACACGAGCTGTATTTTCCGAGCTGTAAAACAGCAACTTGCGGAAATGTTTTTGGTTAAATTGCTAAAATGTACCTCGTGACTCTTGACCTTGTGCTCAGGATCCTAAATGTACACAAACGCTCCAGAATTGACGGCGCCCACCTGTGTGATGCGTTGTTTCTCCCGCAGGCAGCTACATCACCACCATCGGCGTCGACTTCAAAATCCGAACGGTCGACATCAACGGGGAGCGGGTGAAGCTGCAGATCTGGGACACAGCGGGTCAGGAGCGATTCAGAACCATCACGTCGACGTAAGAACCAGCGGACCCGCCGGGCCTCGGGCCGCCTCTCCCAGCTCATTGGCTGTCGTCTCTCTCTCAGGTACTACAGAAACACGCACGGCGTCATCATCGTTTACGACGTGACCAACCCGGAATCGTTTGTGAACGTGAAACGGTGGTTAAACGAAATCTCCCAGAACTGTGACAGCGTTTGTAAGATCCTCGGTGGGTAGGAAAAAATACGTAGCGGCGCCGCTGCAGCAGAGCCGAGGAGTGAAAATAAACCTTGACTTTTTCAGTTGGAAACAAAAACGATGATCCTGCCAGGAAACGGGTGGATTCCCAGGATGCTGCGCATTTTGGGGAGTCGGTGGGTGTCCGAGTGTTTGAGACCAGCGCCAAAGAGAACATAAATGTGGAAGAGGTGACCTCATTATTTCCTGTTAACCTCAGGTCATATTCACCTTGAATGCACCTTTTTTTTTAAGTAAATCACAGTAAATTCTGCTATTATCTGCGAGGGAAAGCACATACTCGGACTGAAAAGCATTTTCCAACGGTGGTGTCGTTCAGATGTTCATGGCCTTCACCCACATGGTGCTGCGGGCCAAGAAGCAGAGCCAGAACAGAGCCGAGAGGGAGCGAGAGCGGGAGAAGGACACGGTCAACATCGGCGCCCAGAGAGACCGAGACCGCAGGAAGAGAGGGAAGAAGTGCTGCTGAGGCGCCCGATGCAGCGCCACGCCCAGACGAGATGGGGAAGTCCACGCCGTCACGCCTTAAGAGACCGGATTTGTAGGTGATTCACTGCACAGTGGAGCACAGGTCAGGTGTTGCTTCTGTCATCGCCTGCCAGTCTGGAGGTTGAACACAAGTGAAAGGATCTTTAAGGTGTTCCGGAGTCTTCGGATCTCATGTGAGAAGATTGCACTGTTGGACCTTTCTAATCCGGAGGTCTGAGGAATACGTGTCCAGATTACATTAACGCCGAGACTGTAGTTTGCATGAGTTTTACATTAATTTAACGATAAGATCGGCTTTGATACAACTAACAAGTTATTTCATTTTGTTTGGCTTATTAAAGGTTCTATTTTTCTGCCCAAATTGCCAAAGAATCAGCAGGTAAAAGTCTGCAGGTCAACTCAATTTGGGTCAGTGTTGTTAATCGTTGATTGACCTCTGACCTCTCATCCAGCCAATGTCAGTTAAAATAAAAAATATGGAGAAAATTAAGTTCTGCCCGGCGTCGACTTAGAGGTAAAATCTGGCCTAAGACAATCGATTGTTAACGTGAACGTTAGGCCCAGACTGTGGTGATTGAACCTTTAATCGACCTGTTAATGTTTGCCTTTTTTTTACTTCAGTTAAAGCATTTGGCCACTAAAAGGGAGTGGATGTTGCTAACCTGTAATGTTGTGAGTTTAATGTCTGTCTGCCAAAATTCAAGAGTGGCGAATAATCCAATATTAGTGTGATCTCAATAAAACCTCAAATCTTCCAGAACCTATGTTGTTATTTTTAAATCAGCCTGATGTGGAGAAGGCTCAAAAATCCCAGACTTGATCCAGAGTTGTCCGACTTCTCTCAGGTTTCATTGGGTAACCAAAGTGTTTGAACCCAGTTGCCTCCCCAGACATTTGTGTAACCAAAGGAAGAAATAACCAACGTTGAAGCATGAATTATTTATTCGCTCCTCTGCAGTTGTCCATAGGTAACCGATTTGTGCGAAGCTGAAGCTCCTTTTCGTTGAATTCCTTCCAAAGGGCTGAGAGAAAAGCACCTTCCTGCAGAAGTGAGCTTTCAAACCCGATTCTTCTCCATCAGTTGGATTTGGGGAGTCTGTAGACGCCTGCAGACACCATCAGCTGGTGCTCTCTGACCTTCCGCTGCAGGAAGGCCTCCAGCTCGTTGACGTCCATCTCCGTGACGACGGGGCCCGTGGCCACGAACATCCGAAGCATCGAGTGGATGCGATCCAGCGTCATGCTGTCCAGGTTTGTCAGCATGGCCTGAATGTAGGCCCAGAAGAGCTGCAGAGGTGGAGAAAGGCCGTTCTTCTCACTCTGTCCTGGCAACTGTAACCGTGTGTGTGTGTGTGTGTGCACGTGCACGCACCTGTAGCTTCTCTTCCCTCTGCTCAGACTGGGTAGTAGTGTTGGAGTCTCTCTCTTCATCGCTGTCGATCAGCATCATGCCCCTCTCCATCTTCTCCTTCGACGAGCCCGTCTCCACCACGCAGTAGTGCCCCCCCACCTCCTCCCTCAGCACCCCGTGCTGCTGCCACATAGCCAGCTTCCTGTGCACCAACTCTTTAGGGGCTCCCAGTTTTGCGCTCAGCTCCTCCAAATTCCAAGAACCTGTCGCCAACAAATCAGGAAAAAATTAAGTAGCTGCAGGAGGGTGGGTGGATGTAGCTCAGTCAGTTGGGACCTGGGCTGCGAAGCAGCAGGTTCTTGGTTCAAGCCCCAGTGCAGACAATCATAGAAGGTGTTTGTAGGGGAAGGTGCCAGAGCACTGCCAAGGTGCCCTTGAGTAAGGCTCTAAACCCACAAAGGCTCATATAGGGCCCTGCAATGAACTCATCCAGGGTTGGACCTGCCTTATGACTGCTTGGGTGCACGTTCTTGCCATCACAGTGACATCATGTCAGGTCCAACTGGTGTATGACTTTCACTGGGAGTACGATGTAAATATTCCTGGTTTTCCAAAACAGGAGCTCATACTTTTTTCCTGGAAGTGCAGGATAATGGCAGCATGGAACGGGGAGACGGTCAGGTTGGTGAGGGTGCGGTCCTCCAGCTCCACATCCAGAGTAACAGAACCCAGATGAGGCTTCCAGCTCAGGGTCCTCATGGCCTGGAACACAGGCGATGAAATGCTGTTCTCATAAAAATCCTCTCCAGGATTCACAGTTGAAGTCACCACGTCCAGAAGGAAAACATTTACCTTCAGCTTCTCGTAGCGGTGCGTGTAGGCCTCCATGGCCTGGACCACCAGCGGAGGAAGCTCCAGCTTCTCTTCCTTCAGTGGGGGCCAGAACTCGGAGGACAGAATGAGGGACGAGAGTGACAGTGGGGGCTGCTCCTCCTCGCCCAGCTTCGACTCCTCCTCGCGGATGTTGGTGTTGATCCGCCGTGAATCCGCCATGTCCTTAAACGCACAAAGACTTCGTGAAGAGCGGCTCCGAACCGATAGGGAATTTTAAATATGTGACGGAATTTTTGGGACATTACCTTCAGCATCACCTCACAATAGTGCATGTGAGACTCCCCGAACCTCAGCTTCAGCAGCTCCACATTACGAATCTCCCTGAATGCACCACGGACAAAATAAAATCAGATTCTAAAATAAAGAAGTTTATAAAATTCTTCATTTCAATAAGCAACATGAAAAACTGGGGGTTGGAATTCTGGGACTGTTTACATGTCTTATATTCCTAACCTGGCAGTGTTGTAGTTGAGTTGGTGCAGAAGTCTGTCAGCCAGCACAGCTCGATACTCATCAATGAAGATGTCCTTACTGCCATAAATGCTGACCAGGAGGCTGATGATGTCTGAAGATCGCCGCTTTGAGCCCATCTTATCTGTGAAGGGATAAAAACGCACAATTGACCAGTTATTGGGCCCAGAGACAAGCGTCCCCAGCAAAGGAAGGCCATGCTTACTGACCAGGGACAGCATCGGTTGGATCTGGCGTCCAGTCCTCGGGGTCATTGCCTTCTTCGTCGCTATCCTGCATCTCTAAGGTCACCGGGTCGCCTCTGGACAGCTCGGCGGCCAAGTCTGTGCAGCCCTCAGCGTCTCCCGTCAGCCCAGCTACAATCTGCCTCACGGTGTCCTCTCGAGTCCTGAAACATGAGTGCTTTATAAGTTTCAGTCATTTGAGTTGTAATGTTTCTACCATGAAGGGGTTTAATAGTTGAAGCTTCATGAAGGAATAATTTAAACTGCTTCGTGGTTTGCATCCCAATGTAAATGACCTACAACTGAACAGATTAAAGAAGAGGGAAGTAATGACGGGACTCACCGGAGGTACTTGCGGATGGGCTGGCAGGCAACCTGCAGGATGACCATAGATGGGTCCAACTCTCTGAGGGCTTTAATGGCCGAGATGTAAACGGTGAGGATGTCAGACGTGTGAACCCCTGGGAACAGATCCGTATGATCAAAATGGCATCAACCCAGGCACTGTACAGATGTGCGGTTCCACAGAAACCAACCTGGGTGCAGCAGGCGGCTCTCAAAAGCAGATTTGAGTGATGTGAGGAGCTGTTGTCGCTGGTTGGTTCTTTCCAGACAAAACTTTAGATCTTCGATTGCTGCTTTAGACTCCGGAAAATCTGAAAGTATGTTAAGAATAAACGTACAGGAACCAAAACAAATCCAAAATAAAATAAAGCACATTCAAGCTGACCTCTGATGATACTAAAGAGCTCCTCGATCCTCATGTTGACGTAGATCCTGCAGAAGAACTGGTGCATGTGACACCTCCACTGCTTCAGAACAGAGTTTGCAGGCTGGCCATCCTGCACGCTGGGAATGCTGGGAATGTTAGGAAAGCCCAGGGCAGAAGCGGGACCATCTCCATCTGCCTCACTTGCAAACACCTTGCTCAGCCAGCCCAGCACCAATTCCAGCCACTGTTCACACAGAACCCATATGAAACAAAACAGCTGATAATGGTCTGATGAGCACGCACACACAGATCTTTTACCTCCTGAAACTCCTGCAGGAAGGAGCGCTCATATTCTCCCCTGCAGTGCTGCTCCATTCGCTGCTCAATGAGCCTGTGGAGGATTGAGGTCACGGCCTCGGAGCTGACCCATTCCAGCAGCTGCAGTCTGGAACTACAGACAGATTCAGAAACTAGGGAATATCTATTTACCCATCTATCATCTCCTGGTTTCACTCACAGTATGTGACTCAGTTCCTTCAGCCGCTCCAGGGCCTCCTGACACCAGCACTGCTGTGCAGGGACCCCGCAGCCCTGACAGACCCCTCCCTCTTGATCATCTGGAACCTCTGCTAGGTCCTCTGCTGCTCCTTCCTGGCTCATATAGACAGAGAAGGTTCTGTTGTAAAACTCCAGCACACGCTCCTGGAGAACAGGGGAGGGGGAGAAAAGGAGTAGGGCCCTGATGATGGTGAAAGCACGCTCCTGGAGGCCCTTGGGACCCCTTCCACAGATTCTCCCATGGCCATCATCCTGCCACTTACCAAGCTTCTCCAAACCACCTACCAACCAAAGTGTAAATATTACCATTATGTGCAATGTTATTGCATTAAAGTAAAGACTTTAAAATAACCTAGAGTTGAGTCAATTTACCTAGGAATGGTTCCAGACGATCCAATAGAGTCCGAAAGGTAGTGAGGAGGACCCAAGCCCTGCCTCTCTCCTCCAGCTCATTCTCTGGCTGTTTGAGTCCGGACCAGAACTCCGGCACCACTGCAGAGGACAGATGTATTTGTAATGTCTCCAGGAGCCAGATGCCCAGCAGCTGGCCGAGGTCCTGACTACACAGCAGGGCCCAACATTCTGAGAGACTCTGGTCCATCACCGAGCAGCTGGGCGACATCTGAAACAACGAATGACGCTGATTTGCAATTTTTATACTCGAAACATTAAAAAATATGAGCATTGCAGGAGGAATGGTGTGACAATAACAAAGAAGGATGACGAATGTAGCCAAAAGTAATTATGAACTCGGATATGATTTTAGTTCTACCCACCAAAGCCGCAGTCACCGTCTCCCAAGCATCGGCAACCCCAAACTGTGATGCTGAAGCCGAACTTTCGGCCGACTCCGATTCCATCACAATTTCCTCCATTTTCAGCTTCTCAGACCATAAACTCTAATGTTTCGGCAGAATAACGAAACTCTGCACTATGCCATGACATATGTCGTGCAGGTGCAAAGCGGATGAGGTTCTACGATGACCAGAACAGCTATTGTTCGTATTCTTAAAAAACATTTTCAACTTAATTGAAATCACGATTCATTCCGCGTCGCCTCATGGACCGCGGGGTTTGATTCCGCTTTCTTGTTCTTCTTCTGTTGTTTCATCCTTCTCTTCTTCTTTTATTAATATTTCGCCTCAGCATTGTGCCAGAAGCTCGACACCTCCCCCTGGTGTCAGCAAACTGTAACGACACAAGAATAGAACTACATCGGCGCCGTTGTTGACGCAATGTGAACGATACGTCAATATTTGTTACTGTCATAAAACACCATATATGTACTATTAATCCTATCTGTCCACCACCACACGCAACGATTTTATACTTAGGTTTATTGTAGTTGTGAAACTGTATGCGTGTATTTCTCTAGAATAATGGGAAAAAATCAGTTGGTAAAAATCTACCAACGCGAATTATTGTTTAATTACAATATTGCCATTGTCTTTCGTAATCGCATTGTAATTCTCCAGAACTAATTATAATTAAGACCAGGACAGTGAATGGACTCGCGTGACTTTTTACCTAGTCACAAACTGTTAGACTTTATTAAATAGAATTGAAAGTGACATTTAATACCCATAACACGTATTGCTGATGACAACATGTCTATAAACAAATACTATTACCTTAATTTATACTATAATGACCGTACTTATTGGCAGCGATAATTACAAGTGTGCCATCTAGTGGCCAAAACAGAAATGACACCCACACAGTCCGAAGTTAGAGCCGGAAGTATGATCACACTTCCGGTTGTGAGTAGCGGTAATATTGTAGTCCGTATCAAACTACACTTCTGACTATCTAATGGGCATTTAATGATTTTAGTAAACATGCGCAATTTAAATGAAAGAAATATTAATAATGAAAGCGTCTGTCAGTTGAATTAGCACCGACTTCCGATGACATTAGATAGTTTTTTTTTTTTTTTTAAAAACAGTAGTGCAACAGAATCAATAATTGCTATCGAGGAGGACGGCCTATTGCTGCTCCTCAATGGCAACAGAGGGGTGTTTGCTATCTTAAGGATATCTGCAATGACTCTGGGTTACTCTCTTTCAATGATATTAGGGTGGCTTTTGACTTGCCAAATTCCTCTTTTTTCTTTTACTTACAACTAAGATCAGCACTTAAACACAAGGTGTGCCCCTGCAGTGCTCTTTACCTACCCACCCATTAAGAGACTTGTTTACTAAACATAAAGGAGCTAAGGGCGTAGTCTCTAAACTATACCGTTTTTTGCAAAGGGACCCAGCCTCACTCCCCATCGAGAGAATTTGGAAAAAAGATTGTCCTGACCTTGCTCAGCAGTTTGATTGGAATGTGGTCTGGTCCAGTATAACGGAAGCATCCCGCAACCCAGACCATCAACATATCCACTTTAACTTTTTGCATAGAACATACCTTACCCCTGTTAAACTTCATCATATGAAAATTACCAATGACCCATATTGTACACTATGCTCTCTGAAAGCTCTAGGCACTTACATCCATATGTTTTGGGACTGCCCTCCCGTCCAAAGTTTCTGGAAGAATGTTGCTGCTAAGTTGTCTGACCTGACACATGTAGTGGTGCCTGTAACTATACCTGTTTTGATCTTAGATGATCTTTCAGTTCTTAAGATTTCCAAACCAAAAAAAAGACTAATTTTTGCTGGATTAACAGCAGCAAAAAAAATGATTGCAACTCGTTGGAAACCACCTCACTCTCTGACCACCCGATCTTGGGTATTGTCCCTGCTCGATGTCATTTACATGGAGCTTTCAACTGCTCGGATTAACTGCGCAAATGAAACTACAATCAATATATGGCGTACCGCCGCTGAGTCTTTGAGTAGCATGACATAAAATCGTATCTCCTCTAGCTCTTCTAATATAGTTCCATTGCCGTTTCCCCCTTTTTTAAGTGCAATTCCCTCCATTTTTGTCAATATGTGATTTTTTTATTTTTTATTTGTCCTGTCTTTCTTTCTTTAGATACATATTTTTATTTTTTATTTTATTTATTTATTTATTTATTTTAATTTCTGTAGTGTCTCTATTGTATTTTGTCCTATGGCATGTTCTTGGCCTTAGGCTTGTTCCTTCTGTATTGTATTTTTTGCCTTTACTTGAAAATAAAAAATTTGATCATAAAAAAAAAAAAAAAAATGCTATCGAAATTACATTACATTTTGCTGTGATTTCAGTCCATGTTGGTTAATACAGTCTTAATGACTATAAAGGACCATTGAACTGGAATATGACAGCAACTTAAAATCGTGGACGTCAGCTGGCTTCAAAGTTCAATAAAGACGAAGTGGTTAAAGAAAGATTATTTAACTACCGGCGACCGGTTAAAATACGCCGAAATAAGTTTAAGTTGTTTATTGGTTTCGGAACGCCGACTGAGCTGCGAAAGTTGAGTTTTCTTCAGTTTTCAATCGCAAGTTCACGCTGAAACGTCATCATGGCTGCGGAGTGCGAGTGAGTTTGTTGACAGCATGTCTAAATCTGCTCATTAAACCCCAAACAGTACAGAAGAGTTTGTAGTTGTTATATTCATGAACGTGAAAGTCATATAACCATAACCCGACCGATTAGAACAGGTCTCTTACGGCTAACGTTCACTAGCAAAACAATGCTTGCGCTACCAAGCTAACGTTAGCTCACTTCTTAACAAGGGAATAAATGGGAAATGCTCCAACACGTGTGCTAAGTGCATCTTTTCCCCACAGTGTGCAGTCTGAAATCGAGGTGTTGCAGTCGATTTATCTGGACGAACTTCTTGTGGACAGGAGAGAAGACGGGTGAGGTGACAGTCACTAGCTTTAACGTTAGCCCACATTACTCTGCTTTATTAGCTGTGGTTCTTTTAAACCGAACAGAACCTCGTTTGGACCTTGACTTTGAATTTTGTTGTTGCTTTGACATGTTTCACTGCTGGGATTTTGTCTGTTCCGTAAACACTGCTGGGGGGTCTGTATCTTCCAGGGGCTGGGAGGTGAGCCTCGTCCTGCACCCATCGACGGCTGAGGACTCGGTCTCCCAGTTCGTCCGACTAACGCTGACTTTGGCTCTGGATCAGCAGGTATGTCCTCCTGCAGACATGTTAAGGTGTCAGTAAACATCTGCTGATAACCCTGCTTTCTTCTTGCAGTATCCTTTAACTTCCCCCAGCATCTCCATTCAAAACTCTCGAGGACTTTCTGATGAGAAGCTCAGCAGGTGAGTTCCTGAAGGTACAGGCTGTTTCCCCCTCAGTGCTGTTCCATTTAGAAATTCCCCATCATAGTGTGTTTTTTTTTTTTTTTCCTGTCAGTGTCCAAAGGTGCCTCCAGTTGGAGGCTCAGTCCTGCCTGGGGTCGCCTGTTTTGTATCAGCTCATCGAGGTCAGTAATAACTGTGTGTCTGTCGTTTGTCACTCAGAAGAACCCGATTTTTTTGTGGCTGATAATCTATTTTCTGCATCGTCTCCTATAGAAAGCTAAAGAAATCCTGACTGAAAGCAATATTCCTCATGGAAGCTGTGCTATATGCCTGTATGACTTTAAGGTGGGCTTTTCCCCATCAGTGCTCTCACATTTGAGTATTTGTTTAAATTGAAATGTTTGATCTTTAGAAAGTAGAACGGACACGACAGTTCTGTGTTTGTAGGGTTTTTTTCCTGATGTTGTTCTGGTCCTCAGGAGGGAGAGGCATTCACCAAGACAAGCTGCTACCATTATTTCCACTGTCACTGCCTGGGACGCTACGTCCGCCACTCAGAGAGCGAACTCCGCCAGAGGGAGAAGGAGCTGGAAGAGGACAAAAGCAGGACCAGGATGGACTGTCAGGTCTGAAGTGTTCTGGTCCGTAAACTCTCACACTTCTTTCCTGAAAAGCTCTATAACATCTGATCCTTGACACAGGACCTGACGGTGGTTTGTCCAGTGTGTAGGGAGCCTCTGATATACGATGTGGATCAGCTTCTGTCTGCTCCTGCGCCACAGCTGCCTGAGGTAAAACCACTTTGGGTTTTGTCAGAACCTCATGAAAGGATCAGAACAGAAATCAGACTTGTGCTCCCAGGTGGACGAGGCAGCAATCAGTTCAAGCTTCAGGCAGAAGTGGGTCGAGCTCAAGAAGCTGCTGGAGAGGCAGAGGTCTAAAGGTGGAATCATCGACCCGGAAGTGGAGTCCAACCGTTTCCTCATCCATATCAACGAGGTGAGAGGAGTTCTCGGTTCTGGTTGATGGGAAATTAGAACGAGACCATTTGTGGAACTTACACGAACCAAATCGTTTCCTTTTTGACCCTGATACTTGTTCACTCCCCCCAGACTGTTGCTGAAAATGGAAGCCCAGAGGTGGACGGGTCCTCGACCCCCACCGGACCCTCTGTCTCACAGGTCTCCTCTGAGGCCACTGGCGTAAGAGTCGACCAGCCTGCACCAGGATTTTCCCACTGTAGAGGCAGCCAGGCCCACAGGCACCAGAACCCCTCGAGGGGGCGCACGAGAGGAGGCCAGAGGAGGCCACAGCACCGCAGAGGCCCCCCCATCACAGATCACCTGAACACGCTGCGTCTGTCTTCAAACTGCACAGAGCAGTCGGAGAGAGCCAAAGCTCAGGCTAGCGACGTTCAGCCAATGCAACTAGTTGAGGGATTACGCCCGCCAAGGCCGGACGGCGGTCTTTCTCCGGAGCACCGGGAGTTTCCAGGAGCCTTGTCTCCGGACAGTCAGCCCGCGATCCAGGCAGCCTCAAAAGCTCAGCGTGCAGGAGATGCTCCGGACAGCCGCGGCCACCGTCAAAGGAGAAGCGGTTCGCACCGATCTGTGCCAAACAGCGGCGCTCCCGGGCCTCCCCACCACTGGGATGCAAAAGCGACCAGAAACAGGGGAGGACACAGCAGAGGAGGAGGGGGGCACCGCAGGGGGTACAGCAGGGGCTTCCAGCACAAAGTGGTGGACCGAGACAGGGGACAAGAGGAGGTGTTATGACAAAGGGCGACCGGAGGGCTTATCAAAAAATGTGTGTGTTCCTCCATCATGAGATTAATTCCGTTAAAGCCGTGCACAATAAATGACCCCACATCTTTGTTCTCCTGCTCGATGACAACTGGCGCTAATATGCACTCTAATATGAAATACAGATGGCTGTTGCTTTGTGTTGTGATGAACCCTTACTTGAAAGACTGAATTAAATATTCTTTGGATGTAAGTCTGTACTGTTCTGTTCTTGGCTCCTGGTTCAGTGCATTTACCATTTGACAGCAAAGGAGGTTTGATCTTTGAACACTAAGAGCCCATTACGGTTAAAACAGGTGATATTTGTTGTCAACAAAAGACTAAACTGCATCTATATAACAGCAAGTCCAGTTACTGAACACAATGCTAAATCAAGGAAGTGTATATGTACACGTTTTAAATAAAGTCACCATTTATGAAAAGTCAGCTTGAACGAAACGTAATTGATTAAAGAAAAATACAATTAAGAGTGGTAGGAAGAAAATAAGGGTGCGTCGCTAGGGCTTATGGGAGTTGTAGGTTTTGTAGCCGGCACTTCCGGTCTTCAAAATGGGGCGGGGCTACGCCATTTTTATGGCGGGCCAACCCATCTGAATCTGCGCGCACGCACGTAGAGGCGTGTTGTTGTTTTCAAAACGGCGGATGTTATGACCGGCGGGACCGAGTTACACAGAAGCTACAGCCACCAAAAAGTCCCTCAGTCCAGAATGGACGTAGACATGGATTCGAGTAATGTGGAGAGCGAGCTGAACAGCAGTATTCCGGCTGCGTGTTCGTCTAATGGCAGTGGCGGGGAGGAGGACGAGGCCGAGGCCATTGGTCGTGGCCGTGAAGCCGGGGGCTCGAGTAGTAAGCACACGCCCGATGGAGGCGGAGTGTTATGCGGCGGCAGGGAGCAGGAGGTGTCGGTAGACATCGGAGAGACGTATTTATGCCAACGAGCTGATAAAACATGGCGTGAGTGAATTCTATCCACTGCACAGTAGTTTAAATAAACTGTCTTCGGTGGTTTGATTTAATCATTTTAAAAACAACAAGCAGTTTATCGATATTTTCTTTGGGTTCTGGGACACTTGAGTTTATGTGTGATTGCCATTTTCATGCTTCCTATTATTCAGTAAATAAAGGGATTTTCCCCTCCTTATACATATATCGTTGTTACTGTACAGTTCCATGATAGTTATTATTGGACTAAAGTCTCAGTACTTGTGGACATTCCTCCTTGTCCTGCTTGCAGATACAGCGGAGGTTATCCAGTCTCGCTTGAATGAACAGGAGGGCAGAGAGGAGTTCTACGTTCATTACGTAGGATGTGAGTACGTTACACGCGACAGATGTGCCCGCGACCCCAATTCACCCCCGCATCTCTATCCCATCATGCAACGATCTGCCGTCCTTTATGCAGTCAACAGACGCCTGGACGAATGGGTGGGAAAGGCACGTTTGGCACTGACCAAGACGGTGAAGGACGCGGTGAGGAAGAGCACCGAGATCGGGGGCATCGGCGACTTGGGTGAACAGCCGGAAAGGAAGATCACTCGCAACCAGAAGCGCAAACACGACGAGATCAACCATGTACAGAAGGCAGGTCACTTGCATGCTACCTTTTTGCTTCCAGGACTGTGCTTTGAGGGGTTGAATCACAGTGAGGCTTTTCTCCACAGACCTATGCAGAAATGGACCCAACGACTGCTGCCCTGGAGAAGGAGCACGAAGCTGTGAGTCTGATCTTGTTGCTCCTCTGTCGTTATTCGTCCCTTTTCTGGTGCAAAGCGTGACTGCGTCCCTTTGTTTTCTCAGATCACCAAAGTGAAGTATGTGGACAAAATCCAGATAGGGAACTTTGAGATTGACGCCTGGTACTTCTCACCGTTTCCAGAGGATTACGGCAAGCAGCCAAAGTTGTGGATTTGCGAGTATTGCCTTAAGTACATGAAGTATGAGAAGACCTTCAGATACCACCTGGTCAGTGTTTAACGACATTAGCTCAGGAGGAAGGGAATTTTGCAGCCATGGAATGTCTGCATCCTAAAGCCGAGTCCAAAGATGAGACGGTGATCAGTTGACATCTTTGTCTTTCAGTCTCACTGTCAGTGGAAGCAGCCTCCAGGCAAAGAAATCTACAGAAGAAGTAACATATCGGTGTATGAAGTGGATGGTCGTGATCATAAGGTCAGCAGCTCCTTTGGACTGGACCAGCCTGAAAATGTGCCTCGGGTCTAGAATAGAATCCGTTTGAGGTTCAGGGTGACGTGTTCGTTAACGTCTCTTTGCAGATCTACTGTCAGAACCTTTGTCTACTAGCAAAACTCTTCCTCGACCACAAGACGCTTTACTTCGATGTGGAGCCGTTTATCTTCTACATCCTGACCGAAGTCAACAAACACGGAGCGCACATCGTTGGTTACTTCTCCAAAGTAAGGGCCCGTTCCCAGTGGGCAGAAACCAATGTTGTATGTTGTTCACGCCGGTTCTGCATCGGGTCTCTTTAGAGCAGCAATGGTAATATGGACAGTTGAGACCTCAGGGACCCGTCTTGATAGACAGCCAGGAGGGAAAACAGCCACGTCTATTTTTGTTTTCAGGAGAAAGAATCTCCGGATGGGAACAATGTCGCATGTATTCTCACGCTGCCGCCATACCAACGCAGAGGCTACGGGAAGTTCCTCATAGCTTTCAGTAAGTGGTCTTCAATGGTCCTGGGCGTTGATCACATCCCACTATGGAATGTCTGGCTTTTTCCAAACGGGCGCTCGTTTGTGTCACCAGGTTACGAGCTGTCAAAGTTGGAAAGTGCTGTGGGTTCTCCGGAGAAGCCCCTGTCTGACCTGGGAAAGCTGAGCTACAGGAGCTACTGGTCCTGGGTCCTGCTGGAGATCCTGAGAGACTTCAGGGGGACGCTGTCCATCAAGGATCTCAGGTACACACACACACACACACACACAGGTGCTGTCTGCCTGTTTGCTTCCGTGATTACTTTGACACCCCCCCCCCCCCCTTCTCCTCAGCCAGATGACCAGCATCACTCAGAGTGACATCATCAGCACCCTGCAGTCGCTCAATATGGTCAAGTACTGGAAGGGTCAGCATGTCATCTGTGTGACGCCCAAACTGGTTGAAGAGCACCTGAAGAGTGCCCAGTACAAGAAACCTCCCATCACAGGCAAGTCCTTCCATTTGTGACATCTTGGGAATCCTGTCTCCTAGCAACAAGGCAGCACGGGGTCTCATGGCGTCTTCTCTCTCTCTCTTTCTCTCAGTGGACACGATGTGTTTAAAATGGGCGCCGCCAAAAAACAAACAGGCCAAGTTGTCCAAGAAGTGAAGAGACGCACCAGAACTTCAGACCACCTGTTCAGTCCACCTGCCACCTGCCCCCACGTCACTCCTCACCTGGCAACATTCTGCCGTCCCAAAACTCGTTTGTATATAGATGTGACAAGTATCTGCTGTCTGTATTTTCCTTAAAATAAAGATAAAAAAAATAAAATCTTGTTTCTTTTTCTTCACTGTCCTCTGAAACCTGGATTTTAATTATCAGCCTGCAGAGTTTGCTTCTTACCTTTATCAACCAAATCGGCACAAAACACTCTTGGTACATTTCCTATGGATGGAATGTTCCCAGTTACACCATAAAGCAGCTCCCAAGGCCTGGCTGGGATCTCAATGGTCACGTCAGTCATGTGAGCTCAGAGAGGAACATTCCAGCATCGATCTTCTCACTTGGGCTGCACCGACAGTCAAAGATCACATAAAAATGTAATTTGTTCTAATATTCTGACGTCATCTGGACAAAATTGTAGAATTGATCCAACTTTGGACCACAAACATGCAGTGAAACGTCAGACAAGCAGATAGACACTAATCACACGTCAGGAACATTAGCCCATTTTTCATCATACGGCGTCCATTTTATGTATCCCTTTAAAAAAAACAACTCGTAAATTGTAGCAAAATGAAAACCAATGTTCCAGTTAACAATTACAATTACCACTGAACATTCCTCACCGAGTATTGTTACAATCTGGACAAGTCTTACCTGCGTGTACCACCTGAACTCAGGTGTGTGTACCGTCCTGCAAATACCGGTGTGATCAGTTGTTGTCAGGTTCTCTGAAATCTGTCCTCTAAAGTTTTCACTGGGGGTTTTAAACACTAATAAAAGTTGCTTCCTTTTCCCCTGCGTGTGCTCCCCTCTGACCCAATCAATCTCCGCGATCACCTGCACCGGGCTCTAATGGTTCCTCCGGGGATCACGTTTGTGATCTTTTCCTGGTGTTCGGACCTGTTTGACTCCGTCGTTGGTTCAGTTTTGTCATATATTTTTTAGTGATTCTTTTGCAGCTGTAACTCTGTAGTTTGTTGGGGGAAAAAAACACGTTGGAAGTTGATAATAAAATATAACGTGATCACGTGACGCTGCAGCGGGAGTTCGCAGCCGTGAACACAAGGGGGCAGCAGCGAGTCGTTCCAGGAATGAGCCGTTAAAATAAAGATACGTTTTTACATCCTTTTGCCACGGTTGCAATGGTTTTTCTTTTTGATTGAACGTTAAATTGATTGAGAGATAGATTTAAGAAAATACTCATAGGAAAGATGTAGTTGCAGAGGACTGCTGTATTTTTAGCTTGTAAATCTATCAGAGTTAAAATAGTGCCTGACGTAATGATGCAATTTTATCACCTGCAAATTTTAGCTGTGCATGAGTGTGTGTCTATGGGTGTGTGTGTCTGTGGTGGGGGCGTCAAATGTAAAGTGATTCAAAAGACGTGTTTAATTAAGACTGTTTAGTTAAACATTAGAGGATTACATGGCCATTCAACTTTAACAACCTTCCGTATGTTTCTCATAGGTTTATCAAACTAGAACGTTTTTAAAATCCCAAATCCAGGCTGGGGCACATTAGTGATCAGCTCTGTGCTCTCAGCGGTGGGCCATTGATCACTGGTATTGATGATTCCACCACTGGCGGCTGTGGGAGCTCTTGGGTTCAGCCATCAGTCCTGTGCTGAGGGAACATTTAATGACTCAGAAGATTTAAAATAAAAGTTTACCAGCCAAACCCTGGTACAACTGTCGTTATTGATCCTATACTTTCCATGATGCCCACCAATAACAAGTGGAATGTGACCTCCAGAGCAGAATAAACCATGGTGATGTAGAAAATGAGGATCAAGTACTGAAACACAAAATAAAGGGAGAATTTTTTTTTTCTTTTTCAAATTTATCTTTATTTTCAAAAGTTGTCTACCATCAAGGCTGTTGATAAGGCATTCCAAACAAGTCTTTTAAGTTTTTGGACTTTTGAGACTCTTTTTGATGCTTTTAAAGAATTTTGAGGGAAACAGTTAAGGCACAACATTACGAGGATAAAGAATAAAATCAGCCAGGAAAGAAAGTGGCACCTAAACAAGTTGTTGTTGGTACTGGATATTAAAAAAAGAGTTGTGGGCAAAGCAAAGTACGGAGGAGACAAACCTGCACTGGGATTCTCCTCTGAAAACACAACATCACATCACGTTGACCTCTGGCAGCGTCGCAGCACAAGAGCAGCAACCTTCTTACGAAACGACACATCGTGTCCGAGTCATTTACAAAATCTTAAATCACAAATAATACAATGTGAACATCAAATGGCCCTAAATTTAAAAGTCAGCTGGAAGAAACCCTGTTTTAAAAATAACATTTGATGGGACTAATTGACTTGATGAGTTTAGGGGGTATTATTAACATTATTATAATACTATATTATTATTATTATTATTATTATTATTAGGCCGATACTGCAGAGAAAATCTTACAATAAATGAAGGAATAGTGAAGAATTGAAGGCATCTCTTCAACACATCCAAGAATTTCCTGCAGTAAATGATCCCAAATCTAGAACAAATCGGAAGAATCTGGACATGGCCCGACAGTATCTGCTGGTTTTTCTGCAGTTTGGTCCCAGTTACATCTGTCTCATAACAAATGGGAATATTTTGAACCTGCACTGCGGAATTTAAACACATTTTAATGGTAGTTTATTTATAGAAGGTCATTATTTCCCCCCTACTTTGGCCAATTTCCAACGTTTGCATTTATAAACCTTCAACACTGACGATCATCTAATGAAAACATTCTTCTTCATCTATTTCTGACAACTATGTGAATGCCTTTAGAAACAAAGGCAGACATTTCTGTTCAAGGAAAACAAACATGTCACCAGATGCACCAAATATCAGCATATCAATCATTAGTCACTGACTAAACGTATCTACAAATATGAATAAATTATTCTCTCTGCATACACCCGTAGCAGTCCACACACTCGCAACAGTTTTAAATAGTAATAAAAAAAATGTTAAAATGAAAAACAAGAGGAGTCTCTTCTGAGTTCCAGCAAAGCGACGTCTCGTACATCAAGTCTCAGGTGGTCTGAAGGTGTCAGACATGGCGAGAAACGGAAACACGGGCGCGTCGGACGGACAACGTCCTCGTTACGTTTCAGCTCAGCTCGAATAGTCTCCGATCACGTGATCGTGTCTTTATCTAATAAACCAAAATTGCCAATTTGTCTTAAATACAGGCAAAAGGCTGCGAACGTTCGACGCATCCTGTGATTGCGCCGCTGCCTTTGAAGATAAAAAGATCATCGGGAGCCTTTAAATTAAATTAGAACCTTTGAAAACTACAATAAAGAAATGATCAAAAACAGCATCTATCAGCTGGCGGAGTCACGTCTGAGAGCAACCGCGTCTGTTTTCCAGCTCCTCATCATGTAAGACAGAGGTATGCAGTTCTTCTGACACACGCACACACACACACGCACACACACACACACGCACACACACACAGACAGGAGGGCTTTTCCTCAGGAATATGAGTCCATTCTTCCTGTCGCTGTCTCCAGAGTTTCCCTCTTTTGTTTCACATATTGAAATAAATAAAATACGCAGACGAGACTTCGGCCGCTTGTCTTCACCAGTGCTCCTCCGTCTCCAACCGCTATCTGATCCGTCCGTCCTCCCGTGGCGGCTTGAGTTCGGACTTGGGGTCGGGGCTGGCTGAGCTCCAGGCGGTGAGGCGGCATCGCTGCATGACGGGACAGGCGCTGGGGCCCATGGAGCAGACGTCGGCGGCCGACCAGTGGCCCTCCAGCAGCCCGTGCAGCCAGCGGCGCAGCGGCGCTCCAGTCAGGCCGGCGTTGGCCTCGGCCTCCTCTACTGCGCCCAGGCTCACCGGCAGCCGCAGCACCGGATTCAGGCCGTGGAAACTCTGCTCCATGTAGGAGTTTCTGGCCGGACCTCCGTGCAAGCGCAGGGCGTCCTCTGGACCAGGGAACAGAAAGAGAGGAAGAGGTCCGATCAGGTTCAACATATCTTTGACAGATGACTGAGCCGTTCTAAAGCTACCAGGAACCTCTCACCAGGACCCTCTGAAGGGACTATGGACCTTTTAGTTCCTGCAGGAACTGCCTTCACAACCTCAGCCCAAGCAGCATTCAAACCCAGTTTCAGCGCTATATTCTGCCTGGTGTTTTCCCCTGAGTGTAGTAGCACAGCTCGACTGCCAGGGGTTCAGACCTTCTAATGACCGATGTCCACCTCCGCTGCTCTGCTCAGACGGTAAATCAGCAACAGAAATGAGAAAATCTACGGATACAGCAGCAGCGGAGAAATTCCTGCTCGCCACAATAATCCATCCAGTGCACTTGTGTCAGATTAGTCAGCTCACAAGGAGAAGCCTTCTCAAACTGGAGACTTTGAAGAGAGGACCAAGAAAATCCCCAGATAAGCGAGTGATGGAGTCAAAGATGCAAAAATAAAACAAACAATCAGGTCACACATGACTGACACAAGCCAGTGAAACCTCACAGACTATACTTACACAAGGCTTTAGTTAGACTCATGGATATCCTCTGCACACACACACACACACACACGCACACACGCACACACGCACACACACACACACACACACACACACACACACACTCTGAACCTGCTGTCACAGCTGTCATGCATACATATACAGTATTTATAGCATCAGTATCCAGTCACTCACTCATGCACCCCCGGGGTCACCTCTGTCTGAATTAGCATCTAAGGTTTCAGTTTTGATTTGTTTGTCCTCCCCCAAACGGTGTGTGTGTGCGTGTGTGTGTGCGTGTGTGTGTGTGTGTAATGACATGCTGTTAACACCTCTTAAGCCCCTGCAACATTGTTTCAACAGGTGTTTCCACAGTTTGTGGACGATACTTAAAATACTTGGCCCAACTAAAATAAACAGAAAGGTTCATGACATAACTGTGGGAGGAGCAACCATCTTTAATTCCCTCTCATTCTCTTTAGTTCTCTCACCTTGCTGTAAAGGCTGCTGCCGGTGGAGTTCTACTGGCGCCACCACAAAGCTGGTCTGGCCCAGTGGGTTCCAGTGGTGCAGCACCCTCAACGTCCACACGCCAGGTCTGAGCGGCAGCGTGAGCGGAGGACGGTAATGCGTGACCTCAGTGGACGTGTCCACCAAGATGTCGTAGGTGGCGGCGATGACGTTGGTGGGGTCGATCCACACGATGGTGGCCGTCAGGTTGCTCTGGCTTCGGCTCCACCGCTGAACGGCCACCGGCTCGTCCTCTGGCCCCACCAGGCCTCCCCAGTTCCTGAAGATACGTTCTTTTGGATCCCAGTCTGTCCCAACCTGAGGGACGAAAGGCCTGTTAGACAATTGGACTATTACTTTGGAGGTTGATGGCTTCAAGAGCGTGTGTACACATCACAGGACACTCTATTGTGCAGTGTCTGTGTGTGTGTGTGTGTGTGTGTGTGTGAGACCTGGATGTGCTGCAGTCTGTTGTTGGGGTGGGGGGGTTTGGCCAGGGTGAAGTGGTCTCTGGGCGTCACCCAGGTCTCCAGGCTCTCTGGCTGAGTGGAGGCGTGATTCGTGGCCGCATGGCGCACCAGGTAACCCTGGAACTGGTCCGACAGGAAGTAGAGGTGGACCGAGCCTGGGTGGCCCAGAGCCGTGTACCTGAGAAACACACGTCTGCATTCTCATTCATAACAAACCATTTTAAACACCTTCACCTGCTGCCTAAATCTGTTCTGTTAAACAAATGTGAAGAAATACAATCAGATCAGTTTCAAGCTGCAACAGATCTACTCATCTGGTCCTCGCAGCTTCTGTGATCATCACCAGACAATGAAAGCGTCTAAAAAGGCGCCCTGACCTTCCCATAAACCTTCCCAGCAGCAGGCGTTAGTATTTAAGGCCTCGCTTGGCTGTGGCCGTGTTGTGGTTCTGTGGTCAAACAGCATCAGTGTAAACCAGCAGCGGTGGGAAAGGTGGGAATCAGAATGTAGGCGATCCGATTCACGTCTGTGCTGACTGAAAGGAAACTTCTTTACACACGTCCAGGGTCTCGAACCCGGCTGAGTCGCAGGTTAGGTGGAAACAGACGAGTCTTGTTGCAGCTTCCTGCGTGTTTCCTGCACACTCGCCCTTACAGGGCCGCCCCTCCCTCTCAATCCACCCAGTCACACCGAACTCCAGCAACAAGTGGCTCCTTGTATCTGCTGCTGGTCTCCACCTCAATCTCTCCTCTGTCCCTCAGACACACACACGCACGCACGCACACACGTACACACACACGTACAGATGGAAAAAACCAGCTTGTGTCGACTCTGTAGGCCAACTGTACCCCAGGACAAGTGATCCAGTTATCTTTAATATTTAATTTGGACTCGCCAGCACCATGGGAGGGGACGTTACTGGAAAGACACATTTCAACGGCCAGACTCCCCCACCCCACCCCCCCAGCAGCGGTTATGCAGCATCCTTCCCACCAAAGAGCACAAGGTCTGAATTTACTGAGCCAAATTCCAGCGGTCATTAAGCACATTTATGCCTCTAAGTTACCGTTATTTCGTCTTTAAATGTCCAAAAGTTGTGAGCTGTCTTTCTACATGTCCATTTTGCCATCAGTGTAATAACACTGATCTAAAGGGCAGAGCTAAAGGCTGCTAAAGAGGGCGTAGCATTAAAACTAGCGCTCATCTGTGCTTGACTGAACTTGTGTCGGTCGTACCTGCAGCTGCTGTCGCTCGGGTTGCCCTGCAGGGAGCCGGCGGCGCGGGTCAGGCCCATACGGGCAAAGGCGCTGTAGTGGCTGGCGGCTGAATCTGAGAGGCTGGCGAGGCCGTCCGTCTGCTGCTCGTAGATATTTTCCCAGTAGGCCTGAAGGCTGGGGGTGCCCGAGGGGTACGCACCAAACAGGTAAGAGTCCAGCTGGTTGATGATCTCCTGACTGACGCTGGCCTCGAACTTCCTGGCGAAGAAGGTGGGTCTGGACGCTTGCTGCATGTGTGAAAAGAAACAGGGCGCCCAGACGGGACGATGAGAGCGAGACACAACAGGAGGACGGTGGAAACCAGGAAAATATCCTCCGTTATCGGCCTCCGTGTTCTACTGCACCTCCACGCAATGCAAGGCCCTGCAGCGTTCGCTCTGATGTTCTTCTGTACTTTTCATGGGGGATGAAAGGGCACATTAATGACGGTCATTATTACAGATGACAGGCTGACTCGACCCCGTCTGAGCCTTTTGACCACTCAGCCTTTCCGCTGCAGCAGCAGCCGGGGCAGGAATGACTTTGCCCTCTCACACCTTGTCATTAACTTTGGGACGCAGGAAAGACGAGGTGGACAAATGGCCAGCGAGGTCTGCCGGACGCCATGAAACACGCAAAAACCACCGCGGCAAATGACTTTCTCACATGTTCGCACAGCCATATTTATCAGAGAGCAGGCTGGGAGATTTTAAGAAGCCTAAATCTACACGCGCACGCCTCAGCACGGGAAGTTAAGGAAAACACGTCGAATGGGACAAGCTGGCACAAGAACCATAAAAAGATGCTAAAAGAGCACGTGTCAAAGCTGCGTGCATTCATCATCTCGCTGGCCCGTCCACACTAAAGGAGGAGGAAGGGCGCAGCTCGTGAAGTCATCGGGAGGGTGTGACCGCACCACAGCAGCAGCGAAGAGCCGGGAAACCCCAAACTACTGAAAACCACGAGGAGCGCCCCGGGCCGCAGCCGGAGACGCTGAGCAGTGTGTTCAAGCTAGATTTGATTCCCAACTGTGTCCTCACACAAGACAAGAGTGAAAATCCACAAGTTTCGGGCTCAGGAAGGATTTTGGGGGCCTTCTGGGAACACGAGACGAATATTCAGAGACGTGGATCCGATACGAACGAGCACTTAGACCTTAAAACAATCCCCGCGCCTACAGCTCCAGCCCATTTTAGCCAAACACACTTGTCAAACTGCAGCAAGTGGTGATTTTCTGACATCTCAGCCTTGAAAGAAGACCAAAGACTGCATACTTGCCAAGAGCCCTTGAAATTGATATTTGTATGTGTATCAGCTGTAGCCTACTGTACGTGTGTGTTCCTCTCCCTTTCATTGAAGAACATCAAATCTCTCTGGTTGTCAGACCCCTGTATTACCATAATGACAACCTAGAAAAACTCACGAGCACAAGAAAGCTCCAAAAATACCAAGTGCCTCCGCTCCACAGCTGCCTCCAGAATCAGCTCTTCTTACACAAACCATCGGCCGCTGGACCACAGATGCAGTCCTCGGGTCGGCCGTAACACCGAGCCCAGGGAGGTGGTTGTTGTAAGTTGTAAGTCATCATTCGTGAAAGTTATTCCGGTCTGCAGCCGCCGAGGGCCTGAGAAGAGACCTACGAGCAGGACTCCCTGTGTTCTCCTGCACAGCCACGTTATTATGGTTGATAAAAAAAGATCACACAGAGAAACAGTTGACAGTGAAGTTTAAAAAACACCCTCAGAAGCCACGAGGACTCATCTTAGTTCCCCCAAGACTGGCTCTGTTGGATCACTTCATTGCACGTAAAAATGGCTGTTTTTGCATTTAGAATTGAAAATGCTGAGGTGAACTTCCCAAGGAACTCAATCCCACCTTATTGCTGATGCATATTGTTGAAACAGGAACGAAATAAAGGATCGGGAAAGAAAAAGTTATTCAAGTCGCACCTGGAAACGCGGCAGATCCGAGGGCTTGAAATCATTGGGCGAGCAGCCGCACCAGTCCACGATGTGCTTGTACTGGCATTTACATCCCAGTTTGCGATTCCAGTTGGTGAGCCTCAGGTTGTTGTCCACCATGGTCTGACAGTGGGCGCTGTTCTCCAACACCGTGTGGAAAAACGACTGTTGCGAAGAGCAATTCGATATGATTGAAAGGGGGCTCTGTGCCGGGGCGCGGCCAGGTTGAAGAAACGGCGCGGGCGTGTTACCTCAGCAGGCAGCAGCGTGTAGGCGTAGAAGCGCTTCATGCTGCTGACCAGCTCGTCCTGGGAGTTCACCACGTAGTCCACAAAAGGCCGGCTCACCAGGAACCAGTCAGAGC
This sequence comes from Takifugu rubripes, assembly GCF_901000725.2. Taxonomy (NCBI): domain Eukaryota; kingdom Metazoa; phylum Chordata; class Actinopteri; order Tetraodontiformes; family Tetraodontidae; genus Takifugu; species Takifugu rubripes. Next base: position 13,158,928 of record NC_042289.1, read on the forward strand.
CTCCGTCCACTGCGATGCCCTCTGGGATCTTGCGGTCCCCGAGGCGCCACATGTGCGTGTCACACTCAAAGAAGAGACGGTCCAGACCCTGCTTACGGATGAAGCTGAGGGGGCAACAAGAGTCAGACCCTGAAGACCCTTCATGTACCTTCACATACTCCAGACTGGACGAGGGACTCCCTCCCATACTAAAGTTCCCCACCTTTAACATCTGAGAGAGGAAGCAGAAGTAGAAGAGGCGTGGACTCACCGTGTGTTGTCTCGGCCATGAGACTTGATGAAGTTCATGTTTCGGTACTTGGACAGAAAGGCCACCAGCTGGTCGTTGGTCCTGGAGGGAGAAAGCTGGCAGTTTTCAGCTCAGAGGTCTTGATGACTGTAAATTCCTGCTAAACTGCTGATTTACAGCCTCGTTGAACACGCAGCTGCTGTGGTGGAGCGGCCTCCACGTCTACGGCCTCCCTGAACTAACCCAAATGCTTCATTTACTGAAATATTCTCCTCAACTCCTCTACAAACATCAGTGTCATCAAAAGCTAAAAGTCCTGGAAAACACATAAAGCAGAGCTGCTAATCCGGGCAGATAAATCTTGAGGGTTTTTGTCCAGTTAATGGCTCGACTCTAAGCAGGATGCTGTCAAATATCCAAACGATGCTCCCCTTCCTTTTAAACAGGCCTTCCATTTAAGGTAATCGAAGAGATCCCTTTAAGTGTGCGGTGCAGCTGGAGGACAACATTCAGCAGCTGTGCACCGGTTTGTGGGATGCGTGCGCGCAGCATGAGCCTGCACGGCTCCCATTTATCCCTCGGCTGCCCACCGTTTCAACAGGCAAAAGCAGAAGCTCGCAGCATCGTGCAGGACGTGGGAGGCGCAGACGGCGACGCCTGTGAACCGAGATGCAAATAAGTGAAGGTGACGCAGAACACGGAGCTAAATGAGGAGATTCAGCAGGACGGTGTCTCAAAAAGTCATTTCAAAGAGTCTCATTAGAATCAAAAGCTTTCCCAAAATGCCTCTCTCTCTCTCTCCCACACACACACACACACACACACACACACACACACACACACACACACACAGCCCTCTCCACTGACTAGCGCCCCATGTGCTGTGGTGACATCGCAGCTATTGACGGCTGTGGAGCGGATTTTAGCCTGGAGGCTTCACACAGTCGCGTTGCCAAGAGAGGAAAACTGCTGCGTCCTTATTCCAGGATGGAATAAACATGACGGCTGGACCTCAGAAACACTGCAAAATCATTGGGTTGTGGCTGAAAATCAGTCGAACTAAAGCGTGCCGAGAGGTTTCCGAAATACGCGACCTAATATACGACCTGCTTCCTGTATTCACTGCTGTAGCCACCGCCTGTTCACCAAACACCGTCTCCAACAGAGCTCCAACAACCACACGGATCCCCTCAAATCCCAGAGCAGCATTTCAGCTCTGTTTTAACGCGATAGACTCCCGATCCATCCACGGTCCCCGCGTGCGAGGTCTGCAGGCCATGAAACCGGATCCATAAGACCTTAAACAAACGAGGCCCGCGAGACCTGCAGCCGCGCTCATTAGCTGGAACGGTGCTTTAACACATCAATGTGCTTTGACTCTGGCAGAAAACCGATGCGATGGCTGACTCTTACTGGGGTTTAAAAGAGCAAACAATAGAAGGATTTTCAAACAGGCAGCTTCAGCCTGACCATCCTGCAGGATGGCTAAAAATAGATAAACCCCATAGAGGAATAATTCCTAGAAGTTAATCCACAGAGAGGCCTCCGATTTTTTACAATGGCTCCTGATATGCTGCCCCCCCCGCCCAATCCTCCCACCCCAGCCGCTCACCTGATGGGATAGTCTGCAGCGCTGAGGTTTATGAAGAAGTCCCACGACCAGTCAGCCATTTTGAGAAGATCCTCCATGCTTTGTAGGTACATATTCAGAAGGCTGGCTCCACCCCAGATTGTGGACATCCGCCAGGGAGTCACCCGCACGTTGGGGTACTGGGTGGCCAGAGAGAGGACCTCTCTGTGGAGGTAACTGGACCTCTGAGAAGCAAAAGGAACCATTTTGAGTTGAAGAAGCAGCCAGATTTTTGGGAGTAGTGAAACCTCTTGGTGGCCTGACCTGGTCCACGTGGATGTAGTAGTAGTGCGAGGTGTGGTAGATGGCCTTAAAGAGCCTCTGGAACTGACGGGAGGCCCGACCGTGCACAACCAGAACGAAGGCGATGCGCACGGGCGTCGGGTGCGAGGCGTCTCCGGGGTTCTCGTCCCACTGCACATTCACGTTAGCTTTACCTGGATGTGGGAGAAAAACATGTCAACTCAAACAACACATCCACGAACGACCCATTCACCGTTGCAGCGGAATCGGATCCACTCTGGAGCAACTTCACTCGCTGAAACTCCTGCACTGCATGCTGGGAGCTCCTCTTTACTCTCATCTTTCCTCAGAACGTTCCGGTGGAGCTAAATCTGCCCCCCTTCCCCGTATATAAAAACCCTCCGACAGCCTAAAGCTCCTCTCTAAAGATGGCACGGGTTGAGGCCTGCTCGTCATAATTAGTGACCTTCCAAGGCTGCGTTGGAGGACAGATGACTGTAATCAGCACCGCCGTGCAGACGTAGGCGTGACGCCGTGTCCAGCCCGGGTCACGCGTTCGTGCCTGGGTCGGCGCAGAAGCGCGACACATCAGCCAAACTCGGGTGGAATCGGGCCAGCGTCCCAGCTTCTGCGTGTCATTTTAATGGCTAGTTCATCATCGGGGGCAACCTATAATCAGAAAAATTAAACCTCAAATGGCCCAGTACGACTACAAGCAGGTCATTAGTCATCCACTCCAGAAATACGACTACACACCGCTTCTTTAATTAGGGTGTAATTAGGCCGGTGGGCATCATCCCCCTGGTGAGCAGCCTCAGTGTGACCGTTCATGTTTTACATCCCTGAAATAGATCCGGGGGAGGGGAGGGGGGGTGGATCCTTCTTGGTGGTTGGACCGGGCTAAAATTGGTTCCCGAAGAGTAAATTTTAGATAGAACATTTTTTGGGCCGACCGCTTCAAAGCGGCCGCCTTGCTTTTCTTTCACTTTCGGCCCTTCGGCCTCTCGCCCTGTCATTTGTGGGCCGCGCCGCCATGATCTGTGTTGGCTTCTGTATCTCACGACCAGGGAATGTGAACCGAGTCATTTGACCTTTGCCTTCGCAGGAGGAGAAGTTCTGCCCCAGTAAAGGGCAGAACTAATGCTAACGCTAACGCTAACGGCCGGCGCCCAGGACTCACCTTCCATGGGGCAGTAGCGGGGCACTTTCTCCGGCATCAGCGCTCTCTCTTTGTGTTTGCAGTAGACCTGGGCGATCTGCTGCCGACACCCGCGGCTCTTGGCCCTGGACAGGGCAGAAATAGCCTCCTTCCCGCTGATCTCGCATTGCGGCTGCTCCTTCCTCAGCTCGGAACCGGTCGGCAACTCAACGGCCATTTTTTCCACCTGCTGGGACGGCGGATCCTGATTGGATCCCTGCAGAGCCGCAGAGACGGTCGGCACCTGCCGCTGGGGCTTGCTTCCGAAGGTGTGGTTGTGGGCGTGGCCCCTGCCGTGGACGGCAGATTTTCCCAGCATGCTCTGCGCCTTGGCCCTGTCCAGCTTGTGCTTGGCGTGTTTGGAGCGAGCCCCCAGGTTGCTGTTGCTGTCAATGGTGTCGAAATCTTTGGGGACGGAGTTCTCGTTGTTGTTGCTGTCCTGGGGAGGTTTCTCCTTCGGTCGGTGGGAGCGGTAGATGTCCTGCGAAGATAAAAGCCGTGTGAAACGACGGATTGTCTGGAAACCCTCATTTTAAAGGATTGGAAAATGTCAGGAAAACAGCCCCTCGGTTCGACTTCTCATCTGAAACAGGCAGAAAAGCTTCACACCAACATCAGCTTCTCTTTCTAGGAAAAGACGAGGACGTAGAAATGAAAACAAGAGAAGAGACCTTTGACCTCTGTCTCCAGCAGCTGTGGCCCTGACCTTGACCTCCACAGCGGGACAGTAATGAATGTGATTATACGACTGTGTGTGTGTGTGTGTGTGTGTGTGTGTGAAATGAGTGTGTTAGAGAGAGAGTGAGAATAATGGAGAGAGAGAGAGAATAACCTTGATGGTTATTTTAATCCCACAGCCTATATCTGTCAGGCATAAAGCATTCTCTCACACACACACACACACACACAAACAAAACCTTTTGGGAAGCAGTAATATCAGCTTTTTCCACTTGCTTCTCTGAGAACCTTTCATTGGCTCATCTGTAATATCACAGGAATGTGTGTGTGTGTCTCTGAGAGAGAGTGTGTGAGCATGGGTGTGTGTGTGACTGTGAGAGAGAGAGAGAGTGGACTCTGGTTAATATTTTGGGTGTAAAACAGATCTTTCTCTCTTGTACAAACACACACACACACACACACACACACACACACACACACACACACCCACACCCACACCCACACCCACACCCACACCCACACCCACACACACACACACACACAGTCATTGCTTTCTTGCTCTCCTCCTCAGCAGGTTCTTATTGGAGTGTTCTCCATGTTCAGGCCTCCTGCTGCTCCATGATAAAGGCGACAGAAGAGAAGAGAGGGCCGTTCCCTCAGGCCCCTGGGCGAGAGACAAAGGAAAAGAGAGGGAGAGAGGTACGGAGCAGGGGAGGGGGTGGAGGAAAGACCTGTTGCTCCGACGTCTGTTGATTACAGACCATGCTCACTAAGGAGGATCCACCTCAGAGTCTCTGCAGATTCCTGCCTCCTATTTTGGACCGAGTTATTTGGGCTCAGCTGCCTCATCATCATCATCATCATCATGAAACCAGACAAAGTGGTCAAAGTTGGGTGTGCTTTAATATCAAATCATAGAGAGGGCTTCACACAGCATCAATGGCCCTGTGTGTGTGTGTGTGTGTGTGTGTGTGTGTGTGTGTGTGTGTGTGTGTGCGTGTGTGTGTGTGTGTGTTTGCTCATACCTGTGGGAACATCCAGCCTGTTTATCTTCTGCCTCACAGTAGAGCACCTTTGAAATGTTCTCACAGGCTACTTCTGTTCACAACAACAGTATAAAACTCCGTAGCTCCAATTTTAAAGTCTCACAGCTACATTTTCAGGACAAAGTTGCTGCTTCACAGACTGTTGAATTTACATCGGCCGTCTGCGTTCACGCAGCACAACTCCAGGGGACATTTTGGGCGTTTGGGGGTTCGAGGTCTTGCTCAAGGACACTTAGATGCAGCCTACGAATGACCTGTCCACACTCCACATGCAGAAACATTTAAGATGCTACATGCAACCAAAGCAACAATAACAGTTCTGTGGCTGCAGCTAAATCTGATGTGAGGTTGCTTTTCAATCCACCCAGAAGCTATAAAATTCAGGATACGATCATCATCTGAAGCCCAAAAGATCTTCAGAAATATGACTCTGCTTTGGTCTTTCCACATCTATAAATGTGTCTGTCGCCTTTTTTCCTTTGAGGAGGAATCAAAGAGGATGAGGAGGATTAAAAAAAACTCCCAAAGAAAAGGAAAAAGAAACAGAAAATATAGAACCGGTGACACTAAAAAACGGGGGGAAAAAGCAGCCAGATGGACAGAAAGTAAAGCTAAATGGAGCATTAAGAGCGACGGGATTCTGCTGTGAATCCCAGTTTTGTTAGCAGGACCTGGACTTGAAGGACACCCCGGGATTAGTGTGGGGATTATGTCTATCTATGCCAGATTTAGGACATATTATGGTTTATACACACATATATATACCCTACTGAACGCTGAGAAGATTCAATCTTATCGCCACAAAACACAGATTCATTCATTTAAGCAGATGAGGGAGAACGACGCTGGCAGATCAGCCAAGAGTCCGAAAAGCTTCCTGAAAGATCAGCCGTCAGCAACGGCCTGTGAGGACTATCACACCTAACCTTTAGGTTAAATGGCTGCACCAGCCGAATAAACCGGACCAATCAGAACACACACTCACAGAGCGGGACGGAAAAAACTGTATTTAGGGATTATTGAAGGGGCTAAACAAGATTAGGAAATAAATCCCATCAGAGAAACCTGATCCAGACCGATCCTCTAATCTAATCTGACCTGGCTGTCAGGATGTGAACCACCACAGATTGGACACACACACTTTCAAAGTGCGTGTGTGTGCGCAAGCACGTGTGCGTGTGTGTGTTTATTTGGACTGTTTGTGCCCAGATCAGCTCACAGATCACACACACACACACATCATGTCAGTGTTACCTGAGGACGCTCATGTTGACCTAACAAGCTAACACTAGTTGCAGCCAGCCTGATGCTAATTTTGTTAGCTGCTCTCCACTTCTCTTCCTGTCCATTCTCCCATTATTAAAAAACAAACAAACTCATTTCTAGACAGGAATTCTGCATAAGGTAAGAAGTGTAATGAATAAACGTGTGCTGAAATATCAGCCCAACATGACACCTGAGCATTTGGATGAAAGACTTTTCTCAAAATGAGCTTATTCTTCCCTGACTGCTCCCTTGACAAAGTCACTGTTGGCTTTTGTTTCTCAACTGTTCTAACAGCAAACATCATTTCAGGGCCACGACACGCTTGCACAAACAGGGGAAGACGACAGAGAACACGCTTAGTGTAACGGTGGGATGTAAAAATCCCTGTTATCAACGTTGCTCTCTCACACACTCCTACGGGAGAACATCTACAGGGTGTTCGCATCTTTAAAACACGTGAGAACACCTGGAAGGCAAAGTCACACCTTTTTGTGTGTTACAGGAGCTGTGGAATGTGCTGCGAGCCCCACCGACACATGCAGGATATTAAAATGTGGGGAAAACACAGGAAATGGGAGTTTTAGCTTGGGCTGTGCAGCCGGGAGGATCATCTACCTGTCAGGTCAGCGAGGGCCCTGAAAACCACCAGCGAGGGCCCTGAAAACCACCAAGAGCAGGTTTAGGAGCCCCCCAGTCTCCCAGTCACTCAAACTACTGCTAAATTTACGTCTACAGTTGAAAAGGCTGCAGATATTTGACAGTAAATGGTCGTTTTAACAAACTCATCCGTGAGAGCTACACCAGGGGCAGCCGCCTCAGCAGCATCTCCTCACGGCGACCATGCTGCTGCCCCCCCCCGGAAAAAACGCTCCTTTGACAGGGTGCACAGGTGTAGAAACGCACAAACGCAGCCATGTTCAGACGTACCGCCTGCAGCTTGTGTGGAGCGGCCGCCCTCCCGTGCAGCGCCGGCGGGTCGCCCTTCTTCAGCAGCCCTCTCCGCGGGGGCTCCCGGACGGCTTTGTTCAGCCCCCCGGCTCGATCCGCTCTCTTCTCCCGGCTTCTGGCTCCTCGGTCCCCGCCGGCAGAATCCAGGCTGCTAAAGTTCCACACGATGAGAGTCTGTACGAGCAGCACGGCCAGGGCAACGACCAACAGGGCGGTCTTGGAGCGGCGGGCCAGCCTGCGGGCGCACGGGTTACCGTTCATCATCATCTTCCTCCTCCTCCTCCTCCTCCTCCCTGCGGCTCACGCTGTGAACCCCGGCCGCTAAACACCGACGGCGGGGAATGATCGCTCTCCTAAACGGTTCGAGAGGGGGAACTGGCAGACGAAGAGGAGGAGGAGGAGGAAGAGGAGGAGGAGGAGGGAATTTGGCATAGGCTTGAAATGAGGAGAGAGATGTGGAGGCTGAGGAGACACCGACGCCCCCTTGTGGACACCGGTGACACAACACTGCTGTCAAAACGCCACTTTTATCATTTAAAACTAATGAGGCTGCTGAGATTGAAACCACAGAAGAAGAAAGAGCAGCGAGACAGGACCGGAAGTCCGGAGAGGACCGGAACATGTGCCCCCACTGAGACAGCAGAGAATATTGAAAATGGTTCCTTGTAAAAGATCAAATATGATAATGAAAAAACACAAATAAGAAACCAGGGAAAAAACATGTTAACCTTTTTACTTTGGACCTAATGTTTGAAGATGTGATGTTCTTGTCTTTTGACCCTGTGCAGTTTGTAGTCGGGCGGCTCCGCTTTGTAAAAATAAATTCCATTTGCCTTCATATTATAACGTTAACGGTGGCCTAATGGCAGGAAGGTTGTTGGTTCAGTTCCAGAGAAATCAGACTTGGTTCTTTGTTTTCCAATCTGTTTTATTTGTGCAGGAATGTTGCGTAAGATGTCTTATGAAGCTGTGCAAGAATCTATGTGACAGACGACACTAACGACTAATATAACAGTAAATAAATTAAATAGAAGCAAAGTGCATCAAGACGTAGTGTTAAGCAGGACCAATAGCAAAGCTCCTATCCCACTCAAGACCAGACCATAGTCTGGCCCCTCCTATGGAAAGATGACCTTGAGGATTTGGATGCGCCTGGGGTCCCAGACACAGTCCTCCTCCAGACCGCTCCTCACCATCCCACACTTGGGCGGCACCCAGGCGGTGTCGTAGCCGTGGTCGTGCCAGGTCTTCCGAAGAGGGTGACCTTGATAATTGATGGCGATCACCTTCCCCACGTTGACCCTGACCTTGATGACGGCCTTGTCGTTCTCTGGGTGATCGATGGGATAACGTCTGGCCTTCGCCAGGTCTCTGCTCAGGTAGACGCCCCGGCCCAGCATCCCGTCTGGAGACTGGCGAAAGCCTCTGGCCCGGATGCACCGGGCTTTCTGTCTGGTGGTGCCGTGGTACATGATGTAGGTTCTCCCATTATGTGGTTGACACAGGCCCAGTTCTCCTTCATCAGTGGACAGATCGAAGTCATCTTCCTCCCACTCTCTGTACATTTTCAACTCGCTGCAGGAAACAAGTGAGCTGTAAATATTTCAAGAGCAGAACTGTTCCCTGACCCGGTCCCTGACCTGGTCCCTGACACATTCCCTGACCTGTTCCCTGACCCGTTCCCTGACCCGTTCCCTGACCTGTTCCCTGACCTGGTCCCTGACACATTCCCTGACCTGTTCCCTGACCCGTTCCCTGACCCGTTCCCTGACCTGTTCCCAATCACCTCACCTACAGAAACACAAGAGCTCCTGAGGTTCTTGAAGACTATTTCCACTCTCTGCCACTTCCAGCTGTTCGCTGCTTCCTTTCGCTCTCACTACTGATTTAACTGATCATATTTCAGTGTCCCTGGCCGACCCCCCCTCGGGATCTGGACCTTCACACCAGCCCCTGTCCACATTTTCAGTCTCCCACAGTTTGTTTGAAAACAGAAAAAGAACCGTTTCTGCTCAGTTAAACTCTCCTTTCGTGTCCACGACTGCGTTCTTAAAGTTCTAGGTTCACACCAACAGCCTGTTTCCTCTAGAACTACGATCTCCTTCCCTCAACGTCTTCAAAACCACTTCCTGTGCAGCAGCAGCTCTTTTAGCAAATAAATCAGAACCTTAAACGGACTTTACCTGTTTTTTCCTGACTGTTGACCGGGAGACTGAACTTCTCGTACAACTTCTTTAGGCTTTGTAAACTATTTCTCTTTCACTTTTGATACAGAGCTGAAAGTGAGTCACGAAGGGTTGGTCCTGTTGGTCCTGTCCAGGTTGGTCCTGTTGGTCCTGTTGGTCCTGTCCAATGGTGGTTTAGGAGTCCACCAGGGTTCCTCAGGGAGTCACCATGATTGTGATGAACCGCTGGTTTACAGGAAGCTAAGCTGGTTCTTCTTAGAAGGGCTTGACCCACCAAATCAGAGCTTAAACTCAGATATATCTCAGTTCGTGTGACTCAGAACAAAACATTTTAGTCAGTAAACACTCAACACCTCTTGTGGGCGGGGCTTCAAAACACATTAAGACATTAAGACAGTGTAGCTGTGTTTGGTTTTTACTGGAGATTTTTTTTAATAAAACAACCTCCTGAAGTGATTTTTTTGTTCTGTTGTTAATAAAAATATCAAAGATTAATGTTCACACCACCTGCTGGGGTGGTCAGAACAGTTACGCGTGGCTCCCAGGTGCTGTCGTAGCCGGAGTCCTGCCAGGTCTTCTGATCTAGACCATTGATGGCCATCACCTCACCAACGTCCACTAGAGAGGAGCAGAACAAGTGCCCCCACCGAGACAGCAGAGAATATTAAAAATGGCTCCTGGTAAAAGTGATCAATAATGATCAAATATGATAAAGAAAAAAGAGGAATAAGAAACCAGGGAAAAAACATGTTAACCTTTTTACTTTGGATCTAATGTTTGAAGATGTGACCACAAAAGAGGAAATCTAATTTCTACCAACAAAAAGAGACGTGACCTCTCTGCTTCTGTTCCTTTGTCCTTTTGTTCTCATCTTCTTTCACAGCATCTGGAACATCATTCTTTCATTTACAGATGTTCTTGTCTTTTGACCCTGTGCAGTTTGTAGTCGGGCGGCTCCGCTTTGTAAAAATAAATTCCATTTGCCTTCATATTATAACGTTAACGGTGGCCTAATGGCAGGAAGGTTGTTGGTTCAGTTCCAGAGAAATCAGACTTGGTTCTTTGTTTTCCAATCTGTTTTATTTGTGCGGGAATGTTGCGTAAGATGTCTTATGAAGCTGTGCAAGAATGTATGTGACAGACGACACTAACGACTAATTTAACAGTAAAAGATTAAATTAAATAGAAGCAAAGTGCATCAAGAAAAAATGTTAAAAAGAGCCAAAAGCAAAGCTCCTGCCACACCCACGAACAGACCATAGTTTGGCCCCTCCTCTGGAAGGATGACCTCGAGGATTTGGATGCGCCTGGGGTCCCAGACACAGTCCTCCTCCAGACCGCTCCTCACCATCCCACACTTGGGCGGCACCCAGGCGGTGTCGTAGCCGTGGTCGTGCCAGGTCTTCTGACGAGGGTGACCTTGACGATTGATGGCGATCACCTTCCCCACGTTGACCCTGACCTTGATGACGGCCTTGTCGTTCTCTGGATGCTTGATGGGATAACGTCTGGCCTTCGCCAGGTCTCTGCTCAGGTAGACGCCCTGGCCCAGCATCCCGTCCGGAGACTGGCAAAAGCCTCTGGCCTGGATGCACCGGGCGTTCTGTCTGGTGGTGCCGTGGTACATGATGTAGGTTCTCCCATTCTGTGGTTGACTCAGGCCCAGTTCTCCTTCATCAGTGGACAGATCGAAGTCATCTTCCTCCCATTGTCTGTACATTTTCAACTCGCTGCAGGAAACAAGTGAGCTGTAAATATTTCAAGAGCAGAACTGTTCCATGACCCGTTCCCTGACCCGTTCCCTGACCCGTTCCCAATCACCTCACCTACAGAAACACAAGAGCTCCTGAGGTTCCTGAAGACTGTTACGATCCCAGTTATGTTCAGTTTGCTTTTACTGTGCGCTCTGCGCACTTTTCCGTTTTGTCTCGCCCCCGTGTTTTGTGTTTCCCCGTTTCAATTAGGTGCCGCGTCATGGATGTGATTGGCATGTTCGGGAGTGACGCCCTTTAAAAGCCCTGGGGTGCCACCCAACGAGGACCTCCGGCTCCGTTCTCGTTCGGTCCCGTGACTCGCCACGTCAGCGCTACCAGTTCCCACTTGGTTTTCATACGCAGCCGTCGGCTGCAGTCGGCCTGCTTCTGTGGAGAAGCCCCCTTTGTCTACCTTGTAGTGTTTGCCATGCAACGTGCCTTTGCCTATTGATTAGGACTTTATAACTTAATTGCTAACTTCATCCATCCATCCATCCACTACCGCTTATCCGGGGTTGGGTCGCGGGGGCAGCAGCCTAAGGAGAGAAGCCCAGACTTTCCTCTCCCCAGCTACCTCTTCCAGCTCATCCGGAGGGATCCCCAGGCGTTCCCAGACCAGTCGAGAGACATTGTCTCTCCAACGTGTCCTGGGTCTCCCCGGGGGTCTCCTACCGGAGGGACATGCCCTGAACACCTCACCAGGGAGGCGTCCAGGGGGCGTCCTAACTAGATGCCCAAGCCACCCCATCTGGCTCCTCTCAACGCGGAGGAGCAGCGACTCTACTCCGAGCTCCTCCCGGATGGCAGAGCTTCTCACCCTATCTCTAAGGGAGAGCCCAGCCACCCTACGGAGGAAGCTCATTTCAGCCGCTTGTACCCGTGATCTTGTTCTTTCGGTCATTACCCAATTGCTAACTTGTTTTTGTATCAACCCCACTTTTTGTCATTAAATCTATATTTCACTTTTGATCTTGCGTTATTCCTCGTGTCACCTTCACTTTTCCCTGGTTCACAATTCCACACCCTAGACTGGAATGTTCCACTCTCTGCCACTTCCAGCTGTTCGCTGCTTCCTTTCGCTCTCACTACTGATTTAACTGATCATATTTCAGTGTCCCTGGCCGACCCCCCCTCGGGATCTGGACCTTCACACCAGCCCGGGTCCACATTTTCAGTCTTCCACAGTTTGTTTGAAAACAGGAAAAGAACCGTTTCTGCTCAGTTAAACTCTCCTTTCGTGTCCACGACTGCGTTCTTAAAGTTCTAGGTTCACACCAACAGCCTGTTTCCTCTAGAACTACGATCTCCTTCCCTCAACGTCTTCAAAACCACTTCCTGTGCAGCTGCAGCTCTTTTAGCAAATAAATCAGAACCTTAAACGGGCTTTACCTGTTTTTTCCTGACTGTTGACCGGGAGACTCAACTTCTCGTAAACTTCTTCAGGCTTTGTAAACTATTTCTCTTTCACTTTTGATACAGAGTTGAAAGTGAGTCACGAAGGGTTGGTCCTGTTGGTCCTGTCCAATGGTGGTTTAGGAGTCCACCAGGGTTGCTCAGGAGAACCGCTGGTTTACAGGAAGCTAAGCTGGTTCTTCCAAATCAGAGCTTAAACTCAGATATATCTCAGTTCGTGTGACTCAGAACAAAACATTTTAGTCAGTAAACACTCAACACCTCTTGTGGGCGGGGCTTCAAAACACATCAAGACATTAAGACAGTGTAGCCGTGTTTGGTTTTTACTGGAGATTTTTTTTAAATAAAACAACCTCCTGAAGTGATTTTTTTGTTCTGTTGTGAATAAAAATATCAAAGATTAATGTTCACACCACCTGCTGGGGTGGTCAGAACAGTTACGTGTGGCTCCCAGGTGCTGTCGTAGCCGGAGTCCTGCCAGGTCTTCTGATCTAGACCATTGATGGCCATCACCTCACCAACGTCCACTAGAGAGGAGCAGAACAAGTGCCCCCACCGAGACAGCAGAGAATATTAAAAATGGCTCCTGGTAAAAGTGATCAATAATGATCAAATATGATAAAGAAAAAAGAGGAATAAGAAACCAGGGAAAAAACATGTTAACCTTTTTACTTTGGATCTAATGTTTGAAGATGTGACCACAAAAGAGGAAATCTAATTTCTACCAACAAAAAGAGACGTGACCTCTCTGCTTCTGTTCCTTTGTCCTTCTGTTCTCATCTTCTTTCACAGCATCTGGAACATCATTCTTTCATTTACAGATGTTCTTGTCTTTTGACCCTGTGCAGTTTGTAGTCGGGCGGCTCCGCTTTGTAAAAATAAATTCCATTTGCCTTCATATTATAACGTTAACGGTGGCCTAATGGCAGGAAGGTTGTTGGTTCGGTTCCAGAGGAATCAGACTTGGTTCTTTGTTTTCCAATCTGTTTTATTTGTGCAGGAATGTTGCGTAAGATGTCTTATGAAGCTGTGCAAGAATCTATGTGACAGACGACACTAAGGTCTAATTTAACAGTAAATAAATTAAATAGAAGCAAAGTGCATCAAGACATAGTGTCAAGCAGACCCAAAAGACAAGCTCCTATCCCAGCCAAGACCAGACCATAGTCTGGCCCCTCCTATGGAAAGATGACCTCGAGGATTTGGATGCGCCTGGGGTCCCAGACACAGTCCTCCTCCAGACCGCTCCTCACCATCCCACACCTGGGCGGCACCCAGGCGGTGTCGTAGCCGTGGTCGTGCCAGGTCTTCTGACGAGGGTGACCTTGATAATTGATGGCGATCACCTTCCCCACGTTGACCCTGACCTTGATGACGGCCTTGTCGTTCTCTGGGTGATCGATGGGATAACGTCTGACCTTCGCCAGGTCTCTGCTCAGGTAGACGCCCCGGCCCAGCATCCCGTCTGGAGACTGGCAAAAGCCTCTGGCCCGGATGCACCGGGCGTTCTGTCTGGTGGTGCCGTGGTACATGATGTAGGTTCTCCCATTCTGTGGTTGACGCAGGCCCAGTTCTCCTTCATCAGTGGACAGATCGAAGTCATCTTCCTCCCACTGTCTGTACATTTTCAACTCGCTGCAGGAAACAAGTGAGCTGTAAATATTTCAAGAGCAGAACTGTTCCCTGACCCGTTCCCTGACCTGTTCCCTGACCCGTTCCCTGACCTGTTCCCTGACCCGTTCCCTGACCCGTCCCCTGACCCGTTCCCTGACCCGTTCCCTGACCCGTTCCCTGACCTGTTCCCAATCACCTCACCTACAGAAACACAAGAGCTCCTGAGGTTCCTGAAGACTATTTCCACTCTCTGCCACTTCCAGCTGTTCGCTGCTTCCTTTCGCTCTCACTACTGATTTAACTGATCATATTTCAGTGTCCCTGGCCGACCCCCCCCTCGGGATCTGGACCTTCACACCAGCCCCTGTCCACATTTTCAGTCTCCCACAGTTTGTTTGAAAACAGGAAAAGAACCGTTTCTGCTCAGTTAAACTCTGCTTTCGTGTCCACGACTGCGCCCGGGTTCTTAAAGTTCTAGGTTCACACCAACAGCCTGTTTCCTCTAGAACTACGATCTTCTTCCCTCAACGTCTTCAAAACCACTTCCTGTGCAGCAGCAGCTCTTTTAGCAAATAAATCAGAACCTTAAATGGACTTTACCTGATTTTTCCTGACTGTTGACGGGGAGACTCAACTTCTGGTAAAGCTTCTTCAGGCTTTGTAAACTATTTCTCTTTTACGTTCGATACAGAGCCGAAAGTGAGTCACGAGGTGTCGTGGTTTAGGAGTCCACCAGGGTTGCTCAGGAAGTCACCATGATTGTGATGAACCGCTGGTTTACAGGAAGCTCAGCTGGTTCTTCTTACAAGGGCTTGACCCACCAAATCAGAGCTTAAACTCAGATATATCTCAGTTCGTGTGACTCAGAACAAAACATTTTAGTCAGTAAACACTCAACACCTCTTGTGGGCGGGGCTTCAAAACACATCAAGACATTAAGACAGTGTAGCTGTGTTTGGTTTTTACTGGAGATTTTTTTTAATAAAACAACCTCCTGAAGTGATTTTTTTTGTTCTGTTGTGAATAAAAGTATCAAAGATTAATGTTCACACAACCTGCTGGGGTGGTCAGAAAAGTTACGCGTGGCTCCCAGGCGCTGTCGTAGCCGGAGTCCTGCCAGGTCTTCTGATCTAGACCATTGATGGCCATCACCTCACCAACATCCACTCGAAGTTTAATGACGACCCGGTCAGACACCCCGGCCCAGCATCCTGTCTGGATGGATTCAGCGTTCTGGCTGGAGGTCCTGTGGTCCAGCTCATATCTTATATCTTAACTGGCTCAGAGGGCCCTGGTGCACACGTCCCACTGGGCTCATCGTAGCCATCATCGTCTTCAACCCACTGCTACTCCATAACGGTGCTCCTGGGGCAAGAAACCTTTTAGATTTTAATCACAGAAAACCAAATGTATTTAAATAGATTAGTAAAACGCAGATTGATTCATATAGTTTAAATGCTATTTGTGTGTTTATTTTAACTACAATCTCCAGCAAAACACCCCGAACATGACTGCGCATGTGGCTTAGATTGACAATTCATTGTTTAATTTCAGAGACTCAAAGCTAACACTTAAACACGCCAGATCCAAGAGAAAGTGGAGGAAGTGGAGCGTAGCCTTGATTAGATAAGAGGGAGATTTCTTTTTCTTTCATTCTCAAGGATTCCATTTGATACTGTCACATCCTAATCAAATTAACTATCTTTTGGTTCCCTCAGTATCAACAGAGGGTCAGAAAGGTCCTACTGAACCTCCAGGTCCATCTATGGGAGTTCCGTTCAGCTGTTCCTGTGTCCAATACAACGTCTGGGTTTCAGTCACTTTCGTTTTCTTAAAACAGTTTAGCTGCCTGTGCTGATCAGCAGCACAAAGGTTTCAGGCTTCCTGGCATACCATATATGTGAGCATAGTGCTAAAAGCGGCAGGGCTGTTTTGGCCACGTTGCCCTGGCAACAACTGGACAACAACCAGGGAGGAGACAATGTCTGGCTGACAACAGGAACCAGATGTTTAACATGCAGCAGCGACGCCGGGAAAGAACAATTAGCTTTACATCTCAACATGCGAATATTTGTTTTTGCATCTGTCTGCTAGCAGTGAATTTGAAATGCACGCCATCTTAGTGCACATACTCCATTGGAGAAATAGTAAATCAATAAATTAATTAATGGGAGGTATGCTGGTTTAATCAGTTTTCTATCTTATTCCTCTGGAATTCCTGAATAATTCCGTTTGAGTTCCAACATTATTATTAATGTTTCTCAAAAATACAGGTGATATAAGTATTACTTTAATTGAGGAGACAAAGACAAATACGTAACGTTATTAACCTGTTTCCTCTGTTCTGCTGCCCCCTAGCGGTGAATCGTTTACCCTGAAAGTCGATACTGTATATGCAGAATTTAAAGGTATATTCCAATTAAACGACAGATTCTCACAGAAAATATAATTGCAATTAATTACATTTGCTGAATTAAATCTCACAAACGAAGTTACTAAGTGGAAAGAACTTTAAAGGCGACTTCGGTCACGCTCATGAACACCGAGGAATTTCCGGTTATGCGCGTTTTTCAACGTCAATCATTTTCTACATTTAAACAAAACACGACAATTTTCCCAGTTGTACATTAATGCACCAACTTTGCTTGGTGAAATATCGTAGTCGACATGACGATGAATATAATTTAAAAATAATATTATACAGTAGCGTATATCCTGTTTTTCTCCTGCATGTGTCGATCTGTCCACTAGATGGCAGAATAATCAACAGAATAATCAACAACACAGGCTTCAATATTTTTATTGTGGCAAAATCTTCCTCTTCACACCCTTTCCTGTACAATCAATAATTTAAGAAAAAAAAAATAAGGAAAACCAGACTGGACTGGAGAAAACGCACACGCCCGCACGCGCACACACACACAAACTTGTTCTAATAAACTCAGCAGCTTTAGCCAAAATAATAGTGTTTTCTTATACAAGTCAAATCCCCCAAACACTGGAAATAAGCACTGAACCTTCCACCCCTGATAACATTTCTACAATTAAAAAAAAAAAAAAAAAAAAAAAAATACAAAAGGTTAACATACACAGACAATTAACACAGACATAACCTGAAGAAGCAAATAGGAGTTTTAAAACTGGGACTGGATGTAAAAATCGAATATTACAGCCAGCCAGGGTGTGGCTGCGGCAACAAAAGCCACCTGACATCATCACAGCGATGGAACTCTCAACTAAATCCACACGCACAACATGAGCCATCTCATCGGCTTGAGATCCCCCTTCTTCACCCTCCTGAACGGACCAGACCTGCACTGTTTATCAAGCTAGTACAAAAATAACATCATTATTTGACCACCTCTGATTTTTTTTAATCACTATTTTATTCTGAAGTTGACGTTTCCGTTAGCTTTCAGTCAAGCTGCAACTCCACAAACATATTTAGCATGTTAGCATACTTGCTAATCACTGCTGCCAAAGTATTTTAAATGAGGTGGTGAAAAGCATCTTAAAGCCCCGCCCCCCCGATCACGAGCCCCGCGCTTCCATGTTCACACGACGTTGAACTGGTCGCTTCATTAAGATACCTGACATTCTGAAATAGTGGAAAAAGATCAGGCAGCTTCAGCAGAGTGGAGTCTGATCATGATCAGCAGCTCATTTGAATCTCAGGAAACAATGAGAGATGGCGAGGAGGACGAGAGGTGGCGGCGAGGGGCCTGCTGGGCTTCCTATGGTGGAGTGGAGGGTAAAACAGCATCCTGAGAAGCCTTCTCCCGCTCCAGCAGGAGCATCTATTATTCAGAAGCTATGAATCACGGGGCAGCTTGCAGAGGTGGGAGAGACGCGGCTCCTGCAGGAGAACCAGTCAGAGCGCTTCCAGGCGTCACACACCGAACCAGCATCGGAGCCTGAACGCAGCACGGAAACATGGGACGCCCCAGTTTCCTGCAGTTGGGACGAGCTGCTCGTGTCTGACGGACGAGGCAGGCGGCGTTCTACAACCCGACAGGCGCAGCAGCAACAAGCAGCAGCCGGGATTCAACCGATATTCAACATCCATCTTTAAAAAAACAACGTCTGAACTGCAGCTCAGGATTCATAAAAGAGCAGAAAACATTCGTGAACGCATCCTTTAATGTTAAACCCTCCCTGTTATTTCACGTCTCGCTTAAAAATTGCACAAGATCATCCACGGAGTCTAAAATCGAAAGCTAAAAAAAAAAAAAACGAGGCGGTTTGGTCCTTAAAGTCGTCAGCAGTGCTGTAACGACCGTCGCCACGCATCTCTGCCATCCCATCCCTGAACGTCCCGGCAACACGTTACTGCATCCGCGGGCCAGCGAGTCAAAGACTGAAGAGCAAAAGCGTCGTATGTACAGTGGCGTGAACGGTTGGCACGAGGTCATTCAGGTGACGTACCACCCAAAATCAGTGAGAAATAATGTTTTCAATATTTAGCTCGTGACTCAGTAAAAGAGAGAAAATCTCCAGACACCAACGCAGAATCTTTAAATAACATTCTAAAAAAACAGCTACAGACAAAAATATTCATATTTGTCTCTTCAATTGACCACAATAAGCACTGGTGATTGTCTTGACTGTTCTCCAGCTCTACTTTCATATTTACACAAATCATGATGAATCTGGGATGGATCACCACTCTGGTAGTTTGTGTGACGGTGTGTGTGTGTGTGTGTGTGTATTGTGCTTGGACTCAGGTGTGACCGGACAGGTGAGGTGTCGAGAGAGTGAACAGGAAGAGAAAGAAGGAGCTCATCTCCGAACTACAAGTCCCAGAATCCACTGGGATCAAAAGGACAGGTCAGGTAAAGCAGCGCTCATGTCAGGCCTCCTGATGTTCCCGCTGTTCTCTGGTAACCATGGCAACAAGCATCCCCGGATCCCAGGTCAGAGTAGGCGGCCGCGTGGACTGGTTAGCAGTGGATCTGGCTCATACGTGCGCTCTGATATTAGTGCTCGAAGAAAAGTGTTTGATGTTCCGTCCGCGTCCCGGGAAAAAAGGAAACTGAAGGCACGCCAGTGGCGGGGGAGGGGCGCTTCACCTTTGACCTTCTGGGATCTCAGGAACCTTCAGTCGGCCGGTGAAAAGGCCCGGCTGAGGAGCAACGCCAGCTGTCCTTAGTGTCTTCGTCAGTAGCTTATCGGGTCGCTCAGTGGCGAGAGCGCGGGAGCGCGGACAGAACGGTGGAGGTGGAAACAGACGGGAAAGTGAGAAAGTGAGGGGATTTCAGCGACGCTCGCCGGAGTCAACGCCACGGACGCGTTTCTGTACATGCCGTGGCTCCAGCAGCCCGGGGGGGGACAGGACGCTCCGGTGTTGCTGGGCCCGGTAGTGGCGTGGCCTCGGGCCCCTCCCCCGTCCTCAGGAAGGCGGCGTCGACTCCTTCATCCAGGTCAGACGCCCGTTGAAACATCTCCCGTCTCCCGCCCGACTCCCTGGTTAGGAGATCTTGCAGTTGCTGCGGGTGCAGTTCTGCGGGGGGCTCTGAGGCGGGCGGCTGGACTTGGTGCGCTTCAGGCTGTTGCCCTTGGAGCCGCCGGCGGGGTTGGCCAGCGAGTACGAGCGCCCGTGCATCATGACCGCGTTCATGCCGTTGGCCATGGAGAAGGACTTGAGGTGCGACTTGATGGCGACGGGCAGCGGCAGCTTGTCGATGAGGTGGACCGGCGTGCACGACACGATGGCCCTGCAGCAGAGGTCCTGCAGGCTGAAGACTGCGGAGGAAAACGCCCCGGGGGGTTACCATGACGACAGAGTCCAGGCGGGAGCGTGCGTGTTCGGCGCCCCGTGAGCTCACCTCTGTTGGGCCTCCAGAACTTCTCCATGCCGTGCCGCATCAGCACGATGCGCGACAGCTCGGTGAACGACTCGATGACGTTGAAGTTGCACAGCGGACTCACCTCGAAGAACGTCATCCCGTTCTTCTCGGCGTAGGCGCGCGCCTGCTCGGTGGGAACCTGCCGTTTGAAGGCCAGGTGCAGGCGGTTGCCCACCAGGATCCGCGGCACACCCGGAGCATGCTGGGAAAAAAAGAGAGACGTTCCTCACCACCGAAATACTCTCAGAACCTTCAGCACCAGTGAAGAAGGAACGAGATAATCAAAAAAGACTGAGGGTGGCTAATGCTAACGCTATCAAAGTATGCTAGGCTACATATTAACACGTTTGTCTTGATTAAAAGGATGTCGATAAATAATAAACAACGTTAAATGAGATGTGATGACTGAACAGCTGAACCCTCCGTCTGGAGTGTTTAAAATGTTTCTGAGCCTGGCACATCTGAGGTGGAGCAGGAAAGACCCGGCTAAAACCTGCATTCCACAGGCCAAAAATATCACCCCCCCCCCCCCCCCCCCACACACACACACACACACACACGGATATCCTTTCTGTGTTAGTCAGGAAAGCCCCAATAAGAGAAGCTGACTAATAAGTGAACACAATAATCCACACCAGATAATGAAGCCTCACCTCATCGATCTCTCTGATCCACCTGTCGATCCCGTCGAACGACCAGCGGTTTGTGATGTCGTACACCAGCAGGATGCCCTGCAGAGACGCACCCACGTGGAGCAGGTTGTGTGTCACGTTACACACCCACACACACACAGAGTAACACGTGTGTGAGTGTGTGTGGGGGGGGTTAGAGTCTTACCTGAGCCCCGCGGGAATAAGAGCGGAAGATGGTGCAGAACCTCCCCTGTCCTGACGTGTCCCTGAGGGCAGAAACATGATGACATCATTCAGTAGCATAAACAAGAACCTGATTCCAGCTGCTGCTACTGTAGCTGCTGCTGCTGTAGCTACTGTAGCTGTAGCTGCTGCTGCTGTAGCTGCTGCTACTGTAGCTGCTGCTACTGTAGCTGCTGCTGCTGTAGCTGCTGCTGCTGTAGCTGTAGCTGCTGTAGCTGCTGCTGCTGCTGTAGCTGCTGCTACTGTAGCTGCTGCTGCTGTAGCTGCTGCTGTAGCTGCTGCTACTGTAGCTGCTGCTGTAGCTGCTGCTACTGTAGCTACTGTAGCTGCTGCTACTGTAGCTACTGTAGCTGCTGCTGCTGTAGCTGCTGCTGCTACTGTAGCTGCTGCTACTGTAGCTGCTGCTACTGTAGCTGCTACTGTAGCTGCTGCTGCTGTAGCTGCTGCTACTGTAGCTGCTGCTGTTGTTGCTTCTGCTGCTGCTGTTGTTGATGCTGCTGTAGCTGCTGCTGCGATAGCTGCTGCCAAACTCTGATTATTCTGACAGCAGCGGCTGATTCATGCAGCACGGTGTGTGTGTGTGTGTGTGTGTGTGCTCTCACCAAAGCTCCAGCTTTACTCTCCTCCCGTCTAGAAGGATGGTTGTGGTTTTGTAGTCAATTCCTGGACAAAGTGGGTGAAAGGAGGCAACATAAAGCAAACAACAACAACAACTCGCGATGACGCATCGTCCGTTTCAGCCACTTCAACTAAACTGGGGGAGAAATTTCCAGTTCTCCTCTGGGTTTGTGGCGCTACAGCTGCTGCACAGATCCCTGCCAGCAGTGGGCGCCGCAGGAGCACCCGTGCTTTTGCCCTAACGTTAACTTCTGCTTTGGAAACGTCTGGACGCAGCAGCAGCCGAAAATGTCCCGTTAGCGTCGATGCTAGCGCCCTCACGCCCCTCTGTACGTGTGTCAACACCAAACAGTTACACTGTTAAAAAAGTTCAGTGTTTATGGTTGAGCTCTTGGGGGAGGGGGGGGAGGGGGGGGGGGGGGCAGGCGGCTAACTGGTTTGTTGCTGGGCACCTCAGACAAACCAGTCTGACTGCTACAACCTGCTGCGCCTCTTCGTGTCTGCTCCAGGTCCCCGTGGTCCTCACAGAGGTGGTAGAACCTGAGGCCTAATAGAGGAGCTGTTATATTCAGCCGTGGTGTCAGTGAACGCAACAGTTGTGTTGAGGTGCGTTGAACAGAACTGGGCCCATCCGTGTACCCAGTAAATCAACAGCACTTTTCCTGGAAGCCTCCTGGCAAAGGACCAACGGAGGGAGACCATCTCTCAGCCCCGCTCACACACACACACACACACACACACAAACACACACACGTGCATCAGCATGTGCTGCTTAACAACATCACCAATCGCTTCCAATTTTCCAGGCAACGCGAAGCTGCTGCTGAGCCACAGAGCTGATCTGAGGCCAGGAGGGAGCGCGTCCTCTCTGCTGGTCCCCAGGTCTCCTCTGATATCTCATCATCATCATCAGCTGCTCACACACCCCGAAAACAGGCGTCTCTATTCCAGACTCGGACATTTTGGAGAATCCAGTGAATTGAACATACGTTTGTCACTGGGATGAGTCGGGCCGGATGGTTCCTGTCATGCAGGTGAACCCCCCTCGGAGCGAACGTGCACGCTGCGACAGCTGCCGCCAGTGTCCAGAGCCACAAAGGAACAATGGAGGCGGGAAGCTGCCGGAGCCCCGGGGAATATTCCACCGCTGCCGGACGCAGAAAAGCTGCAGACTTTCCAGATTCCTGCTGGCGGCGCTCCAGGCTCCGCCCACAGCGCACCTTCACACCTCCCCGAGATTAGAGATGGTGATTCGTGACCGATCAGAGCCACGCTCACCGACGGCCTTCGGATCTGCCGTCCGTCCCGATTCTCAGCGCCCCGAATATTCTGGCTCGTCGCCAGCGTTCCCATTCCCTCCGAGTTGACCTGCCCTCGCCACGGGGCTGGAAATCAAGAGTGAGGCTTCTGCGCACGTGCGTGTGCATGCTAAAGCACGTTTATCTGCATTCCGTTGCACTTTGGTGGTTGAAGAAAGTGTTTGATCCATCGTTTAAGGAAAGTAGCGACTCGTGACGCACACACACACACGCACACACACACTCTAGGGACCTGGGGTGAAAAGGGCTGACTGTGCTGACTCATGAGTTTTCCAGGAACGCCGCTTCCTCGGGGAATCGTCGGTGACAGATCTCGGCGGCGCCCTGAGGAGACGATCTGTTTCTAATCCCCCATCAGGAGCCGCGCAGCGGCGCCGTTTAATCCCAGCTCAAATTTATCAAATGACTCCGAGATTCTGTGTAAACGGCAACAGTTAATCCGGAGATAAAGTTCCTCCAGAAGGGGTCGTCTCAGCACGCCGCCGCCCAAGATACGAATATTAAAAGCATTGAATACATGAAACAGCCCTAAAATAGCCGTTTATAATACATATAGATGTGAATCTCCCTTTTTTTTAAATTAAATTCTGGGTCAAACCGGCTCATTTATGTAGGAGATACTTGTTATTAAATAAAGATGATTGACTTTTAAAATTCATTGAAGAACGTGACTCATTTTTTAATCAGGAAATTCTTTCATTATCAACCAGTTTAATCCCAGAACTCCGCAAATATCCTCCATATTAGCCGTTCCTGGCATAAGAAATATTCAGAGCGAAGCCCAAGAACCACATGTGACTACTCAGCGGGGTGGACGGGGCCACGGGACTCCGACATCTATAGGCAGCTACGCTAATGTAAGTATTCTATGACTCATGTAAACTGGTAGCTTTAGCCATATGCTAATTACACCCAATAACACCTGAGGAGCTCAGCCGTGCGTGGAACGTGCACGGCATGTTCCAGCGGAGCGAGCAGAGGGACTCACCGCTGCTGTAGGCGTACGGGGACTCGGCCGAGCCGTCCTGCAGGCTGTCCAGGATCTCCCCTTTGCCCACGTCGCTGTCGCCAACCAGCAGGAACTTGAGCAGGTAGTCGTAGCTCTTGACCGGGCTGCCCTGGCTGCCCATCCTGACCCACACCAGGGGCGGCAAAAACACAGGTGGGGGGGCTGCAAACTCTTCCTGCCTGCAGGGGGACGGGCACCGCACTCCCACCCCGGATGTTGTCGTAAAAACCACCCCAAAAGCAACGTCCCTTATCCCATTCACTCTTTAGTTGAGTATCAAAGGTTCTTTGGTTTTTTTTTTACACTAAAATCTTCAGCAGATACCAAAAATGTGTTCCAGAAATGGGACGCATCCTCCCCCCCCAAAGACAAGAATGGGAATAGTTTGGACACAAGTGATGCTCAGCAGGGGACAAATCTGATGTCAACAACTGGTCGTGTCCATCAAACCAGTGACTGACAGGTTATAAATAGGTAAGAACGGTCTAAGATTCCTGTCGGAGCCCAAGAGCCATCGTCCTAACAGCGGATTAGCGTCGGTAGAAGAGGAAAAAGCAGAGTAAGGGAGGATGGATGTGGACGGGATGTCTATGTGAGGAAGAAAAACAAGCTCATTGTTTGAAACAGTTGTAGTAATGCTGCCGCTGCCTGTTAAAACTCTGCACTTTATCCACATATAACCGTGCTGAGATTATTATACGTCATCACCGACACTGACTCGCAAAAACAATTAAACTGCGTGTTTTTCTTTTTAAATTTACGTTCCCAAAGAAGCTTTCTGGCCAAGTTAGCAAGGGAACAACAAGCTAGTGCTGGCTGTGCCAGCTAGCTTAGCTATGACCAATGCTGCCAACATGGCCAAAACAGTCACCAGAAAAGACTGTATTTTAACGACAAAGCAACGTTATGCTAAGCTACGCAGCTCCACACCGGGCCTCGTTTAACGCTGCCCGTGCTTTTAACCAGACCACCCCACGCAACAAAACAAGAGTGTTAGAGTACAAAAGCTAATGGCTAACTCAGCTAGCCTGAGCTCAACTTTAACCGACGTCCGTGTAATTTCCAGGCCCCCTCACCGCGGGATGTCCCCAAAATGCCGTTATCTGCAGCTGCGATCACAACGGCTCGACATGCTTGCGTCCAGTCAGAATTTCGATCGCAGTTCACGGACCTTCCATTTCTCTCCGTTATAATGGGTCCTAATCACAGCTGCGCTGGTCGGTGTCGCAGCACAGACGAGAATCGCTGCTGTCAGATCTGCTCCTGCCTCCTCCAGGTTCCCGCCCTAGCGACGCAAGCCCCGCCCAGGCCCCCCGCGATTGGACCCCGGCGCCGCACGGAGACGAGTGGCGGCGCTGATTGGCTGAGCGAGCTGTCCATCAACGCTCGCTGTCAACAACAAGCAGATGGCGAGAAGGTGGGAAACAAAGATGATTCACTTCTCACAGAATCCATCCAGAACAAAGACAAAGAAATCTCATTATCTACCAGAAACATCGGCCCTAAGGGGGGTTTCCCACCAGGTAGATGAAGTTAGGACACAGATAAATAATGGACAATTTAGCTGGACTTTGGGGGAAAATCGGTTTTGTGGTATTTTGTGTGAAAAGGATTGAAAATGATGAATAAATATGTCTCAATTCCTGCAAGAAATAAGATTTTAACATCTTGGACTATTCTTTTAAATAAACAAAACAACCAAATTGAGGTTTAATGATTTTAATAAGTAATTCAATTCAAAATGAGAGCATTAAAATCTTTAACAATGAAGAAATAAGACTGATGAAAAAGGTAGAAACACACAAAAAGATTACATTTCAAGAACTGAACTGGGATCAATAAATAAAGCTATTATTAAAAACATTCTATGTTCAACACTGTAATGTAAAATCCAATTTGATCGTTATAGTGACACAAACCAGCGTTGGCAAATGTAATGTTCACCTTTGATGGATCTAATAATGAGCTTATTAAAAGAGAAATCAAACAAAATTGATTAAAAACTCAGGAAAGGCACAACAATAATAGTAGAAATATAAATCCAACAAACTAAAATCTGAATTTCTTCATCTCTCTCTACAAGTCAAGTAATTTCAGTAAAGTATTTTAATTTTGACAGAAATAACATTTAGAATAAATAAATTTTAAAATAAATGTCCAGTAATTAAAATTATGATTAATGATATTCAAGCTTAGTGCAGTAAAACTCTGGATTTGTTGACTCGTGTTAGTAGATTGTAACAGCTGCATCATAAAATCGCCTTTTGTGTTCTGAAGTGTCAGTTTATGTAACTGCATCACAGTTGGACGTTTGATCACCGCGCTGCAGCTATTTATAGAATCTTTCTTCCCTATAGTAGCAGCAGCTACAGTAGCAGCTACAGCAGCAGCTACAGTAGCAGCTACAGTAGCAGCTACAGCAGCAGTAGCTACAATAGCAGTAGCTACAGTAGCAGCAGCTACAGTAGCAGGAGCTACAGTAGCAGCAGCTACAGTAGCAACAGCAGCTACAGTAGCAGTAGCTACAGTAGCAGCAGCTACAGTAGCAGCAGCTACAGCAGCAGTAGCTACAGTAGCAGCAGCTACAGTAGCAGGAGCTACAGTAGCAACAGCAGCTACAGTAGCAGCTACAGTAGCAGCTACAGCTGCAGCAACAGCAGCTACAGTAGCAGCAGCAGCTAAAGTAGCAGCAGCTACAGCAGCAGGAGCTACAGTAGCAGGAGCTACAGTAGCAACAGCAGCTACAGTAGCAGCTACAGCTGCAGTAGCTACAGTAGCAGCAGCTACAGTAGCAGGAGCTACAGTAGCAACAGCAGCTACAGTAGCAGCTACAGCTGCAGCAACAGCAGCTACAGTAGCAGCAGCAGCTAAAGTAGCAGCAGCTACAGTAGCAGGAGCTACAGTAGCAACAGTAGCTACAGTAGCAGCAGCTACAGTAGCAGCAGCTACAGCAGCAGTAGCTACAGTAGCAGCAGCTACAGTAGCAGGAGCTACAGTAGCAACAGCAGCTACAGTAGCAGCTACAGCTGCAGCAACAGCAGCTACAGTAGCAGCAGCAGCTACAGTAGCAGCTACAGCTGCAGCAACAGCAGCTACAGTAGCAGCAGCAGCTAAAGTAGCAGCAGCTACAGCAGCAGCTACAGCAGCAGCAGCTACAGCTGCAGCAGCAGCATCCTGTGATGGTTTAAAGTGGTGAGAGGTGACCCAGAACCACCGTGTAACCGAAGCAGCGCTGAGCTGACTAGCAGAGTCTGAAGCCCAGCAGGAATGAGGACCCGGTGATGAAGGTGGTTCTGTTGGGTCACATTAATCTGTGGCAACTGCACGTGTGTCAGAAGTGACTTTAAACGTGGTCAAGTACTTCAGCTTTCACTTGTTTTATATCAAGGTTACCCAACGTCAAAAACAGGTGGGCGGATAAAAAGCACATTTACTTTAAACGTAGTGAAGAATCAAGGTAGCATAAATCAACAAAATAACCCTGAAGAGGGGAAGGGGTTAATCAGCACATGCCAGATTCATTTCTGCTGCTGATGGAGGTTTGAGGTTTTGTGGTGTTGTGTGTTTGCTGCTCTTTTCTGCTGGGACCGAGTGGCTCATGTTGGTCCTCAAGGTCTATGCAGTTAAACCCAGAAGAGTTCCCCCAGCTTCTCCACATGTTCCATCGCTCCCCTTTGATTCATTTTGTTCTCTGGCTTCTCTCAGTCGCTCTTGGTGGTTTTGTGCCTCCAGGGGTAAATCAGCTCCCCGACAAACAGCTTCTTGACCAGAGCTGCCCAGGAATCTTTGGGGTAGCAGCTGTAGGTGGGGACGCGGTAGCGCTGAACCACAGCGCTGCACTTGAGAGGGTTGATCTGAGGAGGGACACGCATCAAAGCTCACAACGAGCGCGGACACGGACCGAAGAGCACCAATCGGGATTCCAAAGTTAAAGTCTCCGTATTCTACAGCACTTGTGAGGTCTCACCTCCATCAGCAGGTGAAGGGCTGTCCCGGGCTCCTCACACAGCACCCTGAACTTCACACCCTCTGTGGAGGTCACGACACACACGTTAGCAAAAGGAAGGAGAAGTTTATCGGTATAAGGTGTTATTAAGGTGCTATTACTGCATATAATCCACAGGGCTATAGCTAACTGTTAGCATGCAAATGTAATCAGATCTTTCTGTAAATCCAGCTGGTTATAACACCAGTAGTCTTCAATTAATTAGTTCATTTAAAGAATAGCACATTTAGTCCTTTGTCTCAGATTAAAGAGAACAAACACAAACGGGTTGTGAGGAGTACCTGCCAGCTGGTAGGGTTGGCACACACGGAGGCCGACGGCGAACAGAGGGAAAGAGTTGATAATGTCCACGCTGAGGTGGAGGACACCCTGGAACATCACCACCACCAGCCGCAACTGCACAAGACAAGAGGAGACAGGAGGATAGAGGCAGCAGGTCTGGAGGGGGTCACATGCATCGCTAAGCTACAGCGCATCCCTGGTGAAAGCTTAAAGGAAGCACGGATGGGAATCTCACACGTTCCCATGATTTCCGGATTGTTGAGGAGAACCTCTGGTTTTCGCTGAGACTGCCCTGGAACATCTTCCATCTGAAACTGAGCTGACCGTCTAATCCAAGCAGGCTTCTGTGGCTGAGACAGAAGTGGAAACCGCACTCAACCACCTCCAGACCTCTGGTATGTTTGAAGAAGCTGGCAGGGCTGACGACCACGGCAGAATGTTTCCACATGCCGGATGGTTTCAAAGGCGTCCTGCTCCCGGAGGCTGCTGGAAGGCCTCCGCCTCATCAGCTCCGAGGCTGCATTTACTGCTCTAGAACTCACTGATCGCTCCATGAATAAAACATCCAAAAGAGCGGAAAGTTCTCCCGTCAAAACTTTCTCAACTCGATAAAAGAGCAGGAAAATCCGAACGTTCATCTTGTCACTGGATTATTTCCGAGCCGAGGCATTTGGATTTGTGCGTCTTAGGAAGGTTATCAAACCAAACCTGGATGGAGAAGAATCCCGCCTGCAGCTGCAGGAGCGACGCTGACTCAGAGCTGTGAGGAGTTTAACATCTTTACACGCAAACTGTCTCACCAGAGTGAAGACCAGGTAGTAGAGCGCCGTGGTGGGCAGCAGGAACAGCAGGATGGTGAAGAGCAGAGTCCCGATGAAGAGCTGCAACAAGCACAGCTGCAGTCAGCGGCTGCACCTCAGCAACGGTCCCTGAGCGTGTGTGTGGTTCACCTGGTCCAGGTCGTAGGAGCAGGAGTCCACTCTCTGCCGCAGGACGTTCCACTTCTTTCCTCTGAAGAGCCTCCAGAGAGACGAGAGGCCGTAGATCTTCAGACAGTACAACCTGACAGACACGCGGCACATCAGAGGGAGAAGGAAACCAGCATCAGACACAGCAGCGAGCCGCTCGTGTGTGTGTGTGTCTGTGTGTGTGTGTGGCCCTTCACGATCCCTGCTGATGGAGAGGAACTGGTGAAAAAGGCATCACCCCGTGAGGGTTAGCTTCTTTAGGCTGCTGCTAATAATTAGCTGCATTTCCGCAGCGTGAAGGTCAACAGGGACCAAACATAAACTAGGCTTATTCTACTCGGCTCTGCAAAGAAATTAGACTTTTTAGCTTTGCTCTGATTAAGAGAAAGAACCGTGTCAGCGTGTTCTCTGTAATCACGCTGCAGCCGACATCATTTCAGGGCTGAAACCCATCTGAGGTAGGCGGCTCACTTTAATCACCCCAGAGAAAACCATAAAGACATCATTGATCAAATGTAAACATGCTCCCATGAACATGCTGCAGCACCCAGCAGCTACCGTGAGCATCCTTCTAAAACCAACTGTGAAGCAGAAGAAAAGCTTTGAAGTAAAAGTGAGCTGTGGTGTCAGGCGGAGATATTTTTAGGTTCAGGGAGACAGATTTAATGAGGCCCTCTGACAAAGCTTTTCAGACTGACTTTAAATATGCTCCTGTGTTCACAGAGCCGCTGGAGCATAAATATGTAACCAGAAGAGCGGGTAATAATTTAATATGCAGCCCGAGCGAAGGAGCGATGCTATCTTTGGAGCAGATGCATAATTTAGGCAATCGTCCCCCTCCTCCAGTGCCCAACACTGATACAACAGTGTGCCGCCTTCCATCGCACCACGCACTCTCCCACAGCCATTATCAGCATTTAAACACATTTAAATTCACGTCTGCGGAGGTGAACGTCGACGCCACGGCTCAGGTTCAACAATACCGGGAATTAGGTTGGCTGAATCCTTACAGGACTCCACGGGAGGATTAAGAGTTTCGTTTGAGTGGTCTGAGACAAACTGCATTTAGAACGTTCAGACAGATTATGCTGTAACACGTCGCAGCCTCGTGGTGGCGCTACAAGGACATAAGCACCAACTCAGTTTTTAAAGGTTGGTCATCCTGAAACAGTGAAAGCTGCAGCGACCATTAGCGAAGCTGCCTGAGCAGCTTTTGGCAGGTTCATTGTGGAGATGTTGCAGTCAGACATGCAGCAACCACGACCACTGTGTCACATGTTCAGAGCCACATCAAACCTGAAGCAACTGAATAGACCAGAAAGCAAACTTAAGGAATTTAAGCCTTCACAAAGCCGTCTGACCCATGGGTGCACTTAACTGTGACGTAAAACAAAGCAGCCTCTTCAGAAGAGCTGAGTCAGGAGGTGAATGTGTGGTTCTATCCCTTCTAGATAGAGATCAGTAATGAATCAAACGGCTCTTCCACTGCAGAAACAGGATTTATTCGGCTAGAAATGATCTCTGGATGGTTTCCTGAACCATAGGAGCAGTAGTGTCATTTTCTATTTGTAGACAAAGCGGATTTAACAGATCAGAGGTCTCATTTAAATCCAGTTTGATTCCTGCACCCACTGGACTTCATTCTTGTTCCTCACAGGAAACCGTGCACTCCGTTTGGGGGGGTCAGTGACGTCCGTTTATGGCCGAAAATGGTTGTGTCGAGTAACATTTTGAGTTATCTGCACTTTAGGATGGGTCCTGTCAGCATATTATGGTCTAAAATACTTGTAGATTTGACTGCCCTTCCATCATTTTAGTCATTGTCTTTGTTTAGTGGATAAAATCTTCTCTTTTGCTATTTGGGTTTGAAGCCTGGACAAAGAATTTCACTTATAGGTCAAATAAGAGCTCTAGTTAAAACATCTGCTGTGACCTAAATGGATTGAAAATGATGCCCCAATCATTTGCGCCCCCTGCTGGAACTCCGGAGAAGCAAATAACTAATATCTGCATGAAAACTCATACAACTTTCATTATGGCATTTTTTTAAATGACCTGCGATGGTCACATTTTCTAATCCATGTTCGCTTGATTTTGGGGTAAGTCAGTTGTTTGTGCATATGATTATGTAAGAAATGAATGAAAGAACTTTAGTGCTCATGATTCAGGCGGAAACTCCATAACCATTAATTTCATAGAGTGAAAAACAGCCCATGTGGCTCCAGCTCACCGGGCTCCATACACGTAGAAGCAGTAGATGTGGAAGGTGAGCAGAGCAACCATGTCAGACAGCAGTGACAGAGCAAAGGTGATGCCCAGGCACGCAGACAGTCCTCCATACCAAAGAATGGTCTCAATGAAGGGAGACATTAGGTGGATGTAGCCTGGAAAAGGAACCAAATGTGTGACTAACATCAGGACTTACATCAAGGAGGCTTTAGCTGAGGTACTGTACATGCACAGAGAGAACACAGGACACTGGTGTGCAGGATTCATGGCACAACTTACTGATCCAGAGGTGGATGTGATACAGGAAAAAGCGTCCAAGGACCTGGTCCAAGGCCCGGTTCATCTTCAGCCCTGCAGGAGCCCCCATCAGCCACTGCAACAGCTCTTCCAGCTCTTTAGCTACATGCTGACAAAGAATTTAATTGATTAATTGTTGGGACGATGTTAATCAGTCGACGAGAGGCAACTTAACTACTGTAGTTCCAGGATTAGAGATTAAAATGACAAAACATTCTTTATCGTGGAAGATTTTTGACCTTCTGGAGTGAGGAAAAACCCTGCCGTGGGGCCTGACTTACGTCGGCAGCAGGGAGCAGCGCGTTGGCTATGATACTGATGCGATTGTCTCTGTAGAGCCATGACATGAGCAGCACGCCGAGAGCCACGTCGACCAGAAGCGACACCAAGATGTTGGCTTTCCTGCAGACAGACAGAAATCTTTCCATTTACACACCTAAACAAGGGTCAACCCTGAACGTGCATCTGAGGAAAGCTTTGGCAGGTGAGCCGAGGTGTCACAACTCTCCAAATCTGCAAAAATACGTCTGCAACATCACCTCATGAAGGGAGTGTGACCTGCAGCTGGCTTCACTGAGCTCAGCGTCCTCATGTGTTCGGTTCTGTAGCTCCACTGGTCACATGTGGACAGTTTACTGGACAGGAACCGCAGCGGATAAAGATTGAAGAGCCTGAAATCAAATGATACGAGGAGGATAACGGCAAATAGCAGAAATGTGCGGAACTCATTCAGTTGGGGAAAAGCAGGTTTGTGCATTTCTCACGAGAAGTTACAGATCCTGGTCCACTTGGAAAGCAGCCAGCTGATCAGCAGACACAAAGGTACAGAGGCCTGTTTGAGCAGCTCAACGATGATGCTCGCTTCTCGACCTTGAGACTGCCAGTGCGTCGACTTCAGCGGCCCATCGTCATATCTGTCCAGGAAGAAGAGAGGTCGGCTGCGGGCCACCGTCTGGAAGACCTGGAGAACCACGAGTCAAAGTTGAAATAGCAACAAGCTCCTTCATCTCACGTGTCACCTGTGTCTGTACCTCTCTCAGCTCCGATGGTGGATCTGTGTCAGGGACTTCTATGGGGTGAAGCTGTGACTGCATCACCTTCCTCTGTTCATAGTGGATTAAGATCATCTTCTCCTCGTCTCCCAGCTCTTCTTCATTATCTTCCCCTGATTCTCTATCACATCCCTTGATCTTTCCATTCTTTTTTGCAGCCTTGCAAGAAGTTGTACTTCCATCTTTTTCAAGAGGACAAATACATTTCACTCAACCCAGATTTTCTAACACGCACATGATCTTTTCCCTTCAGAGGTCTGTATAATCACAAATAGGAGACTTACTCAGATCCTGATAGATGACGTGACAGTTAAAGCCCATCTTGCCAATCGTGCGACTGAGCTGGAGCCAGCAATCCTGAGGAAAGATTGTGCTGAGGTCTCTCAGGAAGCTTTCCATGTGTTCCTGACCCTCTTTAGGTATACTCCACGAGCCCAATACTGACAGCTCAACACCACTTTGGGAACGCATCTGCAACAGAAGTACCATGTTGAACAGAGAGAAAAGACTACTAATACATTCTAACTCCTT
Organism: Takifugu rubripes; assembly: GCF_901000725.2. NCBI lineage: Eukaryota > Metazoa > Chordata > Actinopteri > Tetraodontiformes > Tetraodontidae > Takifugu > Takifugu rubripes. The sequence goes on from NC_042289.1 coordinate 13,192,165, forward strand.
AATTACTACTTGTGACAATACTAATCCCCACCAATATAACGTAAACTTTTAACCTGACCTGCTGGAGGTACTGTTTGACCTGTCCAGGTATGAATGGGTAATGGATCACGGCCAGCACCACAGCAGAATCATGGCCAGGCATCCAGTGGCCAACCAGCAGCCCACTATCTGCCTGGTTACAGCACTGTGGGAAGAAGATCCTCAGCACCATGACTTCTGTCTCAGCTTACTTTGCAGTGTTTTTAATGACCTGAGTGAAAGATTTAAAAAAAAAAAGACACATAAGACAACATCTGCCTCTGCAAGGTAGCAGTTAAAAACCAAAGTCATAAATCATAAATCACTACATCTTGGTGTAGCATCTCTTTCAGTTCGTTAGATACAACCTGAAAAGCTATATTCTATTTCTAAGATTATATTAACTGATCTAAAGATTCTATTTTATATTGATCATTGGCACAGCTTTTTTCCAAAATATACATTCATGGAAACTACTATTAACTACACAAAACAAGATGATAAAAAGAAAACTAATATAATAAGCCTACTATACATTTTTAATGGAAACTTGTGGGTAAAGGTAAGCGTACACACAAAATCAACAAAATAAAAATACTTGAAAATTTGCCAAACTTAATCCCTTTTTAATCACGGGGTGGACACTCAATTTACAAAATTCATCATAAACCAGAACGGGACTAGATAAATGACCTTCATGTCCTTCAAATATTGAGTTTGAAGCTATTGTTGTTGTGGCAACAGAGTATTAAGCCCTGGGCATAATAGCGATTGGTGACAGAAATATCAATAGGCAAACAGGGAAGTAGGTTAACGCTTTTAAGCAAATAAAATATGAAGAACACACGTCCCTTGTTAAGCAGTTGAATTAATAAAGGATTAACAGTGAAGCAAAGTCGATAAAAAAAAACCCAACTCTATTCTTGTAATTTACGAATTTGTTAAAACTATGGTAAATATTTAAGGTTTTATATCTCTAAGCCTGAACCAAGATATATGAAAGAGTACAGCAGTACGATAATCCTTTAACAGCAGCAAATGTATCGCAATAGTCAAAAACGACTGCGTTTCTTACCTCCTTTAATGCCAACGCGGGGTTTCGCCTTTCATTTAAATCATCGATAACATTTTAGCTAAGTGCAGAGCGACGCCATATTTGTTTATAGTCCAGCGCATAAAACATTCCGGCTAGAAACATATTTCATCTTTTTTCGACCGCTCCCATTAATCGGAACGTTAACAACGTAGAAAAAACAAAAAACAAAAAACACAACCCTAAAATCGAGTACATTAAAAAATAACGATTTTTTTTTTTTTTTGTACATTATATGTCCAAAATGCTATTAAGCTGATGAAAATAAAATGGGGCACATTACTGGGCATTGACGCTATAAAAACAACAGTATAAGAAACTCAATCAATATACACTATTAGTGCAATAATAACCCAATATAGACCCCCCAAAATAAGAACAAGCATAAGAACAAGAATAATAAGAATCCTCACCACTGGTTGTGTGCTTCTTTCGCAGAAATTAGGTGGTGGCTCAACTGTAGATTGTTTTTATCTCATCCAGTAGTGACATGGCAAGAAAAGAGCGGGGTGAAAATGCACTCAAGTAATCACGATAAATATCAGGGATACAATGCATCTTGTCGTCCTCAAGGAAGACTTGAAATTTACTAACTTACTTTAATAATTTAAGATTTTAAATGAGCACTGTCGTGATCTCAGTAAAGATTATTTTAGTACAAACATAATTAGCAATGGGGACATGGCTCCTGATTTCTATCGTGACCCCGAAAGGAATAAAGCGGTTAAGAAGATGAGAATAAGAATAATTATCAATGACATGCTATAAGATCTCCATATGCAATATCAATAAAGCGATATACTTTTTGAAGTTAAAAACTACATTACCCAGCAGCGCTCGAAAGCATGTGACGCTTTTTGAGTACGCCGGATGTTAACGTACACATGTTGAACATGGAATGCCTAAAGCGGTACCGCTATTTAGACGATAAATACGGAAACAAATGTGCTATTTTACGAAATTTTCAAGAGTCCTTTTTCGCTATGAATCGTATGGTGTCGTTTCCCTGGACTGTAAGCAAATGCGATTTAAAGTCTGTAGCGAATATGTAATGACACATGTTGTCAAGATGTAAACTAACGTTATGTATAATTATTATGATTATGAGAAATTAAAATAGAAAGTGTATGTATTTTATGGGCTTGTTTTTATAAATGTTGCTTTAAAAAATTACATTTGTGGAATTTAATTTAATTTAAGGATGATGTATTTTTCAGTCCGTAGAAAAACACCTTGAATGCAACAAATCATCAGACCTCGTTTCGGAGATCTTGAAATGCGTAAGTTAACACGAACGCAAGCTCACTTTGTCATCCTCTAACACATCCCTGAATCGAAAGAAATGATGATTGTTGCATCTTTCCCCCTTCTGTCAGACATGTTTTCACTCTCTGTGCCAGAAGTTTCCACCCTCGGTCCAGTTCAGGAGGATGTTCCTCACTGAGCTCATCAGAAGGGTTGGTGGTTTTTACTTGGCCAAAGGTGCTACTATATATGGCACTATAGTATTCCTTAATTGCTTACAAGATAGTCCCAAAGGGTCTTGGTCAGCATGTCGTCATTAAATGCTAACTGTGGGAAGGGTTTTACTGCAAACTCATAATCAAGCTGTTCCTCTTCACGTTTGTGTGTCTCTACAGCTGGAGGCTGCAGGCTGTGATCCTCTGGACGAGCTGTATGACGCTCTGGCTGAAGTGGTTGGAACAGAAGACACAACTCAGTGTTACAAGAGTTATTTACTGGTACTTATTGATTTTGATTCTGCATACTCAGAGATTTCTCTGTGGAACTACTCTGTGTGTATATAAGTGACAGAGTTACATAGAGGAAATGAGTCCCACCAGTACTTGAGTGTAACCCCGATCAGACTGACATAAAACTGGAGCTTTTGTTCTGCAGCCCAGTGGTGATGCTGTTAGCTTGTTGGAAAATGTCGCGTTGATATCAGTTGGGACCACTGGCCTTGTGACCTGGGAGGCGGCTCTTTACTTGGCAGAGTGGGCTTTGGATCACCAAGAGATCTTCACAAACAGGTCTGCCTCTACTTGGAGGATTAGCACTTTATTCCTTTCTCTCTCTTAAACACAAGTTAGCCCCCCGCCCCCTCTCCTTTGTGGTTGCAGGACAGTTCTGGAGCTGGGCAGTGGCTTAGGACTGACTGGCATCACAGTCTGTCGCTACTGCCGTCCAAGCAGATACATCTTCAGTGACTGTCACCCTGGTGTCCTGCAGAGGCTGAGGACCAACATCAAGCTGAATGGACTGATGGAGGAGACGCCTTCACTGGTCAGTGTGGAGGAGTTAGACTGGATGGCGGTGACTGAGGAGCAGATAAAGCAGATAGAGGCCGACGTCATCATTGCCGCAGGTCTGACTTATTACATTCTCAGTTGATGTGAAGGAGCCATGAAACAAATAAGGAGAAAACATATTTATTTCTTTGTCCTTGCAGATGCTTATTTTACACCATGCATTGAATCTGATAGAGATTACAAATCTAAAGTAAAAGCATGAATCATCAGAAAGATAAGTTAATGTCACTATATTGTAGAACTGTTGAGACTTTAAAGAATGTAGATAAATTAATTTTACATGGAGTAATCAATAAGAGCAGGAATCATAAATACTTGTGTCTTCTACAGAGCAGTTTGCTTTGCTTTTTGTGACTTTCGCCCTCATGAGCTAATGTAGCTAAAAAGTCTAAGTGTCTTCTAAGATTAGTTTAAAACTTTTAATAATAATTCATTGTTGCAGATGTGGTTTATGATCCCGACATAGTCCCTAGTTTGATGAAGCTGCTATCAAACCTCCTGAGATGTTCCGCTCCTCAGGTCATCATCTGCTCCGCTGTCAGGAAGCAGGAGACATACGGCGGCTTCAAGCAGCAGCTCGGTATTTTGATTTAAACTCTGTTGCACTTGTGTTGCTAAATACGAGTCCATGTTTTAACTGTCCTGACTTGATGTTTTGATTGTGACAGAAAAGGCAGGAATCCAACATCATGTGATCACAGGAGCCGTCAGACATGTGTTCCCGTACCACCGGGCCTCCATTATAGAAATGATTCAACTGCACACCAAAGTTGTACAATAAAGATGTATTTACAAATATCAAGGTGTCCTTTGTACATTCACGATCTCGTAAAAAAAAAAAAACCTTTGGCAATGAAAAGTCAAATTAGAGGAGATGGTCTAGAGAAGGAGCCACCATGTGTGTCAGGGAGCAGCGATCAGAGGCAGAACCGTCTGGTCCCAGTTGTCGTCCCAACGCTGCTCTCTGCTGGTGCGCAGGTTCCTCCTGAACATGCCCAGTTTGCTCTGTGAACTTGGAAACTCTGATAGCAGAGACTAAAACACACACAAACACACACACACACAGTACAGTTCTATAAACAAGAGTTCCACACGAATAGACACGTCCTCAATGATTTACTACGATCTGTGTTTGACACCTTGAGCTGTTCTGCAAGTTCCTGGGAGTCCCTGAAGACCAGTCCGTTCTCCTCGTGCTTCACCAGTTCATGTAAACTAAAGAGAAGAGAAGAGGAAAGACATGAAGAACGCCAATAATCCCGTTTCTGCCTGGTCTACAACAGCAGCTCACCAGCTGAAGTGGATGGCACAGACGGGCAGGCAGCAGCCGAACATGTCCACCACCTTCATGGGCAGGTCCAGACCGCTGGACGACATGTGGAGACAAACGCCCAGATCGGCTGAACCTGCACGCACAATTAAACAATATAAAGAAAAAAACTTGAAAGGTCTGACAGCAATTAATCTCACCATGGATACAAGACCATGCAAAGATAGTCTGGTCGTTACATCTTTTATTCTGCCTTTCAAACCCAAACAGGAACAACCCCATTCTTACCCAGCAGGACGGGATAATCTTCGGCCTCCAGCCAGGGGGTGCAGATGTTGACATGCTGCAGATGCAGAGAAGCAATCTGCCTCCTGTAGTGTTCCTTCTGAGGACCCTTACCTGGAAACCGATGTGAAAGGGAGGCACATGAGCATATTCAGCTCTTCCCAAATTCAGGCACGTTGACAAAGTTTCACCTGTGATCACACAGACTAAAGACGGCAGCGAAGCTCCTCCTCTGATGAAGCCTTCGTACGCTGTCGAAAACAAGCACGTCTGAGTTCAGACAGGGACAACGCAGCAGCAGCACGTTTAGGACTTCTTGTACCTTCCAGCGCCTTCAGCAGAACCGAGAAATCTTCATCCTCTGAGCAGAGAGATTTGAGTATAAATATGAAGCAAGAATCACACTGGTGAAAAGCATGAACGGTTTTTAAAATGCACCACACAGAAGGACATTTCAAAGCAAAACCCCTCAGAACGAGTTTGAAATGTGCCGCCAACAAAGAGACACAGACGAGGCAGGACCCGCCTCACCCGTCCAACTGGTGCTGCTGATCAGCAGCGCTGGACGCTTCGTCCTCCGGGTCACGGCGTCATCCGTGAGGTCACGCGCCGTGAAGAGTGTTTTCTCTAAAGTCTCCTCCTCCTGCTCAGAGCTAGAGGAGGCAAAGCGGGCCAGTCAGAGCAGAACGTGCACTCCTAAACCTTAATTCCTCCTAAAGAGACGGGCAAAAGAGACGACAGCAGAACTCCTCACCTGCTGCTCTGGAACTGAGGATGTGTGTTGGCCAGCCTCAGGAAGAGCTCATGCTGCACCTCCAACGGCGTCTCCCTGAAGAAGGAGGCTGGTCTGTCGTACAAAGTTGTCGCCCTGCAAGCGTTGACCCACAATAAGTGACCTTTCCCCTCAGCTTTTCAGCCTTTTTACTGTTTCTGACAGGAGGTGGCAGCCAGGTTGGCTGAAACCTTAATGTGATCGTAGCAAAGAAACACCACCTGATGCCCCAGTTCTTTTGTAGGTCGTCCTTCATCGCCTTAGTAACACACAGGCTGTGAGTAGCCAGAGGGCCGAAGAAGTGCTCGTACCTGCAGACGACGGTAAATAATAAAAAAGGTATCACATTTAACAGTGTGTTTAAATAAGTGGATAAAACTTAGTGGATGGTAACTTAATAGTATAGTTTTTTCATAATTTCTTGATCTGGAAAAGAATATACACTGTTCCTCATGTGCGTTAATGAGTGAATATTAATAATTTTCAACACAGTTATTATTTTGAAGACAACTGTTTGTCTGAAGACATGATTTAAAGATGAGCACTTCGGGACTGACCACTTTGCCAGCCGGACCAGCGGGTGTCTCGGACCGTGGCTCAGGGCCATGATGGTGTAGCCGTAGTTATGCCAGTCGATGATGAGCCTGCTGCCACGTATGATGCACACAAACCAAGCCACTGAAATGCTGGGTAAGCCCGGAGGATTCTGGCGTGGGAGAGAGACATTTGCTTTTACCTAAAACGTGACAGAATCCGCCAGATGTTTACTCCAAACAGTGATGGCGGGAGCCGTCTCGTGCAACACTGTTGAGAGAAACGTTTAGGGTCATCGTTCCTCCAATACCTGCATGAGCAGATGAGACTGCAGCTCCATTCTCAACAGCACCGAGAGGAGCTGAAGACACTGAACAACCACCTTTGTGATGTAGACGAAAAGCTTTGGTCCTGATGAGACAACAACACGGTGATATCGGACATCCTCAGCCAATAGAGTCAAAAACTTTAACTTCAGTCATGTGCTGACACGCGCATGGACACAACTCCTGGATAGTAAATAATGCACCTGAATCATCAACATAAGTACAAGACAAACGCATCATTAATGCAGTTTTGACCTTTACAAAACTATTACCTGGAATGCCTTTGACTTCTGTAATGGGTACTATCTTTATTTTATCTTCTTTCAGGAGGTCTTCAGGTGGTTTTGTTTCTGTAAAAACAGTATTTAGAGACAGATCTCTAACATTTGAGGCGCAAATGGAGGCTGAACCCGTTTGCTGGGTTCTTCGAATATTGGTCGTCGAGGATTGTTTTAAGGTGCTTTATGTCCGCCTGTCTGTCAGGGGACAGATACATGTATGATCCGGGACAGACTTACCCACAAACCCGACAAAAGTGACGCTAAAGCCGTGTTTGCTGAGGGACAAGGAGTGATAGCGCATCCGAGGGCTACGGCCGATGTCGCCCAGCACCAGGACGCACACTCGCCGGTTCGTCCCCCCGTTCCGCTGGCGCAACCTCCGCAACGAGAGCGACGCCATCCCGATGAGGCCGAGCAGGACCACAGTCGCCCGTGATACGGCTGGACCAGCGCCATAAAACACAGCGACAATTACGGCGATGACAGCGAAGACGAGCAGGACGCCGCCGGGCGCCGCCATCTTTGTTTGGAAGGTTCTGATGACGTGTCTCAGAGAAGGGGGAGGGGCTTCGGCCTTAAAGGGGTCACGCGCCGTTTAACCTGGACAGGCGTCAACCCAATAATCGCTAATCAATAATCAATAAAGGAGGAATCCAAAAATGTCGTCGCCTGCCTTTCAATGGCGACCAAAAACCAACACACGTGTTTATATGGTAGTTTAAACAATCCCCCATCGGCAACGTGCACATTTATATCTCACTTAGTGTCACAATTTGTGCACGATTGATCAGAATGATCACATTGTAGATCACTATATAATTTTTGCAGAAGAAAATAAACAAAGACCTTCTTTACTATCCATTGTATTCAGTTCTGACATTTTAGTGGGGGTCATGGTAAAGGCGTGTGCGCCTGCGCGCTGATGGCCTAACTGCAGCGTGCGCGCACCCGGACCAGCGGGACCAGTGCAGATAACAAACGTGCACGCGCGGTGGTGCTGACCTGAAACTCGCTAGGTGTGATCCGTGCTGGAGAGGAATTCCTGTTTTTTGGGGCGGAACATAAAAGGAGCAGCAGGAGCTCCAGGAGCTGCAGGAGCTCCAGGAGCTGCAGGAGCAGCAGGAGCTGCAGGAGCAGCAGGAGCAGCAGGAGCAGCAGGAGCTCCAGGAGCAGCAGGAGCTCCAGGAGCAGCAGGAGCAGCAGGAGCTCCAGGAGCTGCAGGAGCAGCAGGAGCTACAGGAGCAGCAGGAGCTCCAGGAGCTACAGGAGCAGCAGGAGCTCCAGGAGCTGCAGGAGCAGCAGGAGCTCCAGGAGCTGCAGGAGCAGCAGGAGCTCCAGGAGCAGCAGGAGTTCCAGGAGTTGCAGGAGCTGCAGGAGTTGCAGGAGCAGCAGGAGCAGCAGGAGTTGCAGGAGCTCCAGGAGCTGCAGGAGCAGCAGGAGCAGCAGGAGCTCCAGGAGCAGCAGGAGCTCCAGGAGCAGCAGGAGCAGCAGGAGCTCCAGGAGCTGCAGGAGCAGCAGGAGCTACAGGAGCAGCAGGAGCTCCAGGAGCTGCAGGAGCAGCAGGAGCTCCAGGAGCTCCAGGAGCTGCAGGAGCAGCAGGAGCTCCAGGAGCAGCAGGAGTTCCAGGAGTTGCAGGAGCTGCAGGAGCTGCAGGAGTTGCAGGAGCAGCAGGAGTTGCAGGAGCTCCAGGAGCAGCAGGAGCAGCAGGAGCTGCAGGAGCAGCAGGAGCTCCAGGAGCAGCAGGAGCAGCAGGAGCCCCCCTGCAGGCTCCAGAACCTTAACTCTAAACACAGCTCCAGGCTTAATTTTGAAACATTTTTAGATCTTCAAGTAAATATTGGTTTTAGTGAAACTCTTTGCTCTTAACTTAGTAAAAAATAAACATTGTCTATACATTATTGTTATTTGAACATCTTTTAACAAGGGATGAGCGGCTGAGACTTGTCCTCAGGCGTGAGGCGTTAAGGTCGTTTGTCTTTGGTGGCCCTGCGGCCCCTGGACTGTCCTGGTCCCCCGCCCGAGGACAGCTGTCTCCAGGCTCCGAACATTAATAAATATGTTGCTTTGAATGCAGGAAGTTGTCCTGTCACAGTTTTGGCAGCGGGGGCCATCTCCATAGCCTCCCTCATCCTGGTCCTGCCCTCGCACCTCCTCCTCCCCCTCTCCCTCGCTCTCCTCCCCCACCTATCCCCCTCCTCCCCCACTTCCTTTTCCTCGTCCTCGTCCTCGTCCTCCTCCAGCAGGCTGCCTTTACCCGGGTGAGGACATGCGGGCAGCGGGGCACCAGGTGGCCGCGGCGCTGCTTCTGTTCGCGGCGGTGTTCGGGACGCGAGCGGAGGTGATCGATGACATCCTGGGCAGCCTCACCGATGCTGTGTCCTTCCTGGAGCGGGAGCGGGAGCAGGTCAACCTGGACGGTCTGGTCGGCTTCATCATGCTGCAGGGTTGGTAAACACTTTCAGGGCTAAGAAACGGGAGGGGTGGCGTCGTTCCTGCTGCAGGAGCGTGAATAACATCAGTATTAGTGCTTGTTTCTGGGTGGTGGGTTCAGGGTGGATTGATATACATTTACATTATCGCTAATCAGCACTTTGCTTGTTTTGTTGTAGAAGTTTTCATGGGAATCCATTAAAGCCCGTCGGTTTTCACCAATGTGAGATTTTTTTTTAAAGTGAATTATTTAGGCTGGTTTTAATTTGACATTTAAAAAAAACAAGAAGAATCCAGAGAAAACTAAAGTCGGCTTTCTGGTGCGCAAACATGCGGATGAAGGTTTGGGTGTTTGTTTACAGATGGTGGCGTCAGAAAAATTAATGAACTAATAAAACAATGACTGTTGTTGCGCTGTGACGTTTGCATGGAAACAATACAATCATCTCGTTAATTGTGAATGTGCATTATGCTGCCCCTAAATGTCGTATACATCCAACTGCTACTGCAGAAAACTTCAATTCCTTTTCTATTTTCCACATCTGGCTCACGGGAGCAGAAGTTTCATTCAGAAAGCACAGAATGTCCTTATGCAGCGATCTCCTTCAGCTCCAGTGAGATGATTCTAAGTGTCCCGGGTCCTAGTCACAGTCTTCTCCCACCTGGACGGGTTCAAACGTCTCCCAAAGGAGACACTGTGACCATAGACCCACCTGATTCTGATGACGACACAGCCAAAAACAGGGCGGTGAGGTATCGTTTCTCACCTACCCTGATTTTTCTGGGTTTCAGCTGTTCTGAAGGATGCAGTTCAGACCTGGCCTCACAGTGACCCGGTCAGCTGGGCTCAGAGGGCCACCACAGTGGCTTTAATCAGACGCCTGGACCGAAGCACCGTCAAGGCCATGGATGCGATCAAGCAAAGTGACCCGCAGTACTTCAGAGGTGAGAAAGATGACCGACTTTATTCCAAAGTTGCGACACCTCTGTTTCTGACAGCCCACATTTTAGGGATATTCATTGATAACATGTCCTTGGTAGCCATTATTCTCTCTCACCGCCCGTCTGTGTCATTTAGAGTTTGAGCCTCTGCTGTCGTGGGGCTTCTGGGTGATTCCCCACGAGTGGACCTCAACAGATGTCAGCCTCTTCTATTCCAACACCAGGAAAACAGAATGTTTCGACGAGCAACGCGGAGATAAGTGCATGAAACTGCTGCTGGGAACCTGGTATGAACACGTAACGCCATCTAGTGGCGATACTGGGAAGTGCAAGTGGAATGTCATCCTCATTTATGTTGGAAAGTTTATGTCTCTCGTGAGACAACCCATGCCGCTGTCATATTATATTATTGTTTTAAAGTGAAACAGGAGCTGTGTTTTCTGTCTGTATGTGTCTGCAGGAAGGTCAATGGGACCCCCTGCATTGCCACCAAGTCCTGTCTGGACACCATGACTAACCTTGGATGCCGGGACTACTCCCTGTCCCACCAGCTGCTCTACTTCCTCATCGGAAAAATGGTGAGAGAAATAAGAGAGGTTTTTTTTGTCACAATATCAGGATAAAAGGCCCCCATTTCATACAGCCGGACTCTCCAAGCCGATGATCGGTTGTGATTTCCCCAACAGAAAGGCTGCACCAGCATGCTGAAGGGATACGCTCGAGCCTCCCAAGCCAACATGACTGAGCGCGGCTACGAGAGGATCTACTGCTCCAACATGATGAAGATCAACCAGGACATCTTCAGAGACAGTCTGAAAGAGACCAGGATCGACATTTTCATGGAAAACAGTGAGAAAATCCTTTCAAAACTGACACAAGGATGTGAAATGTGAACGAAGGCCCGTGGCCAGTGACTCCGCTGCTGTCTCTCCAGTCTTATTTTGTGGACTGGCTGGTTTCTCCGACTTCTTCAAGCCTGACTGGCTGCAGTGGATCATCCAACGGCAGGACAAGGACTTAGGCTGCTTCGGGCGAGACGGTGAGTGTGGCAACAACCATCGCATCCAAAGCCCTTCGAGGAAGCTGCTCACACACATCCCACCACCTCAGCGCACTGAGACGTTGCTCATGTTTCCTCAGAGAACATCACGTCTCTGATGGCCGTGGAGAAGCTGCTGGAGCAGCCACATCCTTCCCCCAGCAGGGTGAAGAGGAGGGAGAAAGTACTTCCAGGTCAGCTTTTCTCGTCCGCAACGCTAAAACAAATCTGCCTCCTGACGAAAGCTGATCTGATTCACCTCTGAACACCTTTCAGACGGCTGCTCCAGTCACACCACGTCAGTCGCCGTCGGGACTCTGGGGGGATTCTTGGGCTTCTACCTGACAGAACAGGACATAACGAAGAGGCCGCTCTCCTGAACGCCTGCAGAGAAACGGTGCAGAACTGTGCGAAACATCAAGATCTGGTGGAACACATTTATCTCTTCATTGCTTGATCTCTTGAAGCCTTTTAAAAATGTAGTTAGCTTAGAATATATGCACAGGTCTTTTCTGCAGAACGCAGCTTTAATGAGACGATAGTTATTGATTATTAAAGGCCTGATGAGAATCTTTGACTAAAATGTTCACAGTAATAACAGATCATTTCTTTTCTCTAAAATAAAATCTTTATTTGGTCGACAATTACCGTACATTAAGTCTGTTGGATACAAAAGTGAAAGTGTCAGAAAGCAGCTGGAATAATATGTGAGATAAAATAATAACCAACCAATAAAACGGACGTCCATCTTATGAAGCGGTGTTCTTATTTAACAGAACAAAATACAAGCTTCGTCTGTCGCCGTGCCGATGTCACTCCTTCCTGCCGGTCACCTCGTAGAGGAGGGACAGAAGTTTGCGAGCCTCATAGGCGACGGTGTTTTTGCCGATGTGAATGCGACTCTCTTCCAGAGGATGCTCGATGAGGGCGGGGACCGTTTTACCGAACACTGACAACCAAAAGAGTCGTGAAAGAGTTAATGCTCCTGTCAGCAAGGAGGAAACCGATGGGAACGGTTTGGGAATGGTAATGGTGCCACCTAGTGGCAGAAACACGGAAGCGTGACAAGAATAGGGGGCAACGTGTCCAAAAGGTGGTTTCATGGTTTCATGGTTAGGTGTGTGTGTGTGGCAGCGACTCACCCTCACACTGCTCCAGGAACTGAATACACTCCTTTATCACCGAGTCCACCGGCTCCACCATGTGTTTGGCCATATTCTCCAACAGAGAGAGAAGACAGCGCTTGGCGTAAAACCACGTGTCCGTCCCCAGCTACACGCCGAAGATGGTGTGAAATAAATCAAAATTAGATCTCCACAGCACGCAGGCAAGACCTTTAGATTACAATCAAACCTGTTTGCGTTGTGCAAATTGAGCTTTTAGGAAGGTGAGCTGTCATTTGTGGTTCGGTGTAGTAAAAGAGAAGAAAGAGTCTGACCTTGTTGTTGTAAGGCTCCAGGCTCTTTATCACACGAGAGATGCCAAACTCATAGTTCCCCTTGGCGCAGTACAGTGTCCTTAAAAGCATAAATGATACTTGACAGGAGAACAGCACAGTTCATGATTCCTCCTAACTGATGCTGTCAAAACAGCTAAAACATGACATGATGATTTTAGCTCCATAGAGGTCCTGGAGAAGAAAGCCTGAGGAGCAAAGCAGGACAAGACTCAGGTTGTCTGGCAGGAACTCACCCAATGACCAGATTCACGATGCAGTGGTGGAAGACCTTCTTGTTGGGGTCATCGTTGGAGATCTGCTCCTCCTCTTTCTCAATCTTCTTCATCAGCTCCTCAGCCTGGACCATCGGGAGGCAGTGAGGAAAGAGCAGAAGAGTCTTTTCAGGAGTGACAGGAGTGACCACACAGGTGCGCAGGGAGAAGTACGATAACCATCTCATCATTAGTGATGCATCCTAACAGCTCACCTGGGCATTGTTGCTGGTCATGATGTGAGAAACACAGAGGTTAGCCAGGACCACAGCGCTCACGTTGAGAATCTACAGAGAAACACACACATGAGTAGGATGACCGCCTGCATGAAAGTGATCGCACAGACCATAGCTGCTCCCCAGATGTGGTTGTGTCCTCCAGTGTTTGATTTGAAGCGCATGGAAAGTGAAGACCTTGCACATCATTACAAGTGTGTAACCCCACTGCAACCGAACACAGAAACCCTCAGAATCAGAGATGAGGAGCGAGACCAGAAGAAGGGCGGTCAAACATGCGAGGGACACGGCAGAGAAAGTGATGGTTCTTGGTTTTACCGAGGGTTTGCTCCTGCAAGGACACTCCTGAATACTACACTGCTCCACCTGAACACAGTCAACACCAGCGTCTGACCTCAGGCTCAGTCATGAAGAGGACTTTCTCTAGAACGGAGCCGTCCACACTCACATTATCGTAGTGCTTCTTGACGATGGGCTCGTAGAAGCTGATGGCCTTCTTGTATTTGTTCTGCATGAAGAGCACGTGAGCGATGTTCAGCCTCAAGGTGTCGTCCTCACACCAGACCTCCAACGACTTGTGGAAGATCTTCTCCACCATCTGGTAGTTCTCCCGGTTCCAGTAGATCTTGGCCTGGGCCATCAGGACCACAATGTACCTGATCCAGACCAGTAAGAGCATGAGCATTGATGGTTTCCACTGCTTTGTGATCTTCTGATCATCTTTCCTCTTTAATGTTTGTGTGCACTTCTCACTTCTCCAGCATTTGGTTGTACTCCTGCACAGCTTTCTTCTGTGCTTCCTCATCCCGAGTCTGCATTTGGACCTGAGACGGAACAGATAAAATCACTCAGCCTAAATGAATCTGCTGACTCAGCAGAGGAACGGACTTATTCATGTGTGGATCAGTTCACAGGAAACACCAACCAAGACGAAACAACAGTGTGAAACGGACAGAAGGGAAGAGCTCCACCTGCTTGGCCAGCTTCCGGAGCTGCTCCGTCAGTTTGCCGCACATGTCATCGAGCTTCCTAAAGGCCTGAAACACAATCAGACAGAGGGTTTACACAACTTTTGTTGAATTCTGTCTCTAGTGATTGACGTCCAAATATAATTATTTAAATAGGCAGAGTAGAAAACCCTGGAGAGGTTGATGCAATCCTAATATTGGTGATTAAAAGTACATTTTTAAATATCACAATACCTCCTCTGGGGTCGTCTGACTCATTAACAAGGCGTCCAGAAACTCGTAAATATACTGGAATAAAAAGAAAAACAGCAGGTGAACAACGGTGTGACCACGTGTCCCTACCAAATTACCATTCAAACGTCAGCGATGGAATTCAATCCTGATGACGTATCCTACCGGTGTGAGGAATTTGTAGGTAAGATGTGCGTTCTCGGCCAGGACGTCAGCAGCCAGGTCAAAGTACTGACAGGAGGAGAAAGAGATGAAACCCAACTGTGGCCCAAATCTCTTTTTAATGAAAGCGCCTGAGTTTGCAGCACCGGAGCCAAATCTTTACAGCAGTTTGTGTCTACCTGAGCCTCCCTGTTCAGTGAAAACACCTCCTCCTCCTCCTCCTCTCTCTCTTTACTTATTAAATAAAAGCCATCTGCTCAAACCTGCTGTGATCACAGAATTGTGAGTTAACCAGGTTGTCGGCGAGTTCAGTGCTGCCGCCAACGGTACTGAGGAGCGGGAGGAGTCGTACCTCGTATTTGCAGTAGAGCAGCAGCAGGTTTGCAAAGGTGACGGGGGGGAAGGAGGGCTGCTGCAGCAGGAAGGCCAACTTCTCAAAACCCTCGGATGGTTTTGTGTCCATGTTCAGCAGAGCCTGGTTGTGGAGAGTCACTGGATCCAGCTCCTAAACACACCCTCTTTAATGAATGTGATTTTAATGGAGCACACAAAAGCTGCACTACACACATGTGCACGCACATGCACGCGCACACAGAAGCCTCAATGGCAGAGGCAAGACTGGACCGCGCAGATGGAAACCTCACGCCAACATCTCCACCCCAATATTCTATTAATTGCTTTTTTCTCCAGGCAGGGCAGGTGCAGGCAGCGTGGAGATAAAGAGACTCCAGGTGCACGTGTGCACACACACACACACATGCACGGGACAGAGGGAAAGATGAATGGGTACGTACTTGCTCTGATCTGGGTGGCATGTCTGTCAAAGCCTCCTGAGCTGTTTTTACTTGAAAAAGAGGCAAAGACAGCAGCGATTTTATTATGAGATGAGCCCACTGGCTAACAATAATAATAACAACACATGTGTCAGGTCCACTGTTTGGCTTCTTTCTCTTCCTTATTTAAGTGTTTGAGGGAGCTCGGAGGCACCAAGTTACATCCTCACCGTTCTTCAGCTGATATTCGATGGCAGCTTTAAGGTTCAGGGCTTCGATGAGAGCCGTCTGCTGCAGCTCCAGAGTGTTGCCCACGCTGTGGAAGTCCACCCCCTCCGACGTCATCCCCACACTCAGTTCTAGCATGTAAGAAAGAGACATAGGCAACAACCAGATAACACAAAACAGACACCCTTCACAGATCATACCCGGATGTTCCTTGATGCCTCGGTTTTTGATGTCTTCCACGTGTTTTAGGGCCTGAGGGTACATTTTCAGGCTGTAGTGACATAAGGCGATGTTGTAGGACAGTGCTAACAGAGACAAAAACAGTTTGCTCATCAGCTACGTGAATTTATTTCCATTAAAACATAGAAATCCAACCAAGAAGATTCAGTTGGAGTATTCTGAGAAGCCTTTTTTCATGTATGTAAAATAATATTTCAGATTAATGATTTCTGTATGATTCCCAACAATAAAATACATGTGGGCTTTTAATAATAATGCAGCATTTATCCTGTGATTTTGTGTTTTTTTTAGTGAATGACTCCACAAAAAGGCCTCCCTGGAGCCAAAGGCTCAGGTGTCAGCAACCGCTGCGCTAGCATAGCAACAACTGAACAGCATAGCAACCAGAGTGCAAGAAGGACCTTTACAGACAGGTACCTGGCACATATCCCAGCACCTGCATGGCAGAGGTGAACTTCTTGCAGGCGTCCTCGTACTTGCCGTCCTGGTAAAGCAAACAGCCCATGTTGTAGATGTAGTCGGGGTCATCTTGAGGGAGTTGCTCCAGCAACGACTGTATACAGACGGGTGGACACCAGAAAATCCATTCATTCGTACCAGCACTGAGCTGCAGACAACTCACACAAACTAATTTAATATTAGAATTGATAGATAAAAAGAGATAGATGGAAACCTTAGCAGCAGAGTTATCCTGCTCACAATATTTGATGCAGGCTTGAAGCTTGAGCATCTGCCAGAAAGACAGAGATAAAAAGCTCTTTAATAAACTCTTTATAACAACATCAGTGGGGTGTACGAGTGACCTGGAACCTTGGTGTGACTGCTGGTGTTGTCGAGAGCAAAGGAAGCCTTGGTGGCCTCAGGATAGGCGCCGGCTTTGTACAGGGACTGGGCGTAATAGACCTTGTAGTCCTCCACCTCTGGATGTAGCTGTGTGAGCTGCTCGTAACATTCTGCAGAGGCGCCGAAATCCTGGATGTGATAATAACAGTAACCCAGCAGAGACAAGGCTGCCCTGGACTGGAGCACATGGAAGCACACAGGATGAATACTGTTGGTACCGGGAGGCCATTTAGAAGGTGCTAGTTTTACAGAGAGCTCTGATATTCTGGCTCTATTTTGCACATATATATCAGACAAACCTTTGGGTGCTTTTGAAGTTGTACTGTTAGAATCTGAATTGCGTCCACATACTGGCTTTCTTTAATCTAGAAGACACAAGAATGAATTGAGATGGTCTTTTATAAGGCGGAGGGCGTCTTGTGCATTTTTAAAGGATTCCAAACACATAATCTTACACATGATTTTTGTTATCGCTGTGAGGTGAAACAAATTATTTGATACAGACAACACATTTCAGAACTACACGCCAGCTATATTAAAGAAAACTCATGCTGACGTTCCCATAATTGTAAAGGGACGACGACAGTGTGCTAAAACGTTAACATTTGACGTCGTGTTTCAGTTCTCTGAAAGATGCTCGTTTAGCTAAACTGGTGCACAAGCTAACACAGGACTTAGTTACAAGTAAACGTTCTTACCAGTTTAAAGATCGTGGCTGTGTACTCTCCCTCCTTTATAGCGGTCATTATTTGACAGACTTTACAGAGGGCTTTTTGGACTTGAAATATATGGTAAAACTAGAAGCAATTATTAGTACTGAGTAGCTGAACGGTGGCTAGCCGCTGCTAGCACCAGCTTGGCGCTGTTTCTTAGCAACGGAGAAACCGGAAATCAAAATGTTGACGGACGTCTGCAGAAACCAATCACCTATTAGCTCAGAAATCTATCTCTCTATCTATCTATCTATCTATCTATCTATCTATCTATCTATCTATCTATCTATCTATCTATCTATCTATCTATCTATCTATCTATCTATCTATCTATCTATCTATCTATCTATCTACCTTTAATACAGGATATAATATACCGGTATATATATATTATTTTTATATTCCATGTGTTTTATTTTGTTGTTTTGTTTTGACCGAAATGTTTCTTTAACATCATTTAAGGGTGAAACTAAACAGAAGTGATCGGCCGCAATTCAAACGAACACCCATTTCCCTTTAAAATACAAATCAGAGGCAAGCACAAACAGATTAAACTCTAATTGTGATCTCATCTTTAATGATGCAGAAATGTATTTACCGGTAGTTCAGGAAGAACACACACACACACACACACACACACACACACACACACACACACAGTGGGCAGAATTGTAGAAATGAACCTGGTGGAGGTGCTGGAGCGTTGCCTAAGATAAACCACACTCCAGAGCAGCTGACCACCCAGTTTCCATAATGGCAGGGAAGGTTTTTTCTCTGAATGTGTGTGTTATTTTGTGAGAATGGGCCGTGAGAGTGTGTATTTTTGGTTTGTGTGTCTGCATGTGTTTGCATGCTTCTCCTGTTGGGCGTGTGTCTCTCTTCTCCCTCCACTTCTGCACTTCTGCAGGTCTGTTTCTGTCTTGTGTTTGAACTGCTCGGACTCGTTGCTGCAGGGAGCTACAAAGCTACAGGTATTAAATTTGCTTTCTTTAGAGTGTTTTAATGCCTTGCATGTCCTCTGAATTTAAAAAGCAGAAATGCTGAAATCATCATATAAGTAGTTAGTGAATGGAATCTTAAAAATGAAAAAACAGTGCAGTTGAATACAAATATTATTTTTAGAACATTTTAGTAGACCGTTTATGGTTGATTCTCCCTCATTTTTCCACTCCTTTTTACAAGTGTTGAGAAAATTATTACATTTTCTACATTTATTGAATTTATTTATTTATTGAAAAAAGAACACAGAAATATCGGGGCAATTTCTTGTTGATTGCATGTGTGGTGCTGGACTGAATATGTGCATGTGTATAATTACACATCCCAAAACACACTACATTGTGTTTTAGTTAACATTTTTTTAATCAACCTCTGAGGTGCAGATGAAGAAAATGCATCAGTGACACAGATGCACAGTTGCTGTTGCTTTTGTATTATATTGAGTTCAAGCCTTCAAATGATCAGCAGCTCTCCAACAAGTGAAATTAAAAAGGGTGTGTGTAATTTCGATGTGTCAGACGTGCCTCTGCAGCTTCCCCTCTCGCCCCTCTGGAAGAGCAGACTGTGGATCAGCTGCTTTAACATGATTTAGCTTCAGCAAATCTGCTCCTCACTTTAAAATGGAGACGTTAGCATGCAGCACGCATGCACCTTGTGTCTGTCTATACGGTTTTTCTCATAAATAAATGCGGACAGGAATAAATCACCGTTTATTTATGGAGTCTGTTATTGACATCCTGGCTCTGTGTATCATCCACCTTTTTCTTCCAGGTGCTGCCGGGATCATGAACCCTAAACTTCCTGTTTGGCTGCTGCTCTTAATGGCCGTTGGCACGGTTACGGTGTTGGCCCAGCGGAGACGCCCCACAGAGGCCAGGGATACCTGGAACTACAGGGATGGCTGTGAGCACCCAGATTACTCTCTGTTTACTCTGGGTCAAAGGTCAAGTTCAGGGCTGATGTCAAAGTGAGAAGTGAAAGACGACGCTGCAACTGCGCTGCTCAGAGAAACCTGACCAATCTTTAAATGCTGCAGACGACGACGGGGAAATCTGCTGTTCCAAAGGAGTCGTCGGTTTGTGAATCTGGCAAAAATGGTCAGAGGAAACTGAGCAGCTACGAAAAAAGCAAAAATATGAGTGGTGGGGAAATGAGTGGTGGAAAAAGATTTAAAAATTGGATTAATCCTTATTCTCTCGGTTCAAATCAGATGTTTCACCAGTTCGCTGTGTTAATGTGGAAACCAACAGAGTAACATCAAATCACTGTCTTTGGCCCAGCTGAGCGGGTGAACATGCGCGGCGTGGCCAACCTGACTCAGGTTCTGGACAACTGGAAGTTCGACATCATGAGCCAGGTGAAAGGAATCCTGCAGAACGACCACCAGTCGGTTCTCCCAGACTACGCCAGGTACCAGCAGCTCCAGGATTGCATGGTGTCGCGATCTTCTCTGGATTCCTCCTCTGTTATTTATATCAAATCCCAGTTATGTGGTACAGTTTTCCAGTATAGAAATAGAGCAGAGTGCAATAATGTTCGTGCAGAGGGAGATTAAACATGCCTGATGTTTTAAAAAAAAACACCATTGGGTAAATGAAAGAGTGAAGGGAAATACTGGCGGGCGGACTATCCGCTAACCTGTGGCAGGAAGCAGAAATTGCCAGTTTTCCTTGTGGGAAAACTCCTTCCTGTTTCCATCCTGCAGCACAAGATTGTTGCTATTTTGACTTTTAAACTGCAGCTTCTCCCTCAGTTTCCTCCTCGGCGTCAGCCGCAGAGCAAACCAGCCACATGCAGTAACCTCCTCTATGTATTTCCAGCACGAAGGTTAACCCGAATTCTTGTGGGTCAAACTGACCATCCCAACCGTTTTATTCCACCCTTGATAATTATTCTGTTGGTCTTCTGGAGGCTGCTGAACTCAGCAGAGTCTCATCGGTATCAAATGATCATAATTCATGTCCCTCTTGATCAGGATCCAGCCACTGTCTGAGGCTCTAGACGACCTCTACAAGGAGTTCAACGCTCTCAAAGCTCACCTGGGGGACCTCACGGAGAAGTTCTCTGCCATCGAAACTTTCATCGACGACGTGAAGGCCAACCGTGTCAACGCCAACGCCAACGCCTCCCCCAATCCTCCGGTTCCAGCGGTCGTCCCCAGACAGTCCGGGCGGAGGGTGTTGAAGAAGGTCACCTCCTCCTCCTCCCCCTCCTAACTGGCCAATCATGTCCTCTAATTCTCATCTGCTTCTTTTCTTTGACATTTCTATTTTTGCTTTCCAAGTGTTCTGACACGACCTGATGTCCTGAAGCCAATCTGATCCGATAGATGCTGATAAACCAAAAATCAGCTCTGTCTCTGACACCAAATGTAAGAACAATTAACAGCTTATTGGATCAAGCGTCAAATTTGAACCAACCTCTATCTTGAGCAACACGACACTGAGCTCTGTCAGAACCAAATTGCTACTTTTCCTTCTTCCTTTGTGTATTTTTTTTTTTTACTGCTGCCTCATTTATGCTTCGAATAAATTACCTTTAAGCAAGTCTATTTGTTATGAGAACCACATATTTTAAACTGTTTTCATGTCCACATGCGGCCCATCACAGCTGCTGGGGAGACTTTATCTTTATGACCCTGACAGTAGCTGTTTTCCTAAATCTGGAGCCAAAGTTCTGTCAGTCAGTTTTGCAAGTCCGCTTGTTTCCAACAGGGGGCGCAACTCCCTCTCAGCGTGAGGTGGAGTTTAGGAAGGATGGATGATTGACAGTGTGGTTGAGGCATCAATAGCCCCCCCCCATCCGGTGTTAGGCTGCAGTATCGGCCACAGACCTGATGAATTAAGACCTCTAAGAGCGGGTCAGGTGTGTTTGTCTGAGGTTTGAACTGTTTTTAATACCTATCTCTCCTCACGTTTTATGTTTCTGATCAGAAATATAAAAATATGAAACATTAAATAAAACCCCTCTCAGATTTGAAATCCAAAACCTACACACACACACACACACACACACACGTACACACACACACACACGGACCAAGTGTGTAATCTGAGTTTGTTCTCAGCTGCGGCTCACTGAACTAAATCACACAGAGCGACAGCAGATGAGGCGACGCCGTGACGGAGCCTCCATCACGTTTATTTTACCAGCTACGGTGAACCCGAGACCCAAGGAAAGTCAGATTTCATTTTTCAGGGTGGAGCTGTAGTCAGATAGCAACATGACCTCTAGTAACCTGGACGTGAACAAAAGCTAATAATTGTCTTTTTCTTCTTCAGTACAACCAGAAATAAATCACGCAAATGCAGCCAGGACAGGACACACGTGGGTTGGGACGGTGGGAGGAACCCACAGGAAATCAATCCCAGAACCTTCCTGCTCTAAAACCACCATGCTTGGCCACAAAGACAGCCGTCCGTTTGATCCAGAGTCCCGTGGTTCCAGGCAGCAACGTGTCGGATTTCCCAGTTCGCCGGTTGTAAAGCCTGTGATGAATCCTGCGAACCTGCGAGCTGAACGTGCACGCTGTGATTGTTGGTCACGTTAGATGTGTCCGCCTCACCGGACCGGTTCTCCGCTGGGTTCTGTCCTCATGTGTTCTGTCTCAGAGGTGAACTCGGATCAATAACGCATGTCATGCTTTCTGGCGTCAGCGAGCTAATTTAATTCTGATGTTATGAATGAAGGAGACTGCTGGAAACACTGGTTGGGGTCAAAGCTGTTCCTCTTCTCATCTGCATCTCCTCAGGCCATTTAACCATCTCGCCCTCTCCTCCCTCCTCTCATCCGTGGTGCCGCTGACCTCTGACCTCTCGCTGGACAGACAAACATATGTCACGTATGTAATGTCAGCGTCCACCAATCAGAGGTGGCGATCGATCTGACAGCACATCCCTCGCTCCTCTTGACCTGAAGGTCAACGGGGGGGCAGTAATTCCAGGAAATTGCAGCGCTGCACATCAGAGCGTCCTCACGCTAATGAATTCACCTTCAATCACTTGACTAAACACTTAAACACTAGAAGAGACTCAATAAAAACACGCGTTTAAGGGTAAATTTGAGTTTCTATAGTAGTAAAAGGAGGTGGGTCCCCTTCCCTTACTGCAGCCTGCCACCAGGGGGCGATCTACCGCTGCTTAATGTCATCTTACAGCAGGTTAGCATGCTAATTTTGGCGCAAACCACAGAAGGAAAACACAATTTTATTTTAAAGGAATTCTGATAAAAAACTTTGAAGAGTAGTGGTGTATTTCCTTATGGGTGGGATGTTTTCATGTGTTGAAGCTGCTGTGTTTTTCCTAGCGCGACAGGTATGATGTTTATCTTTTAATAACGCTAACAATGGCGGAGGACTTGATTGGCCCGTATTCATAATGATAAATATTGCTGCGGTAAAAAGGTTCCTTCCTACAACCATCCGTCTTCCGGCGCCTCCTGTCCTGCTGATGATCTATGCAGGTTTTTGAAATTGGCTGTGGAGCAGCACTTTCCCAGCCTCACCTCTCTGCTCAAAGGGGAGATTGCGTCGTTTTTTTCTGGTGATGTGACTTCATGGAGCCGACTGCGTTTCCAGAACGCTTCCGCTAGTCAATAAAATAAACAGATCGAGCTGATGGTGAGATTCTTTACAGCTCCTGGAAAGACTTAAAAACACAGGCAGGTGAAAAATGAGGGCAAACTTTAATAAAGTCTGGCAGGCCGATATCGCAGGGGAGGTTTATTTTTCAGGAGGAGGCTCAAATCAACACAAACTACTCAGTTTTGTCATCTGCTCTGGATTTCTGAAGGAATCGTGAGCACTTTAGATCATAAACCTCACCTGTTGGCCCGAAATAAAGACGTTTCCTGCCATTTCCTGTGGACATCTGATGCTACAGTAAACTGGAAACCCAGTCACAGACTTTCACCCTGTTTCTGATCAACAGACCCTGTTGGAGAGTGAGGGCACCGTGGTTCTGGACTCATTTAACTCAGCAGAAGGGCTGATCCAAGGAGCTGTCTTCCCTTTGTATAAAGATCTAAATGTGTGGCAGATGGAAGCTGGGAGAACTGTTGCTCCCCCTACTGATGATAAAGAGCCTCTGACAGTTAACGGGCAATTTTCATTTCAAGAGTGTGTAAATGACTTTAATAGATGGAATTGAACACAGTTGGCTTCGATTTTATTCCAGATTAAGATGGGAACTGTCGTGATCTGTTGAATCCACTCGGACATCCTGACAGATCAGAGGCAGAATCACAGCACATGAAACCAAAATGTGCAGAAAATAACTGAGCGTTGACCTTAAAAAGAAAAGGGATTCACTTAAAATGGAAACTCCTAAAATCTAGAGGAAAACCCTGAGTAGACATTTATCAGCACAAACCAATTGGAAAAATTGGAACAAAGGAATTCCGATTTAATTTGTACTGGAAGACGGGGACTCATCAAACACCAGATACGTTGCTCGGCAGCTTGCACTGGTTTCCTGCGAAGCCCATTAAATCCACACATTTTGCAGGCGCAGGGGTGCTGCAGGACAAAGCCGCCTGCCTCGTTTGTTCTGTCATCTGCTCTCGCCGCTCCGCTACATAATGAGCATCTTCATGTTGCTTAAAGCCCGATGACTCTTCTGATCTGGAACAAGGAAAGACAAGACACCGCTCGCCAGCGACCCCCTGCAGGGAAACACGGGCTGGTTCCCCCAAAATGCAACACAATGGA
Organism: Takifugu rubripes; assembly: GCF_901000725.2. Classification (NCBI taxonomy): domain Eukaryota; kingdom Metazoa; phylum Chordata; class Actinopteri; order Tetraodontiformes; family Tetraodontidae; genus Takifugu; species Takifugu rubripes. The sequence continues at coordinate 13,216,277 of NC_042289.1, forward strand.
AAGTGATGAAAGGCCCGCAGCCCAGCGCAACTTCACGCTCCTCCAGTAATATCATGGAAAATGAATTCAGCTTGGATACACGAGCGCGTGCAAACAACAACATTTATGTTTGCGGTAGGAAAGCGTAGCGACGCTCGACGAACTCAGGCATACCGGCGGGTTTTTATTAAACACGATATTAAAACTAATGAAGAGAGAGAAATGGGATTTCTGCAGGAGGGAGCTGGGAAAAGTATGCAAATGAGGCTCCAGCCAGGGCACCGGGTGCATTTGATGCTGCTGTCAAACGAGCCTCCCGCTGGTCTGCAGGCACACACAGAAACATCCATCTTGTTCTCTCTTCACTACTTATGAAGGTGATATTTTGATCTTCTCAGAGGGAAATGGAAAACTTGTTATGTGATCCGTTGAACTGTGTTTGCTCGTGCTCTATTCTTACTTTCCAGTAATGGAGGAGGCGTCGACGCCAACGCGTTCAGTCGTTCTGTCCTTGTCCCTTCATCTTCTCCCCAACGGTGGCAGACACCATAAGCCCTCCACTCTCTCTCTGTCATGGCTTCTAATCCAAGTCCAAGATGCCAGGATATCTTCAGCCCGCCTTCCATGTGTGTGTGTGTGTGTGCACGTGCATGTGTGTGCTGTTTGAAAACATTGTAGCGAGAAGCCCACGCATCTGTCAATTTAAGATCTTTTGGAGGTGAACCACAAACAGCAGACGGCGGCGGTGGCGGTTGCTCCGACGGCTAGCTGCTAACTTTAACGTTAACCTGGTTAACGAGCTGGCGCGCAATCGGCTGGCAGGAAACGCATCACAGGAACTGCTGTCTGATGAAGCCACGGACGCAGAGCTCAGATGCTGCAGACCAGATTTCTGCGACCGGTTCAGAAGCAGGTCTGGCACAAACCTCAACAGTTGCTCGTTCACATCGAATCATACGCTGTCGTCCCCGAAAAAACATAATAATCAGTGTTGGTGACTGCGTCTGGCAGAGTCAGCCAGACCGTGCAAGTGTGCACGTGTGCTCCCTTCCTCCTCCCACAAATCTTCTCACCAAATCAGATTACTTTAAACAGATTACCAGTTAAAATGCTTCCATTCCTACATGTTTAGAATGCAACAGGTGAAACCCTGTTGAGGGAGGCAACCCAACCTCTCCCGGTGCTGCTGAAGGCTCCTGCTGATATTTCTACGTTGCCCCGGAGACGCCGTAGGAGCAGGAGAGGAAAAGAGCAGTTTTCTGTGAGTAGACGGGGAGTTTGTGTGATTACAGAAACTCTGATGAACAAGCCGGTAGCACAAAATCTCCCTTATCAATTAGATTCACATCAGTCTGTGTCTAATCACGTCCAAACGTTGGTCCTGACGGAGGCATCGAGCCGAGACTGCCCAATAACATCTCATCCATCTGTGCTGCAACCGAAGAAAACAGCGGAAATAAACAAGTCAGGGTCCTTAATGAGAAAATGTGGAATAATTCTACATAATATTTTAGCATAAAATGGTTTTCTTAGAAATAAATTACATTTGGGCTAATTGGCGACTCTACATTGGCCCTGTGCATGTGTGTGTGTGTGAGTGTGTGTGTGAGGGATTTAAGATTATGATTAAATTCTAGTTTATTCATATAGTTTAAAACAAAGGTGCAGAGCAGGTCCAAAGGAAACTGCTCTTATCTCAATAAATATTAGCTTATTTTAGCTGCACTGAGCGCGATTCTACACCTGCTGCTGCAGTAAAAGCTGCTGACAATAAGCATGTCGCGTTAGCTGTCAGGACACTGTGCTTTATTATGTGTTTAACTTTGAACTTACAAGGTCAGAAAGTAATTGACCTGCCAGGGATCCACTCCCTTTGATTTAGAGCTGTGGTGATATGCAGCACGTGTCCTCCTGCTGGGAGACGGACGACAGAGTGAGCAACGCTGCCGCCGTCCAAAAAACATGTTAGAAACAAACGCAGTAACTCATTTAATTGAAATTCACCCAATTATGTATGATTCTGTAAATAAGTGCATGCATACTGCAATACGTATGGGAAAATACTGAAGGCTTTGCTGGGAACGACATCCCATCAACACCAGTGGTGTAACACCATCTGATGTTGTGTCCCACACAAAACTTCAGCTTAAATCATCTTCTCAGTCGGCTGAAGGGTCGTTAACGGAGCTGAACCTGAATATTGGGTGGAGAAAAATGTGCCAACATCTGACAACAATGCTCTCATCACAACACACACACACACACACACACACACGCACACACACACACGTAATTCATGTTAGCTCTATTGCATGACTCCAAATAAACGACACACCTGCTGCCCCACTGAACCGTTTCATCCAGGAGATCATCAGAAGAACACACACATGCGTCCATGCATATGCCAGTCATGATGACAGTGTGTGTGTGTGTATGTGTGTGTGTGTGTGTGTGTGTGTGTGTGTGTGTGTGTGTGTGTGTGTGTGCATGTGTGTTTCATAGAAGATGTGCTCAGATGGTCCATTTCAGCCACTGACTGGCAGCATTTTTGGGGATTGTTGTGGCTGAAAATTGAATCTCTGCTACTTTAATAACTCATTTCAGGCCCTAATTTTGCAGGAACAAAGGAAAATGAACCTTTTGTTTAATGACTTATCAGTCATTAAAAAACAAACCACAGTTAATTGAAATGCTTTTTCCCCCCTTTGCAACAAAGCAGCTTTACGTGTCTTTCATTTCAGCGGAATTACAACCAAAACATCATGTCATCAGACATTTACCCGACTTGTTTAACAGGATTTGATTGACACATTTGATGAGGAGTGTTTGAGCTCCCCGTCGCTGGGCTGTGAGGTCACAGGTGTAGCGAGGTGTCCAAGCCAGCAGGTGTTTTAATATTGTGCCTCCGCAGGCCGAGAGCTTTAATGAGAACACCCAGACTGTGGGGATAATGTAATTCATTTCATCTATAAAAAGGTTCTTAAAGAGAGTCAGGTGGTTGGAGCCGCACTTCACCACCTGTGTCACCAGATGTTGCCTGCCTCAGAGGCATGTGTGTGTGTCTGTGTGTGTGCGTGTGTGTGAGAGCGATTGCAGGAGCTCACCTAGAAATCACCACCCGTGCTGCTCACACTTTCATTCGGCAGGTGTTTCATTAATGTGGAGGGATTTCTCGGCGTTGAGGCCGTGTGACAGAGAGACGACACGTCCCGCTGTGCGAAGACAATCCAGGACATCATCAGATCCATCACTTTCCCTGGCCCGGCCGCCGCCGCCGCCGCCGCTGCTGCCAGCTTCTGAGGACGATCCAAACGTCGGGAGTGTTTATTTGTAGACTAAATGCAAATGAGCATGAACAGAACTGGTGGGTTGCCTGAAAGCTGCTGTTGTATCCAAGCATTTGTCAATGAAACCATCACTATAGCAGATTTTGGCCTGCTTGTTTACAGGAGATGTGATTCACGTCCTTTCAAATTTCCTGTTTGACTTTGATACCAGCCCATGATCCTGTCAGGCGTCCCAGCAGCTTTGTTCTACTGGAAATCAAACCGCCAGAGGCGATGGGGAAGCATCGGTTGTGGTTGTGGCTGTGGCTGTGTTTTGCCTCCTGCTGTGTGACGGAATCCCCGGTGGGGGAGACTCACGTCACTCAGGTAAGACCAGGAGGGGTCGCAACCTTTCCCTGCTGTGTCCTCCTTGCTGGAGCCCGGCCTCCCCACAGCCGTCCTGTCCAAGACATCAGACATTCCTGCTGGTGTGTGGCGTCAAACGCGCTGCCTCCGACCGCTCCGCCGCCTGCAGACAGCCTGCGTGCGTGATCAGTCCGTCTGCTCCACGGTGACAATCAAGACCCTCAATGACGCTCTATCAGCAGTCAGACGTCTGTGACTTAAGGCTAAAAGCACAACCAAGAACTTAAAAATGCAAATGAGTTTCATGCTTCTAGAGAGGACTAAGAGCTGTGTTCTTTAACTGCAACTCTAATGTCTTTCTCCTCCTGCCTCCAGGAGGGAGGAATGCATCTGTCTGTCCTCACCTCTTTCATATTTGTCATTGAAACCTTTGACCTTTGTAACCTCATTGGTCAGTGACATCAGAAGGACCCACATCAGCGGGATGAAAAGGTTGTATTGAATGTTTCCAGACTCCATCGTTAATCTTTGTCACGTTGATATTTCCTCAACATGCACCTCACATGGTGGAAGCATGTCTGTGAGTCTCTGATCTTCACCCAAAGTTTCAGCCTCACCCTCAGGATTCATGAGTTTCAGAATCTTTAAAAAGCCACGAAACATTTTGGATTAGATTTAAGGGTAAAATTTAAATGTAAGACTATATTAATGATTAGGATAAGGATATGGACCAAAAAGAGAAATTGGACATGAGTGGAACTCAGTATAACACAGAAAAGCACACACAAACTGAGATGAACGTGTGAGTGCGCATGTGTGTGTTTGTGTTGCAGACACAGTGGAGGTCACCAAACCATTGGCCATCTGTTTCACACATAATTTGATTAATTTTGCCCCGTGGCATTGGAGGATGTAATCTGGAGAAGGTGAAAGAATGAATGAACATATTCATACCCTTGTACTTCTATCTTTGTGAGGGCTCTCATAGGCCTAACGCATTACCCTGCCCCTACCCCTACCCCTGCCCCTGCCCCTATCCCTGCCCCTATCTCTACCCCTACCCTACCACTGCAGCTGCCCCATCCCTGCCCCTATCCCTACCATTACCCCTATCCCCACCCCTATACCTACCCCTACCCCTATCCCTATCCCTGCCCCTACCTCTATCCCTACCCCTGCCCCATCCCTACCCCTACCAGTACCTCTACCCCTGCAGCTGCCCCTATCCCTACCCCTATCCCTATCCCTGCCCCTGCCCTGCCCCTGCCCCTACCTCTATCCCTATCCCTACCCCTGCCCCATCCCTACCCCTACCAGTACCTCTACCCCTGCAGCTGCCCCTATCCCTACCCCTATCCCTACCATTACCCCTATCCCCACCCCTATCCCTATTCCTGCCCCATCCCCACCCCTGCAGCTAACCCTATCCTTGCTGCTATCCCTATCCCTGCCCCTGCCCTATCCCTATCCCTACCCCTACCCCTACCCCTACCCCTATCCTTGCCCCTGTCCCTACCCACACCCACACCCACACCCCTGCCCTTGTCCCTACCCCTATCTCTTTCCCTATCCCTATCCCTATCCCTGCCCCTGCCCCTGCCCCTGCCTCTGCCCCTAACCTAAAACTAATCAAACAGTTTTTTGGGGAGCATCCAAAATATCCTCACTTCCCAAACGGCCTCACTTTGATAGTAGATTGTGAATTTTAATACTCAATATGTAACAAGACAAGAAAACACACATGTGCACACACACTCGGTGAATGAAAGGTGTGTCTTTCTCAGCAGGGCTGTGTTTTTCTCCTGGCAGGTAATTTCCTGTCGATTCCTGAAGAGAGGTGAACGACACTGAAGGCCGATGACATCCACTGATTGTCTTTTTCTGCTTAAAGCCTCCAAAGTTAATGAAGCTCTTTGCGTTGACAAAAATCACATCGGTCAGAGCAGTTGTAATCCTGATGGAACAACACTGATGCTGTGTGTGTTTGGTAAACTTTGTTGTCAGGGGTGAATTTGTGTTGCTCAAGCTTCGTTAGCTACAGTCGGTGCTGCAGGTAGCAACAGATATTCTGCCTGTGTTTGTACCCCAGGAAGAAAAAGTCTTCCAGCTCCATTTGTCCCCAAGTCAAAGACGCAGACTTGTCAATAATCATCCAGCACGACAGGTTTCCAGGGATCTTGTCCAATTTAGCCAAACAAATTTGAAGATGCTCGAACGCAGGAATTGAGTGACAAAGTACAGAATGCTTAGTGACACGAATCTATTTAAGCTCTGCCTTCTTGTGTTGTCATGGACAGTTTTGGTCTGGGTCATGAACAACATGGGTCTGGTAGAACTTGCACCAGGTCTCCATGTTTATCTACAACCTTCATGCTGATCTAAACAGACCTTCTCCATCTCAGGGAAGGGTGGTAGTTGTGACTGGCTATCTGAGGGCCAGGCTTTGTCTTCTGGCTTCTCCTCTGTGTGCATTCATCCCTGCGACAGAACCGTTTGCCCCTAAATCACTGGAGCATTTTTGTCAGATACAAACAATGTTTTCTTCCCCGCGAGCAGCAGCAGCAGCAGCGGGGAGGGACCACAGATAACCACAGACTCCAGATTAAGCTGAAGATGAGCTATTGATCTCTCGTGCAAAGCAGGCTTTCTTAATTCTCTGGGTTTACTCGCTGCTTCCAGTCAGCTGATCTGTCAAACAGGAAAGATAAAGACGTGAGGAAGGCGAGTGCTGCCCCATCGGCTAACGAAGCCACGTCCCGTCCAATCAGCAGCAGGAACATCCGTCCTCCAAAGGCTGATAAGGAAGGCTGTAATTGAAATTGACCAATGGGCTGCTTGTGGACTTGGAAAAGCAGAAAAGTCAGATTTACATCATTACAGTGCAGAGATTTATCTGCTGTCTTGTCACAGGGTCAGCTGGACACCAGCAGCTCCCTGGCATCCAGTTAAATGACACAAGGGATTCAGTTGAATCCTCGTGGTCAAATTTGTTATTTAATGTCTTTTTAGTTTGTTCAAAATGAAATTTGACTCTTACGCTTGGCTTAATGCAGCCTGATATGGATCAGTTAATCCTCTTTTTTTTTTAAAGAAGCTTTTTTTAAAGGGTAAAAGTCTCATTTGGGAGATGTGAACTGATCCCTAAATGCCCCTTATAGACTCTGGCTTTCTTAGTTCATGAAATCTCCCTGAAGAAGAGTTGTTTGACAGGATGTCCTGTTTGACCCACCGGTTCAAGGGACGTCCATGTCGAAAAACCTGAGATGGGACTTTAGACATCCGGAAAGTGGCGTGCTACACCCGCTTTTCCCCAGGTAGGGATTTATGGTGCATCTTCTCCTTTTCACATTCCCCTTGACACTTTCATTACAAAGTAAAATATCCCTGAAATTGGACATTTCCCTGTCGCAGAGATCAGGCAGGTGGCAGGAGAGAGTGGGCCGAGTCAGACAGGTGAGCTCTTTGATAACTCGCTGCACCGTACGCTTGACTAACTCTGACATGTGACTGAAGGGCCTTCAAAGAAGAAGGACGACTGGGTTTCATGCGGGGTCCCCAGGTGGAGCACTGGGAATGAGAACTGGATGGGAACCCAGGGAAATAATGGCCCCTGTGAATTTCAATTGGAGCTCAAAGGATTATGAATGAGCCTGGGCTTTCTGAAGAAAGGTTTTCAGCTGCAGAGGCTCACAGCAGAGTGAACTCAAGCTTCCAGTGTTGGAATTAATCTGATTCATTTGTGGCAAATAAAGCAAGAATATTATCAGTAATCATATAAATGGTTAATGACCATTTTAGACTGTGATGAACTGACAGAAGCACGACCTCTCTTCTCCGTTCTCACTCCTCCCCTGCGAACCTGCAGCCATCATTCACAGCTGAGCTCCTTTCAAACTTCAACTTTCTGTCTGAACTTGACGTTCCTTCTTTATAAAACAGAGAATTTCTCTTTTTCCTCTCTGAGGATTTAACACAGTTTAGACTTTTTTGCACTTTTCATTCTTTTTATGCGATCCGCCCAGCCTGTTGACCGTTGAAATCCACCCATTTATTATTTCCACATCCTCTCAAACTGCTCTATTTCCCCTCAAAAGGGGCGTCGAACACCGAAAGATTAACCAGGACGGAGGATCAAACAAAGCTGATGGCTGACTTACATCAGCTGACGAGACCAGCTGAAAACTGACAGAAATAATTCATCTCTGACTAAACAGAAAGAGAAAAGCAGTAAATAAATGAGGAGGTGGGTCTGTAATTTGGGCTCAGGCAGCTCCTCTGGCTTCAGTCTCCAGAGACTCATTTGCTGATCTAATGACCTTCAGTCAAACTTCAGAACAGTGAATCTGAGCATCTCCTCTGCCTGTTATCGTTCCACCGGCCTTTGAGAAATCAGTGAATTGGAGATATTTCAGGTGTTTTGTGACACGACGTCCTCTCCAAAGTCACGCCAACACTAGAACTGATTGGTCCTTCATGACAGGGGTTGTGATTCCAGGACAACCCCCAAAAAATGTCCCCAGTTCACTCACTGTATCTGTGCGTCCACCCTGGCATCACTGGTCCTGCGGGGACATCACGCAGCTCAACAAACGTACGGGAGGAAGATGAGATGAGACGAGACGCAGGAGCAGGTGCGAACGCTTTTCACGTCCCCATTCCCGCTGAGAAAGTGTTCATCTGTATCCTGTAAAAGCAGGAGAGCAGGTGTGAAATTAAATCATGACTTGACATGATTGCAGCCACAGGCAGTGATTCCAGCCACAGGCGGCCGCTGGCCTGTTGCATCCGTCCAGCTACTGAAGGGGGACGTACATTGAGCTGGACGGATAGCTGGGACTTGCATCACACACATTCATGTCTGGCTGTGACAAATCTGGTAACTTTGGTTTAAAGCTGAAATAATTCCACAGCCTGGTCTGCGCGGCGGCCTCACGACGAGACGTCTCGGTTGAGTTTCTCTCCACGCTTGCGATTGCGTCCTCCTCCGGTTCCTGCGTGGGTTTCCGCTGCCGCTCGAGTTTCCTCCCACTGTCCAAAAGACGCGATCCTTCGGTTGACTGGAGACTCTAAATTGGGTGGATGGATGATCAATTTTGCGTTGAGTTTTGTGTTTCAAATGTGTTTGCTGTGTCTCTTCTGCATTCAAGCAGCTTCCTCAAATTCTTTATCCTTTTTCCTTGTTTTCCATCAGACAAGCTAATTTGCTTTGAGTTGTTCAAGTTGGGTTATTGTTAATATTTAGCTGTCCTTGACGAAGCCCTCCACTGACTCTGGACATATATTTATTAAGGTTCATATTTTGATTTTGTGGCATAGAACCAGTTGAAGATAATGGGAAAACTGGCACTGGCTCTCCGAAAGTCATTTTGGAGGGAGCGTGATACGGCTGGCTGCTGGAGACAGATAGACAGACAGCAAGTCCCATTAGATTAAGAGAGGGAAGCATGAAGAAGAGGTTCAGCAGAGGGTATAATGAGCTGCAGGTCAGCACAAAGCTCTTTACTGGGGGAAATACGGGGGGAAAGTGAGGTGTGGTGTTAACTGCAAACACACACACACACGTAAACATGCACACTGGATGTAGGTGTTGAAACCCAACAGAAACAGGGAGGGAGCACGTTTTATGTGCGCGCTGCAGCTTCTGGAACTCGGTGGTCGGTCAGAGGGAGGATTAACGCACCTTCTGAGCACAACTGTTGGTTTCATCTCATCGTGTCTGTACCAATATGAGAGTCTTCCATCGGTTCCTGGGATGTTTTACAGCTTTGGTTGTACGTAAAACAGGTGATGGTTTTGTAGTGAAGAAGGGTAACGGGCATAAGGCGTTAGAGGCGAAATGTGTGAATGTAATGTTTAACCTCTGAGCTATATTTAGACCTTCGTAGTTAATGATTATGCAGACAAAACGTACTAGCCATTGTCACTGTTCGAGCACCTGCTATATGTATACGTGTCACTGCTTAAATGTATGCTTTAAGATGGAAAGTCCGGGGAAGTTGTTAGAGGGTTAATGGAAAGTATGGGAGTAGCCAAGGCATGGTCTGTGGAGTTTGTTTAAAAAAAACCATGTAAGGTACACCTGACTTCTGATAAGTAGGGAAAAAGGTACTTAACGGTGGAAAATGAGTAAAAATAGCTAACCAGAAGGAGGAGCCCGGGGCAGGGTAGCCCCTGGCTCCAAATAGTATAAAAGAAGGACAATTCTTGTCAGTATTCAGACTTAGCCCGGGCTACTTCTCATGCATGGTGAATTGTGGATCAACAATAAACCATCGTTTGGATCGTGAACCAGCTGACCCTGACTCATCATTCGACTTTGTTGTGGTATCCCCGCACTTCAATTCATTGGCACTGGCATAGGTATATTGACTTAATGAAAACATAAGTTTGAGTGTTTTAGCGTAGGGGAAAATCCACTACAGTTTCCATTCTTATTCACCTGCTGGGGCTGAAAGACAGAACCTGGGAGTCTTACTTTGAGAAGCGTCGTGACAACATTCTGAACTCGTTTTGGTTATGTAGCATTATTCATGTGCTTACTTCCTGCTGTCGCCGGTTTAAACAGTGAAAATGTTGAGACATTTCAAAGGTCACCGACTTTGAGGCCAGGTGACGCCTTCAGCTCATCCAAAGTCTCTAAACTGCTAATTGTGTGTTTCATTCACATCGTGGCGGCACATTTTTAAAGACTTGGCACCACGTTGGCTCCCTCTTTAATGCAACCAGAGGAGCGATCCGATTGTAAAAGCGCCGGCCTCGGCGCGGCGCACACCTCCGTCAGCAATCCATCCTGAATGAATTTGCATAAATGTCATTTACTGGCCAAAGTAAACACCTCAGCCCCCCTCTGCACCCCCGTCCACACACTTAATTGGAAAAACACAACCAGGAGGAATTTGCTGAGCATGGAATTGATTCTCAGGTTACTTTCACGCAAATATGCAGGTTTTTATTTTTTTATTTTGGGGACAGACGCTGAGGGTGAGCGAGGCCAACAAGGTGATCAAAAGCAATCAAAAGTTTAGATCACTGACTCCTGAACTAACAGCAGAGGCCGTAAACACTTTGATTAATTCATGCAGTGCAGTTAATGAGGGTCTATCTGAAATGCTCCAGCGCCCCCTGTTGTGTGAGAATCGTGGAAAATCTCTTTTACGTCGCCACGATTTGGTTGTTTTCCAAATTTCACAGAAGTGGGCTCGTTTTGAAGGCTGAAAAGTGAAATTTTCATGTAGCTTTTCACATGGACAGAACCTTTTGAACAGCTGGATGCAGCAGAAGAAAAGCGCAGTGTTGTTCTCCTTCCCCACGCGGTGCTTCAGGATCATCCGTCACTTGTCTGCCTCCTGTCTTTGAAACCTTGTGCAGACCTCCGCCTGCTGCTGCTCTCGTGCTCATCTCTCACACAATAACCACGTGACTTCGCCAGGAGAAACGGTCCTGGCTGCAGCGCCTCATTTTCAAACCAAATTCCAAGGATGAGGCTGGAAGACCGAGGCTGAAGCTGAAGGCTGGTGATGTTCAGATGTGTCGATACAGAGATAAATCTCCTCCAGAAGTGAGTGAAGGGAGACAACAGGCTGCAGAAGCAGGGAGGAGAGTGTAGCTTTAGTTCCACAAACAGACCATAAGCCTTTTATCTGTTCCATGTTTAACATCTTCGTCCCATCTCTGCTCATTTATTTACATCTCTGGCAGATGGACAACCTGTTTCTCATCCACAAGTCGCAGGAGAATGTTATCTTTGTCGTGCAGGAAGGAAGAAAACAGGCAGAAATATTGCGTTTAAATAAATCCTGTGTGGTGAGAATCTCCTCCAAACTCTGAAGGAGAGAGATTTAATGAAGCTGGAGGTTTGTGGCTCCTGACATTTGGAATCCAGAGTGTGTGCAAAGATAAGTTTTCCTTGTTGTAGCCAAGTGTGTGTGTTAGCGTCGCCTGGGGTCTATCGAGTTACAGCCCGCTGCTGCGGAGAGCTGCGCTAACTTGGATGTCGTGATACTCGCTGGTGCGAGATTTAATTCGACTGGCAAACAAAAGCTGGGGCGAAACCACAGATGGTCCCATCTATCCAAAGGGAAATCTTGTCAGGGGCAACACTCCAATAATGTGTGTGTGTGTGTGTGTGTGTGTGTGTGTGTGTGTGTGTGTGTGTGTGTGTGTGTGTGTGTGTGTGTGTGTGTGTGTGTGTGTGTGTGTGTGTGAGAGAGACAATGTCTGTTTCAGAGCATCAGAAAACTGAAACAGTCTGCGACAAAAGTGATTCACTGCTCTTTTTCAGAGGTGAACAACAAAAACACTCCAACTGATGTGAAGATAATATCAATAAAAACAATGTTTATGACACCACAATGTCCAACTCTTGATATAACTCGCCTTATTTGGCTTATTCGGTTGCGCAAACTGTCTCCAAAGTCTTCAGCGTCTTCAGTTATGTTGTTTTTGGATTATTTTGGGTGAACCTTTAATGTTCGATAAATCAGAGAACATTCTCACATTTGCTTTATTGACTCTTCTGATATACTTTGTCACTCTGAATTACACTGAGTTGACACACACACACACACACACACACACACACACACACACACACACACACACACACACACAGTATTGACCTGGAGGTGGGAGCCATAAACTCTGAGCTGATGGATCGTGCAGTAGGCGGCTCGGCCTTGTCGCAGGTGATTTTCACGCGCCGCGACGTTCTGCAGTGGTTGATCAATATCCAGGACCAGACAGCTTCTGCATATTCATCACAGCTGGAAAAACATCAGCAGTGGCATGTTCCGCCAAGAAATATGTAAAAGGCTGACGTCTGTATGTGGTGATAGAAATACGAGCACCGACTCTGCGTTCCTCCTGAAGTTTGCGAGTGGATGGAGGATCGAGTGGAAGCGCTGAAGCCTCAAACTTGTGTTTGTGTTGTTTTGTTGTTTTTGTTTCCACCAGCTACAGTGTGGTGACGTGCAACAGCTCACATTGTTGAGTCATGGAATGCGTTTTGTGACGTGCAGAAGTGTATAGTGAGGCTGAGATAGGGGGCATTGCTTCTGATCGAGCTGAAGGGCAAAGTAGGCTAATAAATTAATCCATTACATTCTACCTTTGATTAAAGAGAGGGAGGAGAGAGGGGGAGAGAAAGAGAGAGAGACAGAGAGAGGGGGAGAGAGAGACACAGAGAGAGAGAGAGAGAGAGAGAGAGAGAGAGAGAGAGAGAGAGAGAGAGAGAGAGCGTTGGCTGAACCGCAACCATCCAGAGACACGTGCACCCTGGCGGCTGCGGACGTGATAGAGAGCGAGGCACGATCCTGGCGATATACTGAGGGTCCCGAGCGCGTGTCAGGTCTCTCGGCTCTGACGACAAAACTCACGCGCAAGCAGAAAAGAAGGACAGGCGCTCACGACTCCGCCGCGCGCCTCTGCCGCGCGCCTCTGCCGCGCCATGCCGCTCCTGGTCGCTCCCCGACTTGGATGAAGTTTCGCGCGGCGAGACAATGAAGACGACGCGGAAATGTCGCGCGCTGCTCTCCGTGAGTCTGAACCTGGTGGCGCTCTTCTTCTCCACCACCGCCTTCATCACCACCTACTGGTGCGAGGGCACCCAGCGCGTCCCCAAGCCCAACTGCAGCAAGCAGCGGCGCCACAACTGCATCGACTACGGCGTGAACGAGACGGACCAGAACAAGGTCCACTACAGCTGGGAGACCGGGGACGACCGCTTCCTCTTCCGCCGCTTCCACACCGGCATCTGGTACTCCTGCGAGGAGAACATCCATGAGGCAGGTGGGCTCACCACTCCGAGAACCTCTGACTTTAAACTCAGCACTCACACTAAATATCAGTCTCAGTAAGTTTAACGACGGTTTAGTTGGTTGGTTTACGGCCCTTTACGCGCACATCTCAGACAAAACTGTTCCAGCTTGGACACGATGTTGGTTCCTGTTTTGCTTCGTTAAAGCTGTTCTGATGAACACTCATTATGAACTGTAACAAAGTTCTTTGGCACCGTGATGTCCAGTTTCTGAGCCTTTTCCTCCTCCAGAAACCAGTTTTCTTTTCTTCGAATCAAGCTCAAACCTTCCTGTCATAAATTATTTACATGAATGAATAATTTCGAGTGTAAAGGGACACATTTCCTCAATCGTCACAAAAGTTGAATTCTTGTCAATTTCACTTTTCTGATAGAATGATGTTAGCGTCAGTACAAGTGTTGATTAATTAGATGGCTGAGATCAATGATTGCAGTCAGTTTTTCCAGTTAGCTGCTTAATTGTTAACAGGACTGACGCCTTAGCGCCCCCTTCAGGAGGCAGCAGTATCGGCGCTGTGGTTAGAGATCGGTCACCTTAGCGCCAGTCTGACCTCCGAGAAGCTGAAGGCGTGTCCAGCTGCTCACCCGGTGCTGAAATGGCTGAGGTGACGGCCCCCAGCGAGGGGCCACAGAGGTCATGACGAACGTTGGCTGAGAAGTAAAAATGCACATCAGAGAGCTTTTCTCACAACTCTTCCTGTCATTTGTTTTCCATCGGTAATTTAAAGCTCCTGAAACTCGGGCCGATGTTTTCGCTCTTTAGTCTAGCGGGCGCACGACTTCCTACCCTCTCGTGATCGTTACCGCCCAGATCGAATCAGCGTGGCAGCAGCCCTTGAATATTCCCGATCGATTCTTTTCATTGATGGGAAAGTTTGGTGCATTTCCCCCCCCCCGCCAGCTTAATTACAAAATTAGTCCCAACGAACGTTTCTGAGCGGAGCCTCGTTTGCAGTCGTTCACCCTGATCGTTGGGGACGTGGTGACGCACACACCCACGAACACCAGGAGTTTGGGTGGAGCTACCCTCGTGCTACAGGCAGCAGCTGGATCACAGCTTCTGTGCTGGGCAGCGGCTTCTTTCAGCCCCTATGTTCAGGTCAGGCTGATTGATGTGCTACAACTTTACTGCTCCTATTCAGCCTTGATTCATTCATCTGGCGAGCGGCTCCAGGTCTCCCTGTGGTGCCGCCAGCTGAGCGAAACACCTTGAATTCATCTGGAAAGATGAGGGGAGAAGCGTAGAACGGCCCCTTTCTCTCTCAGCGCGGCTCCGGCCCGAGCAGCCGTTTTAACCGAGTCCGTTCCCGCAGCTCTGAAGCCACCTGCCGGAGGTTAAAACAGGCCGCGAAGATACGCTGTCATGGTCACTCCGCCGAGGCTTACTGACTTCATTACGTGACTGTAATCTGGCTCAGGCAGCAGAAAGACTCAGCAGATCATCAGTGTTGCACTGGAAGGAGCCTCAGCTCTCCCTTCAAACCTCGTCGCTCTGTTTAAGTCAAGGATGAAGTCACAGGACTCTAACAGTGATGGAAGGTCTTCAGAGTTAGATGTTCCAAACTGGGAGCCGTGTGAACGATGCAGACAGGCTATCAGAGGATGCTCACCTTAAGTTTAGTTCCACAAATCCATTCGTACTCATTACGGCTGCAATTAGCCCCGAACGACACCGGATGGCTGATTAAAGACGCCGCGGGGCCGCCAGGCTGAGGGGATGATGAGGGAGGGCTGGGACCTTCACCCTTAAAATAAAGGAAAATGACATTTCAAAACCCTCGAAGTCTGATTACAATCAACCAGTTTCATTTAGATTTGAGAGCTTGATAAGTTTTTGGATAAAAGGGTATTTTGAAGGAACTTTTCCTCACCTGGGGGGGGGGCATCATTGCCGTGGTCGGGTCATAGCCAAAGCCGCTGGCTCTTTAATTACATTTTACATTGGTGGCCATCATCAGCGTCTCATTAGCCGGGGACGTTCTCACATTCTCATGAACACGCTCATCGTCCCCCTCCCTGGTTTTAACCTTGGGAACCAAAAATAACCCCTGGGTTTCTCTTCACCCAGGTCTACGTCCGTCACCGGGAAGGACCAGAAAAGGAGGTTGTTTTCCGTTGTCGCTCGTTTTATTTGAGTTGGACGAGAATCTGGGAGACGTGGCTGCAGCAGATGGTCAAAGATCAGGGAGCAGGACAGAAACAACAGGTGGCAGAAAACCAGTCAATCCTCACTGATTAATGTCAGAGCTATGATCATTTAGCTGTTCGCTGCCTCCAGTAATGCAGACTATCAGGTGGGAAACAAGTTATTCAATAAATGCAGCCAAAGCTCCGTGTTTCCCTCCAGAAACCAGTGAATGACAGAACGAATGTGCCTAATGAGCAAGTCGTTTACCTCAGATCATTAAAGCGCTTTGTTAGGTCCTGACAGCAGACTTTGAAACAGAGCACGGTCCGTGGGCTCTACGTCTGGGTTCTGGGGGGCTAACAGCAGCACAGCAGCAAGGCGAGAGGCTGAATCCAATTCCAGGGAAGTGAACCCATGAGGCCACACATCACATGACCGCTGGCGTGTTACCTCGAGGCTTTGACGCGACCTCCATCTATATGCCTGCTGCACTCAAGGTGGACACACAGGCTTCAGGAAGCAGCAGGCTTCCCTGTGGACATTCGTTTATTCGGTGATGAATCCTCAGAATTCAGGCCGATGCGTGTTGAGGGAGCCGCACGATGCACGTTGGGCCGTTTGAAGGATTCCATTTGTCATTCCTGTCCGCGTTCTCCCGGGATTCCACGTTCCTGGTTTCTCTTGAGAAGCTGCTTTTATGAACCGATCGGTCAAACGGAATGAATAAATGTGTAAATTTAACATCATTGTGCTGCTGGCTGTTTTAACTCCAATGATAGACATTTTTAATCTCACTCTTTAACACAACGCACTCATTTGTAAATGGAGTAGACTACTATTAGGTATTATTATATAATATTTTATATTGCAGTTACAAGAATTGATGACAGCAAGAGTCACTTTTTGTATATCCTAGCTGGTCTGCTGCAGAATAAATCCACATAATTGTATAAAAATGGAAACATAATGTAAATACCTGTGCGAACACAGCGCATAAGCGCCCTCTAGCGACCGCTTGGACGTATTGTCTGCAGGTGTAGCATTTGCTAATTAGCATTACAATCGTTAAATAGAAAGAAAAGATCATTTCATTTGCACTCATCTGAGCGTGTGGTAAAATCCAACATTCAGTGTCACTTTTATTAAATAAATCCACGCATTGCGCAACATTCTAGCGTCCGCTCCTATGGAATAATGCCCATCGGGACTCGCCGCAGCACTACTTTCTCAGCGGTTCTTTTATGTCAGAGCACTGACGTAGCTGCCAACCCCATGTTTTATGAGCTTGTTTTCCTATTTTGGCACACTGACACTAATGCTTGTTTTATCCTCTTGTCTCCTCGTTTTGCGTTTCCATCCTCCTCCTCCTCCTCCTTTTCGTCATTAATCATTCTTTCCACCTCTCCCTCCTCTCATTCCACCATCTACTTACTTCCTAGCTCATTTCACCTTGTGTTTTTCACCTTTCTACATCTCTTTTCCTCTCTTCATCCCTCTGTACCCTCCCTCCTCCTCTCCACCCCCCAGGTGAGAATTGCCGGAGCTTCATTGATCTCGCCCCGGCGTCGGAGAGAGGTGAGTAATGACCGTCATTAGGAATTGCTGCTGCGCCCGACCTGTTTGTCAGCCTCATGGAAGAACATGGAAGTACGACGTGCAGACACACACGTGCACGCACACACACACACTTCTCAGCTATGTGCTGGAGAAAATGTGTACCTGTCATTGTTTGATTCACTTGTTCTGGTTCTGAAGAGTAAACAGCACAGACCTGGATCAGGGCCAGAACAGATTAGCTGAAAGGCTCCAGGAGACACAAGAAAAGCAAACCCCCCCCTTCACACCCAACTTCCCACTGAGGGGGCCACCAAGATCCGAAGTCAGATGTTGAAACGTAAATGGGGCAGGAAGCAGGAAACAGGAGTCAGAGAATTCTGGCTGTTGCTTCCTCGATTTAAAGGAAACTTTAGGCGAATGCAAGCGTGTTTTCATATCAGCTCAGAACTTCAGCTCAGGCTTTGTCCTGGAAACCAGAATTTATGATTTGTGTCTTAAACGCGATAGAAAAAGTGTATTTATAGGCCTTGTGCAGAGCCGGTCGTTCTTAATTGAAGTGCTTTAATGGTTTAATCTGTTAATACCATCTGGAGGCGGAGCAGCGTTGTTACAGGGAGCAGAGCGCCGCGCTGCCCAGTAAAGAAGGTTTTCAACCGTCTTCCTTCTTCAGAAGTGCTGTAAATAAATTATAAATCTAATATTTTTAGTATCATTACCTAGATGATTTGCTAGGCAGCCAATAGACGCTGACGTGTTTTTCATACCACCACTTTGTTATAAAGTTTTCATACATGGAGCAAATTCCGGATTAGGATGCACTGAATTATTGATTGAAGCACTGAAATAAAGCATTAATTAAAGTCTTCAGAAGTTACCTGAGTATATCAGAGTGGTTCTGATATGAGCAGTAAGCAGTTTCATCGGCTCTGGTGCCCCTCGGGCTCCTCCTGGGGACGCGTGTCATCAAATCTGCATCTCCTCGCAGACATTCTCTACAAGATCGGGTCACATTTACCAAAACTTGCACGCACACGCCGCTAGTAATTAAAGATGCGATTAATTGAGATGAGTCTCGCTCTGATGAGCAGCACCCGAGCTGTTATCAGTTCTGCCTGTTGAGTCCCTCAAGACCTGCTTTATTTACTGTCTGATGAGGTTCGGTCTCCTCCCGGATGCATATTTAATAAAAAAGGAGCTGAAAAGAAAATGATTTTGGTCAACAGTTGTGACTTTTCCTCGGGGGCATTTGAAAGCCTGAGATTTGATTCTGTGGCCCAATGAGGAAACGGTGTGGATGTGCAGAGCAACATTAATGAAATGTTTCATTTGAGGGATCCGTTTTGCTTCCTGCAGCTCCCTCTGGGGAGCAGCTCGCTGACGTTCTCTCACATTTGAGTCTGGATTTAACTTGGGTCACATCAGCGCTGTTGACAGCCATTTTCCCAGCCTCTTCAGGCTTCTGTCATCCACCAAACTGGTGTCCAGTTTGCCGTCTAACGTTTCCCCGTGAAAACCTCGTGAATAAATTCGGAATGTGCGGCTTGTTGAGCCCGTCCTTCCCTTTAAATCTGTCTGAATGAAATTTTGGACAGCCGAGAGGAGCAGAGCCGATAATCCTGTTTAACGCCGTTGTGATCGTCCCTGACTCGAGAGAAGCGGCTTCTCTTTTCGGAAATTATAAATGTGGCGGGGAGAGGGAGAGTGGGCCCCAAGGGCAGCATCGGTGGCAGGGTGACGTCTCCTCTCAGCTTTTAAAAATGTGCACATTTATGGAGGGTGAAGAAGCACAGCGGGGTTGTAAAAACCTGTTCAGCGTCCAGCAGAATGTCCTCTCTGATGGGTTTTTCCCACTCTTATATGACCGGAGGGCCTCTGCGGAGGTGATAAAGAGCCAATCAGTGCCTGTCAGTCAGGCACCCCCCCCCCCCTTCCCTCTTCCCTCAGTGGGTCATAATGGAGCAAATATTTCACCTGGATTTAAGGTGTTCCGCCTGCAAAGGAGATACGTAAAATCCAAACGTTCCTCCTGCAAATGAGAGGAAAACGAAGTAATGGAGTAAAGATTCTCCATCCCTGACCTGAGTTTGCGTCCGGAGGACATAAATAACCACAAAGATGGGAAGCTAATGGCAACACCCAGCGATTTAGCCGTTAATCTAATGAAAAAGCAGCCGACAACCTTTGGAGGGTTGTGTTGGAAGCAGCGGATGAGCCACAGAGGACACGAGAGGACTTTTCAGTGACTATTTGTCTTTGTTTCAGTCCTGCTGTGTGTCGTGTCTGCAGGCGTCTTGTGGTTGTCGGTGGTGTCGGAGGTGCTCTATATCCTGCTGCTGGTGGTCGGCTTCAGCCTCATGTGTCTCGAGCTTTTCCACTCCAGCAACGTCATCGACGGGCTGAAACTCAACGCTTTCGCCGCCGTCTTCACCGTCTTGTCCGGTAAGCCGGACAAAACTGTCCAACTCTGCGTCTTCGGGACCTTGCTGTGATGTTTGGTCACGCTCTGACTGTGATGCTGGTGGCGAGGGACCGACGGACGGGTCCTCCTGGGCCAGAGGTCACCCCCTGGACGACCTCGCTGTGCAGGGATTTGGTTTTCCCTTAACTCGTGTTAAACCTATTACACAAGCTGTTGGCTCTGTATCACCACACTCAACACTGCCCCCCTCCTTCCCACCTCTGCTCCTCCTCCTCGGACCTCTGAGAGGACGTTTTACACCAGTAACCCTCCTACTGAATAAGAGCAGAGGGTTTATCTCCTAATCCAGCCTCAGCTGATAACTCTTTTATGGTCACTGCTCAAGGCTACTGAGCAGCAGCCAAGCAGCACAATGCTAGTATCTCTTATATGTATTTCCATTTATCTGACGTATGGCACGCAATTCATGGTTTGTTTCCATCATCAGTCTCATATTCTTGTATTTTATTCCTTAATTATTATGACTGACAAAGCTAAATGGCCAATTATAATAGCTGAACGTGCTCAGATTTATAAACGGAGGTGATTTACTTTTGTGTTGTTGATTAGAGCCTTCAAACAACACATTAAATCAGCAAAATCAGCGTGTTAGCGACGGGAAACGCTGTCTTGCTGAGACAAGTTTCAGCTCACAGCTGCTTCGAACCCAGCAAATAAAAATCAGTCATTTTTACTTTATGTATAGAGGTTTTTTTATAACATATACGGGCAGTACTTCATTTTTTTCTTTAAAGTGCGTGCGTGTGTGTGTGTGTGTGTGTGTGTGTGTGTGTTGTAGGCCTTCTGGGTATGGTGGCCCACATGATGTACACTCAGGTGTTCCAGATCACCGTCAGTCTGGGTCCTGAGGACTGGAGGCCCCACAACTGGGACTATGGCTGGTCCTTCTGGTCAGTCTCACACACGTTCACAAACGTGCGCGCACACACATACACACGTTACACAAGGTACATCACCAAAAAAAATTCCAATGAAATTCCCGGGTTTAGTATTTCTGAGCGTGTCTTTTGGTTGCAGTACCCGCGGACAGACAGTAGGGGGTGCTCCTGCTCCTTCAGTTTACATGCGGCCTGTGTTACTGCTGTGAACAAAATACGGTCTACACTGTGTATCTGTGGGATTTATGTTGACTGGAATGCAGCTTGGCCTCCATAAATTCAAATTCCAGCCATAAATAATAACACATTTCTGTAGTAAAACCCATATCTGTCATTTCTGATCGTCTTATAAATCTTTCTAACGCGGTATTCTGAGTTTCGGATCAACTAAACCACCTCCCTCAAACTTTGCTGCTCAACTTTGGCCGTAAAAAGGCTGATTTCGAGGAATAAATCTCTGGAGTCGTAAAAGTTGGTCTCAAAACAAAAAAAAGACAGCATAAATCAAAAGTTCTTTTACCAGAATTGTCAGAGTTTACAGTTGTGTTTACAACCCAAACAGCAGCCGATAGAATAAATCCCATAATAACAGAAAATCAGTCCAACGGCATCAGGAAACACTGAGTCTTGGGTGCAGTGTTCTTCCAGATAAAGAGTGATGATGTCACGGCCTCGTTCAGTTTTGGGATGCTTCATGTTTTGGGATGTTTCCTTATTGGTGTTTGACTCTGGGACGTGTTAATCACCCCTATTTCCTTAAAACTGAGCTTTTTTTTCATTCTTACCCTGCTGTGAACTTTTGCTTTTTTGGCTCTAACTTTATTTAAAAAGCTCAGAGAGGAAGTTGAATGATGAAGCTCCTCCCCTCTTTATTGCTTACGTCATAAACTGACCCAGTGGTGTCAGGAAATGAACGCCACCATATTTCTGTGTCTCCGTACTGCCAGCATGGCCTGGGGCTCCTTCACCTGCTGCATGGCCGCCTCCGTCACCACCCTCAACTCCTACACCAAGACGGTGATCGAGTTCCGACACAAGCGGAAGCTGTTCGAGCAGGGCCTGCGCGAGGAGCAGAACTACCTGGACCAGGAGGCCTTCCACTACTTCCGGGACCGTTCCCTCCAGTCCATCTCCAGCGCCGTGGAGGTCTACCCCGGCCACAGCGGCACCAGAGTTGGGCTCGTGGTCGGAGGGCCCGTTCCCGGTCCGGGACCTGGTTTGCTTCCTGGTCCCGGACGGGGCAAGATGAGAGCGCCAGCCTCTGTCGACCCCGGGGAGAACACAGACTCACTGGGGGAGGAGCAATGCTGAACTGGTCCCACTGGGATGGATGGGCCGCGTTAAAAGAAAGCACAGCAGCACAAAAGTTCGCTCGGAAGCTCGTTAGCGTGAGCGCGTCAAGCAAAACACCGAAATTATACAAAATTCATTAGACTGTAGGATATGGATTTAACTGTGATGGAAAATAGAGTTTAAGCAGCACGTTTAAAGGTGAGTTTTAGCGTTAGTAGCAACGTTCTTAAAAAATAATGGGACTTTTCTGGAACAGCGACCTCTGTGGCCACATGTTGCAATTACAAGTAGCGCAAGAGTAGCACAAACAGTGATGTAGGTCACGAAGCAATAATGTCTGCTAACTTTACTGCACGCAGGTCCGGTTTTCAGTGGTGTTCTGCCGGTGGCCTTGTTCTGCCATAAGTGTGACGCTAAATGTGAAACGCCGAGAGTTTTTAAACGGATTTATCACGTCAGTTCTGCTTCTGTGCCAAGTGAAAGTCTCTCCGGCAGCACCGGTGTCTTCACGTAAAACTGGATGAGGCGATATCAACGCGGCGTAGCCTAGCTCACAAACCCCGCCCCCTTTACGATCACCTAAACATTAACCAGCAGGTTAATCATCTGAGCCTAAAAGTTCACTTAAAAGATCAGAAGAATCTCACATGTTTAGCATGAAATGCTAATGATGTCAAGGCAACATCAGCAGCGTTTAAAAGTTGAAACAACAACTTTGTAGTTTGATGTCTTATTAATATGCCAGACTTTAGTTAGAACTCTGTTTTAAGCGATAATTGGAGCACCAATCACCCCCCCCCCGCCCATAAAACCCATCTCACAGGAAGTATTTCTCTTTCAATGGCCTCTAAGTTCTACATTTGCACACATAGAAACACGTGACCAAAGGTTCCCATCAACCAGAGGTCAGAGGTCAACGTTAATGTGCCGCACCGTCGCAGTGTCCTTGAGCAAAGCGCTGAAAGGGAGAACGTTCCCCTCTGACCTCCCTGTAAATTACCTGCATGGACGTGCTGCACAGGCGTCTGTGGGGGGGGGGGGGGGGGGGGGGTGCACGCAGAGAACATTCATCCTTCATGACACTCGCTCAGGTGTTCGGAGCAGAACCCACAAATATTCGGGCTAAAATATTTCAGATGAGATGAAACTGCTGAGTAACTGGGCAACATCCACAATGGAGATGGGCTGAAATATGAGAATGACCAAAGACTGTGTGGTGGAAGCCCTGAAACGCCCTGAAACGCCACAGCTGCCCCCCCGACTGAGCACGGCGTGCGTTACGTAAGTGAACCGCAGGGATTAAGTTGTCGGACAGTTCCAGTAGGAACAGGAAGGTCTGTGGGGGGTGGTGATGTAATCCCAGTGCCCAAGTTTAAAGTGTTCATGCTGCCTGTCTGTAAACTGGTGGTTTATTTGTGAATCCTGTCTGCAGATGTAAACACGCTGTGTCTGAATGTATTTACTTACGTATATTTATCTATGTAATACAC
This sequence comes from Takifugu rubripes, assembly GCF_901000725.2. Taxonomy (NCBI): domain Eukaryota; kingdom Metazoa; phylum Chordata; class Actinopteri; order Tetraodontiformes; family Tetraodontidae; genus Takifugu; species Takifugu rubripes. The sequence goes on from NC_042289.1 coordinate 13,239,527, forward strand.
AACCTGTTTCCGGTCTCTTTTTTTCATGCGCTAATTTGTCCGGTCTGCTTCGTTAAAGTGAGTCACTCCAACATCATCGTTAACGTCGAGGTCTTAGTCAGCAGTTAATTGATCTATTTAACTGTCTTTTACCTGGTGAGGATCCAGTATTACACCTGTCTCGTGGTCGTGCTACCATCTCAAAAAGTCTCCCGGGACATCGCTTAAAAAAAAATCACGTTTTCACATCAGTTCTTCAGAAGTGACAAGAGATTTTATCTGTATCGTCTTCAATGTCCGTGCTAGGTGGTGCTAGCATATTAGCATGGTTGGCGTAGCTGAGGGTCCAGTTTGGAAAACGAGCCAGAGACGAGCTGATTGAGCTGAAACACGACTACCAACATGTTTCAGAAAGAACTCAGAGCTCCAAGAATGTTATTGTGGCTCATTTTGCTCTACAGGTGATGAAAGGACTCCGGAAGCTGTGACGGCAGGTAGATCAAAGAGCTTGATGACCAAACAAGGTGAGGCTGCAGGAATGTGGAGCTTTGTCGATGGATCATCGCAGCTGAGCGGTGTGGCTGCAGTACCGCAGACGGCCACTAGGAACAGGATGACTTCATACAAAGGTCAACTTACGATTGTTAAGTTGCTGCGTCGCTGTTTTATCGGTCACAGACTCAAAACACAATCTCATGCATTAACAGGTTAGAAGACAGAATATTAAAAACGGAATCTCATTATTTCAGCCAATTCTTGGTTTTAAAAAGTTTGCCACCAAGTCATCGAGGTAGAACAGACTCATATTTCTTGGAGAATACATTAGATGCATATTTCTGGACCTAATGGGGCTTGATGGGAGTAATTCCTCATCTCAAGGTGGACCTGCATTTTCCAGCCGCTGTAAACAGGTTTTCTACGTGACCTTCTCTATTAATAACAGAAAGAAACTGTGCTCGTGACACCAGCGCCCGCTGCTTTGAGGCTGAGGCGGCATCAAACACAGACGTCAGCGACTGCAGACGACATTCGCAGCTGGACACCCAAACATATCAGCACCAGCATGCAAAGATACACAAAGTGAAGCATAGTGGTGAGAACACTAACGCTAATTTAGAGTTTTATTAGCAATAGAAGAACAAGAGACACACTGTGGAAGTCATTGTATGGCAGCCTGAATTAGTCTTATCTGCCAGCATCCAGCAGCCACAGAAGCAATGAAACACTTTATTGCAGCCCTGTGACACATGATGTTGGATCCCAAAGGACGGTTCAAAGTCAGAGAAGCTTGTTGTTGAGTGGAGGAACTCGGCAACACCGGGGCTGGTTGTTATTGACGGCGGGAGAGCAGCTTCCACAGCTGTACGTCACCTTCAGATGAGCCACCGCTGCACATCTTCATCCTTTCACTTCCTGTCTGCAGCAACATACATGTGCACAGGTTCGTTTACCGGGTAGAAGGTTTAGTTCTGGACCCGGCTGAGCTCGGAGTCTTGCTGGCTCCGTAACTGGGCCGTTGCTCCGAGGTTGCATCAGCTGTTTTCCTGCTCTCGCTGTTGGATTATTAATCACACGGGACGAAGAAATGTCACAACAAGGAGGAGAACGGGGTTTTCAAGAGGTTTAAAAGAGAACCAAAACTGACTCAGATTCAGAAAGGAAGTTTTAATGAAGCACAGCTTTACAACACTTAAACATGCTGGGATTTAAAATCCGTCCGCAGTTGACGGGCAGCATAAAGTCTCCTGAGGCTTTGTATCAAATGTCAGTTAAATATCAGGGCCATCATGGCTGCAACACTCCCCCAGAGCTGAGGACTCGTCTCAGTGTTGATGGAGTCAGGCAGCAACAGCAGGTTTGCTCTTGTTAGGCTGGTCTGTTTCCATCTGGATCTGCTGGGACACGATCACAGCAGAACCCTGGCAAAGACCCCAAACTACGTTTGTTTTAATCCTAAACCCACCTTTCTTTTTTATATCAATCTTTTAAAGATAAATCGGTCACACGGAACCATAAGAGTTTTACTGACCCCTGGTGTCAGTACCTCGTCATTACACCCATCTCCAACACCGGTATATTGATTGATTTCAAGAATTCAAGAAAAATACACCTGCTGAAGGAACACTTCCGCCGGGGAACACACTAAAATGAGCCTGTCCCTCTTCAGTTGAGAGACCAACCTAAAACACATAAGAAGGGCTGGGAAAAAAAACAGCCAAATCAGCCCACAAACAGCATCTGACACGTTTTTGCCAGGAAAACTGGAGCAGTTAAACAGTTGGATGAGCTGGTCATTTGGTTTATGTCGAAATGGCTGAAAAACAGCCAAACCAGCGATGTCCCATTTTTCGATCTTCTCAGAGGATCCACTCCTCATCAGCAATGATGGATTCCACCTGGGTCAGCTGGAGGGGACCAGGTGAGGGGTTTTGAAAGTTTTTTCCCATTCATCAAAGTTTGTATTTGCTTCTTTGTGCGAGTCCTTTTTATAGATGCAGAGGGATGATGGTGGGCTGTAAAACCTCCTTCAGGGTGGCTTTAAGAGGTTAAAGAGCAGTCAGGAAGGATGTGCGCCTCAGGCTTTGAAAACTTAAACCAAATTAGCCAAAGTCAATAGACAGCAGACCTTCTTGTCCTATTATGGTTGGGTCCTCACCACTGCATGTTTGGAATTTAAATACCCCCCAAAAGTTCTAGCATCATGTTTGAAGCAGGCGGCCACATATATGACCCCGGAATGAGGTGGAAGAACCTTGATGTTTCATTAGATATCTGTTCTATTTTTAAGGCTGCTCAGCATCAAAGCACAGATGATGAGATGAAACAGTTTCCAGAGTGAATGTGTATTATTCTTTCCCTTTTTGAGGGGGATCTTATGCGGAATCATACACAAGTGAAGCAAGATGCATTTTAAATCGGCACAAATAATCAATTAAATTGGTTTGCAAGTAAATTAATGCTTCCAAATAGTCTGTTAAAATGAATTATCCACCATTTCCTCATTGACCCTAGATTGCGGTGTATTTATTACACATTTTAAATGATTTGAACCCCGTTCTGGGGGTATTTTGATGCATGTTTGGGGGCCACCAGTCCATCACTGCAGCTGTCTCACCAGCTCCTTGTCCTCATCACGGTCTGGAGCTTTGAGCATCTCTCTCTCAGGCTTCGGTTTGGGTTTGACGGCCACAGAGACCAGTTCTCTCCGGATCCTCTGCTCTCGCTGCCGCCTCAGCAGAGCCAGGACCTCCCTCCTCTGCTCGGCCATGGCCGCGTACCGCTGCCGCTCCTCCCGTCTCTGGCTGGCGGCAGTCGGCGGCTCCGGTGAGGAAGGTTTGGGGGCTGCCCGCTGCGGACGGGCCACCGGCAGCCTCTGTCGGATATCTGCCGACATCAGCCGACACTCCAGCGGCGGCAGGAGGAACACCGAGCTCCACAGCTGCCTGGCGTGGGACACTTCCGCCGGGGAAGAGCCGTCAAACACGATGAATGAGGCGGAAGAGTCCTCCGGCTCCACAGCAGCAGCCCCGCCAGACCACGAACGGTCCATCCGGTACTTTAATCACGGATGTTTCGGTATTTAGGCACATTTAAGGCGCAAGCAGTTGTCGTCTGCGTCTGTGGTCACCATGGACACAAAACGAGCTACGGCAAGCCCATGTGGACAAAAGCCACGGCCAAAAACCGAGCGATTTCCGGTTGTGTTGCGTAGCAGCACTCACGTCCATTAATTTATTTAAAAGGGCAAACTTTATGTAAAACAGTTAAGCACGACAAAGCAGATAGATAGATAGATAGATAGATAGATAGATAGATAGATGAAAAGTATTAGGAGACACAATGTATCCTGTGTAGTCTTTATGGAAACCTCATGAATCTAATTACTCTGATTACTCTAATTCTACCTCTGTATTGGAACCTATCCAGGACAGTTGGACATGTCCTGGTCCTCCTACCTGGACAAAAGGAAGCTGTGCTTAAAGGGGCGTGGTTACGATATTAAAGCCCGCCCCCATGTATCATGGTGCGTTTTATAAAGTGTGAAGGAGGAAGGGCTCCATCATCGATGCTCCTCATCATCACTTGACTTATCTGACATGATATCCCCAGTTCCCATCTTGTACTGAGGGCTGCAGCACTGCACAGTGAGTATGAAGCGTAAATTCTCTTTCTTGTAGACAAACACGAAGCTTTAAAGCGTCACGTGAGATTTCTATTGTGTGTGATGGGGCTGCTTTGCAATTAAAAGTGCCAAAACGTATTGAAACTAACATGGGATGATGCTTTCTACCAAATAATAATAATAAGCATTGACATTTCAAAGAATTTACCATTAATTTGAGTCTGAACTTTTATCAAAAATTGCATAAAAATATATTTGGTCAAAAGACACTAAGACTGCTCGTCTGGCTGAAGGAATGACAGAGGTTTTTCAGCAAATGTGAGAGATTTTCATTAAACATGCTCAATATTGGTTTTCACCCACGTAGCTGACACACATGGATACACCTTGTGACATGTCACCATTTTGGTGTAAACGGTAAGGTTGGCTGGACACATGAGCTGCACCTTATAAGGTAGTATGCCCGCTAAGTCCTTAGCATCCCTCTTTGGGCTACCAGGCTACCAGGAGAACGGGTTAGCCAAACATGGGCATTCCAGCATGGCAGTTTACTTGTTTGAGTATTGGGGTTATCTGTGTGCTGCTTTTCATGTTTTATTGCCTGCTGTTCAATGGGAGGTCAAAGGAGCCTCCTGACCTGCACGAAGAGGCAGCGGCAACGATAAGCATGTAAGTAGCTCATTTGAAACCCAGGCAAATGTGCTGTTATCAGGAATAATCCCTCTGCCGTTGACTGGCACCGCATGATGCTTTTGACACTTGGATTAAAAGCTGAAATGGTTGAAAATGCACCAATGACGCTCATTTCTCCTTGTCCGTCTTCTCTGATGTGCAGTGATGAAGAGGGAAGAGTCGCTTCAGAGATTCTGAGCCAGGTTTCGCTAATGTTGACTTGATTCTGTGTGTAATTTATAATTCAGCATCATAGGAGACACGGTGACAGTTTCAATGTTTTCCTGCGTTTCCACACAACCCCAGCAAAGAAATAATAATAGAATAATAATCAGAACTTAAACGCAGATGTGTCAAGTTTAGGTTTTTGAAGAATAAAAACTTTAATGCTTTTTTTTTGCAGCAGCAGCGCTAGTGCCGTAGCTTAGCATTTGTTCCAGTTTTAACACTTTTGTTATTGGCACTTTATAACTCACATTTGGTGTTTTGTTTGTCCAGAAGTTCCGAAATTGCAGTTGTAAATTAAACTACCTTACTTAGAATCCTGGAAAATGTCTCTAATCCTATTTCACATTTCAGGAACTGTTTCATTTTAATTTCATTTTAAAAGCATTGCCTTATTTTAGTTGTGTCAACAGAAAAGACCTGAAAAATAAATGAAACATTTTCAGCCGTACGTTTTCTCTGTAGCTGTGGAGCTAACATTGTTAGCATGCTAATGTTCCGGCTCACAATGGTACTTTTCTCTTTTGCAGTTGTGACCTCATTAATAATCAGCTCGTGTGTTATAAATCTCAGATTTACAGTTTCTGGTTGTTCCCACAGATCAGAGATTAAAGCGAGGTCAAAGGTCAGCCTGTGTCCTGCCACCGTCCCCGACCACAACCCAGCTGTCAGCTGCTGCACCTCTGGATCTTCAGCGAGCGACCCAGACCCCACCAGCAGCAGCAGTACTCCAGCCATGGCTGACACCCCCTCCGAGGACAGCAAGTATCTCTACCTGCAGAACGACTTCCGCAACAGCGGCGTGGCGCAGGCCGACTGGGCCGCCAAGAAGATGGTGTGGGTGCCGTCTGAGCGGGAGGGCTTCGAGGCGGCCAGCGTAAAGGAGGAGAAAGGTGACCAGGTAGCGTACGTCTTTGTAAATACCTTCATCTTTGTACAGGGACACGGGTGTAAGAAAAGGTTTGGATTTAAACCCGGATGTGTGGCTGCAGGTCCTGGTGGAGCTCTCCAATGGGCAGAAGATGACGGTGAACAAGGACGACATCCAGAAGATGAACCCGCCTAAATTCAGCAAGGTGGAGGACATGGCCGCCCTCACCTTCCTCAACGAAGCCTCCGTCCTGCAGAACCTGCGGGAGCGATACTTCTCCAGCCTGATCTATGTGAGGACCATTCACAGTACCAATCCCTGAGAAGCTCTCAGATGTTTCCCAACTCAGACAAGACCACATAAAAACATTAAAACGTTAGCTATTAAATCAGATTTATTAGCTTCAGCACGTTACCATGCTAGCCTGTCAGCTATCGGGGAGAAAGGAGGAAGGCTTATCGTTCAGGACTGTCCTTCACCTAAACTCACAGCATGTACTTGAAGGATCAACAGCTTATTTTTTTATTGTTTCCGTGGGTCAGGGATGTTAAATTAAAGCCCTCGTCTAAAAGGACCTGCTAAGTTGATGGCTTGAGGCTGAGACGCGCGGCCCCTCCGGTCCATATATGAGCAGACAGGAAAGTCTCCGATGATGAACTCTGGAATCAGCTGCAGCTCCTGAAACATCAGACACGCAATTAAAGTCAGTGCACGTGGAAACTGGAGCTTCAGGGAGCTGCAGGGGTCTTACTGGGCTTACTGGTCCAGGGTCAAGATGGTTTATTCAAGAGTTAACGCCATTTAACCTGCATGTTCAGAAGCATCGCTGAGAGCCTTCTTCCCACTGACACACACACACACACACACACACCAACACACTCTCTCACAAATGAACCACACAGACTTCAACGGCTTCACAAACTCCACAATAAGGGACAATAAGCTTCTCCTCTCCGCCCGCAGACGTACTCGGGTTTGTTCTGCGTGGTCGTCAATCCCTATAAGATGCTGCCCATCTACTCGGAGAAGATCATTGAGATGTACAAGGGCAAGAAACGCCACGAGGTGCCGCCGCACATCTACTCCATCACGGACAACGCCTACAGGAACATGATGCAAGGTGCTTTTGGCTATGGCTCGATCACCACCGCTCTCTTAAATGTCTTTAAAAATGCTGGTTTGCTCGTTGTTTTCCCAAAACAAGCTGCGCTCCCGCCTCGGCCGCTTCAATCTGGAACTTTCTCAAATGTCGTTTCGATCACGCACGTTCGGTTGTGATCTGAGAGGATGAGCGGTGGCAGGTTAAAGCCTTGGCGCGTGCCGTCTCGTCTCCGTCTGGTCCTCCCTTGACCTCGGGTCCCGTACTTTCCACTGGGCTCCAGAATGGCCATACATGGAGCAGACGGACAGATTACAGTGATAGAGATCCACATCCACCTGCTATTTTTAGCTGATTGGAGCGATGGAGGCTAATCTCCCCTCTGAAAAAGACTTCAGAGCTGTTTGCTTTTGTGGCTCCGTGAGGCGCCTCTGCACAGCCTGGCGAGTTCAGTCAACATCTGCTTTTATCCTCCTTAACCACCCCCCCCCATCTCTCTCCTCAGACCGTGAGGATCAGTCTATCCTCTGCACGTGAGTCAGAACATCATTGTGTGTGTGTGTGTGTGTGTGTTCAGATTCACTTCCTACTGCCTGATCAACCTGGCAGCTGATCACTTTTCCTCCCAACTCTGCTCCGTCCCCCAGAGGCGAATCTGGAGCCGGGAAGACTGAAAACACCAAGAAGGTGATCCAGTATCTGGCTGTTGTCGCCTCCTCACACAAGGGCAAGAAGGATGCTAATCCTGTGAGTAGCGGCGTTCAGTCCATCAACCTGGAGGCAAAACTGTCAGTCAGTCATGTGAATAAACTCTTTTATTATTTACTGGCCTGAAAATGGGAGGGGGCAGGTTCTGCTAGCATGCTAATCGATGCTAAATATCTAAGACCTACTGCAATAACATGTAATGATGTGATGCTGGAGCTGAAGGAATGGAAGTGTCGGAGGAGAGAAAACTACATGTGCATGCGTGCTTGGGTCAGTCATACTGGAACCAGACTGGTTCCAGTATGACTGACCCCCAGACTCTGGGGTAACCGTCTAACTCTGCTCTCTCGCCACAGCAACAAGCAGCCTCTCTGGCTTATGTGAGTACAACTTCTGCCTGGAACTATATTCTCAGAATTTTAGTCTCTATTCCAGAATAGTTAGTTTAGTGTCTTCGAGGTCATTCGTTATTACGACTACTGAGATAATACCTGTTTGAGTATTGGTGGATGTGCTTGTTATGGGCTGTAGGGGGAGCTAGAGAAGCAGCTGCTGCAGGCTAATCCCATCCTGGAGGCCTTTGGAAATGCAAAGACCATCAAGAACGATAATTCCTCACGATTTGTAAGTCAGGCTGTCAGTCGTCATTAACAGACGCAGAGATTTTCCCAGCAGCCATTGCAGCCGCTCGTCTCTCCTCCGTCTGCAGGGGAAATTCATCAAGCTCAACTTTGACGTGACGGGCTACATCGTCGGAGCAAATATCGACACCTGTATCCTCGTGGTCGCTGAACTCTGACATGGCAGATGGTTTTTTTAGCAGCAGCCTGTGGTGGTTTTAGGCTTAACTCTGGATCCCATCAGACCTGCTGGAGAAGTCTCGCTGCATCCGTCAGGCCAACACCGAGCGAGCCTTTCACATCTTCTACTACATGGTGGCAGGAGTCAAAGACAAGATGAGAGGTGGGAGAACTGCAAATGAAGTCTCAAATGAAGTGATCCACCACTGGCACAGTTAAAGAGCCCAAGGTTGTGTCTGCACGTGTGTGTTAGAGGACCTCCTGCTGGAGGGCTTCGCCTCCTATCGGTTCCTGGTGGCGGGGCACGTGGAGATCCCCGGCCAGGAGGACGATGTGCTGTTTGAGGAGACTCTGGAGGCCATGGAGATCATGGGCTTCAACGAGGAGGAGAGAATAGGTATCTGAAGCAGACCTCGGTTTAAATGTCCCCATCGTCTTGTCTCTGAGTCGCTCTTCTCCTGCTGGTTTCAGGCATGCTGAAAGTGGTCTCCACTGTTCTCCAGCTGGGCAACGTCAAGTTTGAGAAGGAGAGGAACAGCGAGCAGGCGACCATGCCCGACAACACCGGTAAACTTTAGCCAAACACTCCAACAAACTCCTTCCAAACTCTTTACGTGTTTTATTGGGACGGCGACGTCACGTTACAACCCCAATTACACCGTTGCTGCATGTGTGCTGGAGATCTTTAATTGCTCCTCCTGTGCTCCTCAGCGGCCCAGAAGGTGTGTCACCTGCAGGGCATCAGCGTGACCGACTTCACCCGCGCCATCCTCACCCCGCGGATCAAAGTGGGCAGAGAGGTGGTGCAGAAGGCGCAGACCAAGCAGCAGGTAACCAAACTTTGGGAAACGCTTGATGTTCGTGAGGCGTGCGATCACACCCGCGGTCCTCCGTCTGGTCCAGGCTGATTTTGCCATCGAGGCGCTGGCGAAGGCCATGTACGACCGCCTTTTTCGCTGGATCCTGGCCAGAGTGAACAAGACCCTGGACAAGAGCAAAAGACAGTCCTCGTCCTTCCTGGGCATCCTGGACATCGCTGGCTTCGAGATCTTTGAGGTGAGCAGCAGACAACAACGAGTCCTTGAATGTTTGGTCTCCGCCAGCTTCATCTCCCTCCTCCTCCTCCTCGTCTTCCTCCTCCTCCTCCTCCTCCTCAGGACAACTCATTTGAACAGCTCTGCATCAACTACACCAACGAGCGTCTGCAGCAGCTCTTCAACCACACCATGTTCATCCTGGAGCAGGAGGAATACAAGAGGGAGGGCATCGAGTGGAACTTCATCGACTTTGGACTGGACCTGCTTCCCTGCATCGAGCTCATCGAACGGCCGGTCAGGACCAGCTGCAGCCTCGCCGAAACGCCCTGATTTAGTTGTATGGAAGTTCAGGGAGAGTTTGAACTCTAATCATCTGAGCTGATCAGAGCTGTGTCCTGCAGAACAACCCTCCAGGCATCCTGGCCCTGCTGGATGAAGAGTGCTGGTTCCCCAAAGCCACTGACGTGTCCTTTGTGGAGAAGCTGCTGAACACCCACACGGGTCACGTGAAGTTCTCCAAACCCAAACAGCACAAAGACAAGCTGATGTTCAGCGTCCTGCACTACGCCGGTAAGGTGAGCATCACGGTGACGCCTGCAGAACCCAGCGACGCTGCGAGCAGCAGACGGGGAGCCGGCAGTGAGACACAAACGGCCCGTTGAATAAATGACTTGTATGATTTCTGTTTCCAGGTCGACTATAATGCAGCTGATTGGCTGACGAAGAACATGGATCCTCTGAATGACAACGTGACCGCTCTGCTCAACAACTCATCCAGCGCCTTCATCCAGGACCTGTGGAAAGACGGTCAGGCCCATGACGCAGCTCTTTAATTACCCCATTTGCATATATGTTGTGGTTTGGACCTTTTTAAATGTATTCTTTGTGTCTCTGCACTGTCAGCGGACCGAGTGGTGGGTTTGGAGACCATGACGAAGATGTCAGAAAGTTCAGGCCCCACAAAATCCAAGAAGGGGATGTTCCGCACCGTGGGTCAGCTGTACAAGGAGTCACTGAGCAAACTGATGACCACCCTGAACAACACTCAGCCCAACTTCGTCCGCTGCATCATCCCCAACCATGAAAAGAGGGTACGTCGGGCTCCGTGTTGCTTTTTCTGGGCTTCGGGCCGCTGAGACTGTAAATTCTGCTGTTGTGTTTTCAGTCTGGGAAGATGGACGCCAACCTGGTGCTGGAGCAGCTGCGCTGTAACGGTGTGTTGGAAGGCATCAGAATCTGCAGACAGGGATTCCCGAACCGCATCCCGTTCCAGGAGTTCAGGCAGAGGTGAGGGTGTAGTTTGTCACTGCGGCCGCTTGAGGGCGCCGCAGTCCACGATGCAGTCGTTCTAACGGAGTCAAATGGGACAAAAGTTGCTTTAAGTTTAAAACAAGAGCAATGGACGTGAAGCATCTCTTCAAATTAAACTTGAATTTATACACTTTGTTAAATAGTGAGTCTACATGAGTCATTTTTGCAGGTATGAGATCCTGGCTGCTCATGCGATCCCAAAGGGTTTCATGGATGGGAAGCAGGCCTGCTGTCTGATGGTGAGCTTTGTGTTGGTGCTGACATGTTCCTCTGGGGGTCCGATATGGTGTCGCCATGTCAACACTCGATCAGGTAAAGGTGGTTGTAACTTTTCACTTTACTCCTCCAGATAAAACACCTGGATCTGGATCCCAACCTCTATCGCATTGGTCAGAGTAAAATGTTCTTTAGAACCGGAGTTTTGGCCCAGCTGGAGGAGGAGAGAGACCTCAAACTGACCGTGGTCATCATCGCCTTCCAAGCACAGGCCAGAGGCTTCCTGGCCCGCAAGTAAGACCAAGTCTGAACCTGCGGACTGCTGAGATGTTTCAGGAGGGTCCTACTGTTCTCTGTCATTCATCTTTTTAGGGCTTTCAGTAAACGTCAGCAACAGCTGAGCGCCATGAAGGTCATTCAGAGGAACTGCGCCTGTTACCTCAAACTCAAGAACTGGCAGTGGTGGCGGCTCTTTACCAAGGTCACACACAAACATCAGAGCTTAAACTCCTAAACTACAATAACAGTATTTTTGCACCAATCAAGTTGCACCAATCCCCTTCTAATTTCTGATCAAAGGTCATGACAAATGCCATTATATTTGCGTAGAGTTGCAAAGTGCTGACAAACTGCTTCTGGTTCAGGTGAAGCCGCTGCTGCAGGTCACCAGACAAGAGGAAGAGATGAGCCAGAAAGACGAGGAGCTCAAGGCAGCCAAGGATTTGGCTGTGAAGGCAGAGGCTGAACTGAAGGACGTCTCCCAGAAGCACAGCCAGGTGAGAGCCAAGCGAGTGCGGTCGTTTAAGGGTGTTTGTAGTGGAGTTCTACCCTGAAAGCTGTGGTCCCCGCAGCTGCTGGAAGAGCGCACCCAGCTGGAGATGAAGCTGCAAGCAGAGACAGATCTGTACGCTGAGGCAGAGGAGATGAGAGTGCGTCTGGAGGCCAAGAAGCAGGAGCTGGAGGAGGTGCTGCATGAGATGGAGACCCGGCTGGAGGAGGAGGAGGAGC